>NC_041395.2:120217714-120547714 GCF_900747795.2 Erpetoichthys calabaricus
TCATGTGCCTGCCCGCAATACCTCACCAAACACCGCCTCAGTTGCTTTTGTCTCTGCTACAGTCCACATGCACCTCTAAGCCACGTTGACTTTTCATTGTTCTTTTCGGTTCTGGCTGCTTTTCTAGATATAATCCACCAAGTCGCCCGACCATGGGATACGCACGCACACAAGACAGAGCCCCACCCGCCAACTCTAACCCTCCTCCCGCGTCCTGGGATACGCACGACCGCGTCCACCCTCACAAACTGTTTTACACGCTGCATACAGCGATTCCCATCCGCGACAAACATGCTTCTTCTTACAGTAGATGGTTCTGAAGGAACGGGGAAAACCTTTGTCTACAAAAACCTGATTCATATCATACTAAGAGCATAGTGTTTTTGTTGGCTTGCCTGCCCGCCTGACTGTTACCAGCATTCACCACAATGTACTGGAGTGTAAAACTATCACAGCTGCTACCTCACAAACTGTCCTTATTCCCCGGATTTACCTGTATAATTCACTAAGCAGCTGATCATGGCACGCAAGACAGAGACCATGGGATACACTAAAAGCAGCCTGAACCGAAAAGAACAATGAAAAGTCAACGTGGCTCAGAGGTACATGTGGACTGTAGCAGAGACGAAGGCGACTGAGACGGTGTTTGGTGAGGTGTTGCGTGTGGGCACATGAGCATGACGCAGGAGGAGGGTTAGAGTTGGCGGGCGGGGCTCTGTCGTGTGTATCCCATTTTCAGTCACGGACAATTGTATGTTGCTCTCTCCAGAGTTCCATCTATTCATTCACTCACAGTCGTATCCTCAAACCCACCCCATTTGGACAACTGTGTCTTTCAGGAAGTGTTCACCCATCAATAAATAATTATGCGGCATATGCTGCACTGCGGATTGGCTAGTTACTCAATATTAGCTTTACTTTACTTGGGCTTTAAAAACAGTACTACCCGGGCAACATTATAGCCGCATCTTCTCTCACCTGTTGACGTGCCTAGTAATAATGGCGTCTTGTAAAAAACATTTTTCGGCAGTCCAGGTGTTGCACTTGACAGTGATATTATCAGTGATGTTGAGGAGCCTCTCATTAGCAGTGATGATGAAGTGAATCTGTCATCAGGCAGTGACACTGAAATAGACAGTAAAACCGAAAGTGAGTCTGAAGAATCCAAATGTGACGCTCCCTTGGTATTTACATCATCATTATACTTTTTACACTTCTGATTGTGCACTTTTAGCGTTTTGCATGTTTTACAGTAAAAAATAAAAATGCCATTTTTTGAGCCAAAAATGCAACGCTGTTTACTTGTTTTCCGAGAAAAAATGTAACACCGATGTATGTTGTTGTTTCACAGATTGTTTGCAAGAACTGCATATGTTTAATAATTTCTGTTATTAAGCCAAGAAGTCTGATCTTTGGCACTGTATGTAATAGTCTATTAATGCAAAGTCTTTAAAATGTAACTTTTTACAGAAGATTAACCATTCTTGCAAGACAACAACACTCAGGCTGCATCAGTATTGGGATCGGCAGTACTGGCCTCAATATCACCTCGTATCGGACCGAAAAGAAATCAGCAGTATTGCCCATCACTAAGTCATACACCTAAAGCAAAGCATGTTTGGGCCTGGCCAGTACTTGGAAAAAGCTTCAGTTGCTAATGAGGCCATCAGATTGTTGTATACCCAGTGGTCTGTGCATGGATCCCAATACCCCGGTGCAGTGACAGGGACACTGTGCTTAAAAACTGGTGCTGTCCTTTGGATGTGAGTAAAACTGAGGTCCAGTCCTGTGGTCATTAAAGATCATTGGGTGCCTTTTGAAAGGAGTAGGGTGTACCCTGATGCCCTGGCTAAACATTCTGTCCCCCTAATTATCACCTGTCCCTTATTGGCTAATTGTCTCTTCACCCCGTCACAACAGCATGGTGAGTGTACTGGCACAAGAATGTCGGCCGTCACATCATTCAGGTGGATGCTGCACATTGGTGTAGTGGTTCCCCTCTATATATGTAAAGTGCTGTGAGTAGTGACAAAAGTGCTATACAAATATAATTAATTATTATTATTATTAAATCTAATGTGCTATCATGAGAGCAAAAGAAGGCCATCCAGATGCCAGACTCAGAAAATCACAGAGCGACTCTGAGACTCAGACCGGAGCCTGCAAACATCCTTTTCACAATATAAAGCAACGAGATGCATGAGTACAGCATCACAAACATCAGTCTATGGCTTCAGGGTTTTGAATTCATAAGATTTGTTTTTTAGAGAAAATTCTATTGCAGCTTCCTTGACAAAGTTGTGTTTCTGTGACAAATTTAATTTTATAGCCTTTGTTAGAAGACACTGATGGAAAAGCAATGCCACTCAGGCCCGAAGTCTGTTTCATGTTTTATGTTGTTATTTATAAAACCGATCGAAGCTTCTGGCAGAGGCCTTCCACGGGCCTCCACTGAGCATCTGCTTTACAAACCAGTAACAGTTTTGGCTGGTGGGACTCCTCTGCAGGAGCAGAACTTGATCAGTACCAGGCGGCATTCGCAACAGGCTGAAGAGGAAAATGCTGACGATGGCGTCACTGAATCAGGCACTGACAGTGAGTCATTCTGTTACATCAGAAGGTGCCCGTACTGACGTCCACGTGAACTTTACTATTCATAGTGCCTCCAAAAACACTTCCACATGTGCCATCTCCTGGTCTGAACCCTGTAAAAATAAACTACATCTGCGGTGCCATGAGTCAAAAAAAATACCAGGCATCACGGACAAGCCCAAAATATAATAACTAAACCAAGCTGCAGCTAGGGAAACGGTACCATTGGCAACAATCTTTGGAATAATATGAAAAGCTTTAATCGTAAAATGTCTGTTTTCAGACTGCAAAATATAGTTCAGCTCAATGCATCTGAATAACGTGCTTGCTGCTTTAAATAAAGGTACAGCCAGCCAGGTGGCATGGTGGCCCAGCTCATGGGAACTGGCATCAATTTCAGCCTCATTACTTTCTGTTTGTGGACTGCATGTTTTACACGTGCCTGCATGGGTTTTATTGACAGTTCTGCTTGGCATACTGTTGGCTCTGATCTTGCCAGGTATGAAGGAATATTAGGGTGGGTATAGCTGTAGCCTTCAACCAGATCTGGGTTGTGCCTTGTGCCCAGTACTACCAGTATAAGCTCTCCCCCTGTAACCCTTCCAAAGGAATAAGGACACTCAGAATAAGGATGGACAGCATGGGTGCCCACCTGGCAGTGCCCGTCTGGGCTGGAGTAAGGCCTTTGGTGTGACGTTTCCATGCACAATTCTTAAATATGCTAAAGGACTAATTGAGACCCGGAGGGAATTTAGGATTGGTTGCTTTCAGATTTGCCCACATGCAGACAAGCGTTGTTGTTCTTTTTTCTGTCTTACTCAGTTAGCTAAAACTTTGCTTAACTATTCTACAGGCAGCATCTTGGCTCAGCCCCTAATAAGCTCCAAAAATTGACGTGTTCCATTTAAATTTATTTTACTTTTCATGCAACAGACAATCTGAACTTGAGGCAATTATACATTTCAAATCATTCAGGCTGCAAACATGAATCATTTTATTTCATTTTCTTGCTGTGCCACTGACCAATGCATACAATAAAGTTAAGTCCCACTAAATTATCTTGGCATCTGAATTGCTCAAAGTCTTAACGTGAAACATAAAAGCCACAGTATTTAAAGCATGCTGGCTCACACATTAATGCTGTCTGAGAGTTGTGATTTCGCACTTTATAGGCCCTGTAGTAAAACTTTGTCATTTTATGGCAAAGAGATTAATGCTTTATGACATTTATGCTCCCGACAGCAGTGCTTTCAGAATTATGAATTTATTAAAATATCAGTATCTGATTTCTTGGAGGCTTTTAAATAAAGTATTGAATACCTCACAAGACAAAAGAGATTTGTTTGTGTTAAACGTCCATGTTGTTTTGTGTGTAACACCTTGTGCATTTGAGAGGATGTCAGGCATAGTGTTTGGTCAGGCTGAAGCCTCGCGATTTCTTGAAATGGATGATCTGTCAAGTTCTTGGAGAAACGACAAGTGAACTGACTTGGAATCTACAGGGGGTGTGAAAACAGGCAGTTTTGCGTTTGTTACCTCAGGCAGTTGGTGCAAATCTGTTTCCTCTACGGACTGTTTGTTAATATGAAAAACACCAAGAAGGCAGAAATGACAAGAGAAAACAAAATTCCAAATAAAGAGTGCAAAAATAACAAATCTAAAGAGTCCAGAACCAGTCGGTGAGGTGGGATGGCTTTGTCCACATTCACTCTCGTCTACACGCGTCTCTCTTATGCTCTTATTACTGATCATGGTCTCTTGGCGTCCTGCCACTTAACACTTCATCTCCATGTTTTCTCTCATCTCCATGCTTGTACTGCTTGGATGGACAAAGCAGAATAGAAAAGATGTTAAAGGGACAACTGTTAAAGGGAAAAGATAATATACTTTACTTTTAATGTGTACAGGTAGAAAAGGAGAACCAATACCAGGAGGAATGAAAGGGTTGCAGGTACAGAGAAATTGCAAAAGACAGGAAGGTAAAGCCAGAGATTGAGTGTCTAAGTGAGTCCTCCGGTGCTGGAGGAGTTTCCCATGGTTTGAGAACATGCATAGCTTGTTTGGATGTGAAAGGTGTCTTTGGAAATCTTTGAAGGCACACACACAGAAACATCAGTGTGAATGTGATGAAGAGAAATGAAATGTTGAATAATAGGCTTGCTTCAATCTTTGGACTTGATGTCTTGGACATGTTCCCCTGAGATAAGCCATCTCCCTGTTCTAGCTATGGAGATCAAAATACACACTCCCACCCAAAATTCAATGAATGAATCTTTTTGACAGATTTGACATTGCATGACATTAGGTCATCCACATAACCAGATATGAAACATATTAGCAAGAGGGGTGGCATTGTGGTGCAGTAGTTAGTGGATCTAGCACCACCCAGGGTTCAAATTCCACATCTGACCATTGTCTATGTGGAGTTTACCTTTTCTCCCTGTATCTGCATGGGTGTTTCTCCTACTTCCCCAAAGATATGCATGTTAGGTTAATCAGAGACCCCATAAAAGCCCAATATAAGCAAATCAGTGTGTGTGTGTGTAGGCAACCCGTCCAGGGCTGTTTCCTGTAGTGCTGCCAGGGTAGGTGCCAGCTAGCGTGTGACCATGAAAGGTGGTATAAATGAGCCATGCTTTTAAGGATGCTAAATTAGCAGGTGATACAGCAGCTCCAGAAGTAATGGAGAAACCCACTGGGTGAAGTGTCTCTGGCTTGTGAACGGAGGGGTGTGTAGAACAGACAGTCGGGTTTTACACCATGAGAATGCTATGGTAGGCAGTTAGTCCCTCAAATCCCGATTGTGAGGTTGTCAAGCCCTCCCCATGTCTGCACTGCATTTTACTCAATATCTCAAAGGTGTGTGTATATTAGGTTTATTGTTATAGGCTTGAGGGAATGTAGGTGTGTGTGTGTGTGTGTGTGTGTGTGTGCGTGCGTGTGTGCGTGTGTGTGTGTGTGTGTGTGTGAGAAAGTGAGAATATTTGGCAGTGGGCTGTTGCTCTCTCCATGGCTAATTCCTACCTTGAGTCTGATGCTGTGCGGATAGTCTCTGACTCCTGCAATTTTGATAAATTGAGGTGATAAAGCTTAGAAAAACAGGCTTTGTTATGCTATAAGTAATAAAATTGTTATACAGTCTGTTAAAGTGTATTGTTATATCATATAATACAGTAGACTGGTTTGCATTTATTGGTCTGGATTGTAAATATATAACAACAAGTCCGACTGGTTCTAATTTAGACACAGGCATTGCATTGGGTGTCTGAATTTAATTTCATCATTGTTTAAATATCACTAGAAATATTATAGGTAATCCAAATATGATGTCTTTACAGATAAACTCATAACAAAAAAAAAATCGAGGTGGGCATTGAAATGATTTGTTTAATTATTATTGCTACTTAAGTACTTAAATTGAAATAAAGTAAAATCAAATGCCATGTATTTATAATTTCTCTCTGTAGCTTCAGACAGATATGGTGTCAGATGTTTTATGAAATTATGATATTTTATGGTGCATGTAACTGACAGACATTTTGGAAGTGAATGTCCACAAAGACATTTGCTATGGGGCATAACCCCCCATTATATCCAAAAGAACTGGACAAAGTGCGGCAGGATGGGAAGAAAATGCAGGAGTCTGACTACCAAATAACAGACAAATAAAAGGAAAAGCAAGAGCTGCAGAGTATGTAAATAACAAATGCCTGACTTGATGGTACTTGATGGCATAAAAATATTTATGCAGTATTTAATATACTCTGTCCATGGTATATAACAAAACAATGGTGAAAATGATTTCACATATATCATTTCATATTTATGCCAGAATATATTTGTATATTATTGTATAATTATCATTTCTATAGTGCTTCAAACATTTCACATCCACATTTCATTCTTATGTTTTATTTGGAGATTGTAACAGTTGGAAAACGTTTTACTTCAGCGGCATCATTAGTTGTGGCTTAGCACCATAAGAGAATAAATGAACACAAAAATCTGTTTTTCAAGACAGCTCCAGGACTCAGTAGGAGTTAATAAATACCTTCTTGTCACTCTTCGACCCATCAAGAACCTCTGCTATGAGATGCTCCTCGCTCGACACTTCCAGCTGGGCTCTGAAATTTAAAGCGGAACTGAAGACGTGTTGCCTTTTTTAGGCTTCTCTTCACTTTGCTGATGACAGTTGTGTGTCAGTCTGGTCAGCTTTTTCTATGCTGGTAATGATGGGTAACCTTAGTGATATTTTGGGTTTTATTTCTTTCTAATTGCCAGGCATGCCCAGAAAGATTTGTTAACATGTTTTTTATGGCTGGGAATTTATTTTAGAATTATTTGATTTACTGATAGGATAACGACAGGTGTTTTCTACACTATCATTTCCGTCATCTTTGACAGCAGGGTCACACGCATCCTTGAAAATTGGAAAAAATTGAAAATAACAATATAATTTTCCAGTCATTGAAAACCCGTGCAAACTGAGAAAAATGTCAAAGGTCTCAGAAAACAACTGGAAATTATTGAATCTAAAAAATAAAATATTTCTCTAAGCTTATGGTTGACCCAGCATACTGAAAGATTTTGTCATTAAAACAAAAGCGCAACACTGCGTGTTCACAGGTAGGCAGGACTGTACCACAAGATGGAGATTTTTTTTAGATGTTTTAGACATTTTTGCAAATTTATTAAAAATAAAAAACTGAAATATCATATTGACACAATGTTAAGATTGGTGACCAAGACCCTGATGGTCACTTTGAGCCGAGTTCCGGAGAACCTTTATAGTGATGGGAGAAACTTCCAGAAGGACAACCATCACTGCAACACACCACCAATCTGGACTTTATGATGGAGTGACCAGACAGAAGCATCTCCTCAATAATAGACACATGGAAGCCCACCCGGAGTTTGCTAAAAGGCAGCTTGAATATTCTCAGACTGTTAGAAACAAGATTTTCTGACCTGATGAAACCAAGGCTAGTGTCATGTCTGGAGCAAACCAGGCACCACTTATCACCTATGCAATGCCATTGCAGTGGTGAAACCTGGTGTAGGAGCAGCATGCTGTGAAGTTGTTTGTCAGAGGCAGAGACTGTGAGAGCTGAGCAGAGTAGACTACAGCAATACCCTTCATGAAAACGCTCTGGACCTCTGAATGGGCCTAAGGTTCACCTTCCAACAGGACTAGGACCCTAAGCACAAAGCAAAGACAACACAGGAGCGGGTTAGGGACAACTCTGGCAATGTCCTTGATAGCCTCAGTTAGAGCCCGGACTCAAACTCAATCAAAGCTGTCCATTGATGGCCTTCATCCAACATGACAGAGCTTAACAACAATCATAGAAAATACTCAAGTTCAGGTGTGTGAAGCTTGTCACACCATACCCATAACCTCCAGGCCATAATTGCTGCCAAAGGGGCTTCAAATAAGTACTGAGTAATGGCACGAATATTTGTGTCAATGGGATATTTTAGCTGTTATGTTTAATAAATATGTCATTCTGAGGTATTGAGTGTTGCACAATGAGGGAAAAATTAATTTAAATGATTTAGTGTAAGGCTGCAACATGACAAAATGTGATAAAAGTGAAGGCTTACTGAAAGCACTGTAAGATGAAGTCTAGGAATAGTGTTAGTAATATTGAGTAGAGAGAAATTATGAACTGTCTCATTGGGTACTGTCTAAAATATTTTGTAGGTACGTCCAGAGACTTAATTTGCCACATGATGATGTGCAACTATTGTTTGTTTTCTGTAAAACCTCAATCATATGCTCTTTTTTGGACACATAGCTTATAATAATAAGTAGACATTGTAACCACAAGGGGGTACCTTTGAGCCCCAAACTGCAGACATAGTAAAGCCCAATCACACTGTATGCTCAAATAAGTTTTTTTATTGAACACCAACACCTTCTTCACAAGAATAACAGCAAAACTTTACCAAGCACAATTCTCCTTCCTCTTCCAAGAGCGTAGCCCACCTCCTCCCGTCTCTGACTCAACCAAAATGACACAACAGACTTTCTTCTAAAATTGACTTGGGAACTTCTTTCGGTCTCCAGAGCACTTCCGGGTCATGAGGAAACCAGGGCAGACCCATTGGCAGCACATTCTGGTGGTCCCCAAAGACCCTAACAGAGTTACATTTCCGGAATCCACTTCCCATGCAACCCTGCAGGTGTCCTAATTGGGTTTGGCCCTGAGAAACACTGCTCTGCTGGGTGGGGGAATGACACTGCTCCTGGTAAGTCTGTTCTCCCTGCCCTTCCATTATGGACTCCTGGTAGGTATTAAACCTTCTGTTATACCGGCCAGGATGCCAGTCCTTTCTTCTGGGCACCCACAAGATGTTTCATTGTAATTTATGCATTAGATTCATTTGTTGTCATAAATGAACCTCAGAAACACAGAAGGCATGCTTTCCGAGACTGAGACCACGGAGAATTCATTACACATAGTCAAGATACTGAAACATCTACCTTAATATCAACTCGTCAATCTTTTGTACAAAAGAATGCAGATACTAAAAGCACAGAGTTCTTTCATTCCAGAATGCTTTGATAGTTAATGCTAGGCAAGTTTATATACCAACTAGGGCTACAACAAATATTGGATAATTGTGTAAAAATATGCTGAAGCAAAAAATGTTAATTTGAATACTCAGTAATATTACTTTGGGCATTAAGAGTGAGAGGACCTCTTGTTGCCATGTAGCTCTAATGTGCTAATGTCCTTTTCTCATGGTGGCATTTAGTTACGAGTAAATGGGAGGCAAACAAAGCACATTAGGTCACCAACCACTCAATCACACCACAGCTTGCATTTACCTGTTCAAAAGGATTTCAGGCATTGCTGTTGTCAAACAGATAAGACAAAATATATGAAATATAAATGAACAACAACACAGTAAAGTTAAAATTCAAATTACAGGTGTTTGCAGATTGGGTTTCTCAGTCCAGAAATGCCTTTCTCAAAATGTGCACCCCATAATCTTCTACAGGGAGCACACGGATGGGCTTCTGCCTCTCAAAATAGCTAACATTAAAAAGTAAGCACTAACTGGAGGTGCCATTGGTGTTTCATTAGGTACTCATAACAGAATGTATTCCATCTCCATCCACCGGAATGAACAGTGCATTCACATTAAGGGGACTAGCAATCCAAATGGCGGCACGTTGCTAACACTGACAGTCTGAACCAAGATTGAGCCGACTTCTTTACTAAAATTTGGATAATTTACAATCCAAGATATAATCTGAAAGTCTGCTTTAACTAAGGAATTCCAACTTTATGATTATTTTATTAATTTCACTCACAAATGCAAGTGTATAGTGAGAGTGAGAGTAAGAGTAAAGAGGAAGACAAGTCTTTAATTTAATTTTGTTTTGAAATTGACATTCGGCTTTAATGTGATATCTCCATACTGAAATATGACATATGGTATTTGAGACCCTAGGTATTGTAAAATGTGTGTGTGTGTGTGTTTAAAAGTATGCACACCTGTGAAATGTCCTGGGAATGGCCATGAAAATGATTTTTTAAGAAGAGTGGAAAGTGTGAACAGCCTTGTGCCAATGAGAAACACGAACATTTACCTCTCTGGATCCTCCAGTCTGCGCCACTTCCTCACTTGCTCATGACCTCATCATCACTTCTCTCAAACAGATGGCATTCTTGAGGGCTCCAAAGAGGTGGGAATTGGAGGGAGCAACATCTGGGCTGTGGGGTAAATGGGGAAGACCACTCTACCTGTATTTTGTGAAGGCCTTCTTTGGTTTCATATTTGTGAGTGGGCATTGTTGGAGGAGGAATTCGGTAATATTTTTGAAAGATCAGGTTTACCATAAATGCTTTTGCAGCTCTGCGGTGGGCTGATGCCCTGCCCGGGGTTTGTTTCCTGCCTTGTGCCCTGTGTTGGCTGGGATTGGCTCCAGCAGACCCCCATGACCCTGTAGTTAGGATATAGTGGGTTGGATAATGGATGGATGGATGGCTTTTGCAGCTTTTTAAGAGTTGTAGCTCAAAAGTTAAACATTTGACCATGCAGCATGGTGTCTACCAGAATCATGCCTTCTGTATCCCTAAAAACAGTGGCCATGACTTTTTCTGCTGCAGAAGTTAAATAATGGAATTCCATTGA
This sequence comes from Erpetoichthys calabaricus, assembly GCF_900747795.2. Lineage (NCBI taxonomy): Eukaryota > Metazoa > Chordata > Cladistia > Polypteriformes > Polypteridae > Erpetoichthys > Erpetoichthys calabaricus. The sequence goes on from NC_041395.2 coordinate 120,228,455, forward strand.
CTGTTGTCTCCTGTTCCAAATGATGGATACGTGTTTCATTATCTAGAAGGATATTTCACCCATATCCTCCTCATTGGAGAACAAATTTGAATTCACTTCTTTCTGCATTTTTGCAATGAAAATGTAGCCTTCATGGAACCCAATGTGCACACACTTTGAAATATCCCAAGGCATCAATGATGCTGTTCACACTTCGCTTGAACACTGAGAGCTCAGTTGCAAGCCTTCTGGTCACAGCCCGTCTGTCTTCCCAGATAAGTTCATCAGTATGTTGAAGCAATGCCAGAGTGACTGCTGAATTTGGTGTGCTTGGCTTTTCCCAAAACAAGAAATTTGTGAAGCCCACCAGTTAACAGTGCTTTTATCATCAGCATTGTCTACATATATTTAACCAAAGTGAATGTTCCTTACTGATTTCTTCTCCGCCATTAGACATTCAATAGCAGCCTGTTGTTTAAAGTGCATGTCATAGCACAATGTCGTTTTAAGAGCCAACTGCAGTGGCGTGACATGGAATGTTATGAGGTGCTGCAGTAGCAAGTAGGACATTTCAGGCTGACCCCAGAGTAAGTCAGAGAAATTTCCTGTTAATTTTAACTAAATACATGCTAAATACTGTACATGCTACATATACAATATAATTTATTTATTTTCACTTAGTATATATACTGTATATATTATATATTTTATTTATGTTATTTGTTTATTTTAATGTACGGTATATATGCAGTATATAACGTTTGCCTACAAACTTGCAGATTTCCTGAATGAATACAAACTGTATATCTACATGGATTTAATGTATTTCCACAACACTACATGTTTAAATATTCTGAGATATACTTTTCCCGACTGATGTACTATATATATTTGAACATGAGTTTTTTTCCCCAAGGGAATATTTTTGCAACAACGCATTTAAATCAATACATACATTTGAGCACTATATATAACAGAAGGGATCCTTGTGGCAACCCCAAGTCCAAACTAAATTCAAAGAAAGCTGCAATTAACAAAAATATTACAAAAAAGGATAAACATAATGAAAAGACAACCCAGACGCTAAGCTGAAGAGACATCAGCTGCTCCACATGTCCATCCTGAGCAGAGTTTGAACACCTGCCTACCTGTGCTGTCATGTACCCACCTCAGTGTACCAAGAATGTCCCCCAGCTTTCATCTCTTTTCCTCTTCCTTACTCTTTCTCTTTCCACCCTGGACTCTCTTTCTCCTCCCAGTGATCCATTGCTCATCTCATAACCCTAAGATTGAAAATCCCTCCACCGTAAGGTATAAACAACCCGCCCAAGGTCACTTATAGCTAAATTCAAGCTCAGTTCTTGGATTAGGGGAAGCTCTATAAAGTCTCACTGCTACCAAGCTACAGCATCCTTAGATGAATGATTAAACCACTCAGCCCCAGAGACTTGCATAGTTCTTGAAAGACCAGGTCTGTTAGACAGCCCTTTCTCTGCTCCACTTAAAAGGACAGCATGGTTTCACTCTGGGATTAAGTGCTATCACCTACCAGGTTAATGGATAAAGACTTCCTACCATGCAGCTCTTCTGAACCACACTTTTAAAGGAGAGACATGGTCTCACCGTGCCCAACCCTCCAGCCGTGAGGTGTTATTTTGGCCAACAGTCAAGCTCTTTTCCCACCATTCTCTACTTAGTCAGCCAAGCATCCCTGGGTTTCCCACTCATTTGTTGTTTCCTCCACAGCTTGAAATTTCTCTCCCTCAATGGTTCCTCAGCCTGTTGCTGTTGTTAGGTAAATAATGGTTATGCAGACTTATTATTCCCAGGCAATACCCATTCTTCTGCACTGAAGGTGTTATCACCACTGTTTTCTGACTCTCTCAAGTCACTGAACTCAGTGTTACACCATTACAATCTCCTCAGTATCACAATACCTGCACTCGAGACAGACAGAGGGGACACCTCAGAGTGCAGCTCATAAAAGTATTTGGTACTCCTTGTGCCAGCTGGAACGTCGCTCAAGAGGGAATGAAATTACAAATCAGCTCACAAAAATATTGAAAAGTCAAAGAAAGAGCAACAGCTACTGGTGCCCTTACATGAGCTGAAGACAGCATGCCTTTTGCTTGTTACCATGCAGTCCTGTGGCGGGATGAAGTTCTGTTCACAGGAATATGTTGCTTATGTGAATCAAACATATTTTGTGTTTGCGAGCCTGAACACTTACTGGTACCACCTTAAATATATCAGTACAGCAAGCTTTTGGGCTTTATTTGTATTCATCTTATGCATTGACCCCTCTCCCCCCATGAAGATTCAGGGCTATATTTGTTCTTGTGCTGAACTTGACTGCAGAATATACCAAATTAGACAGAAAAAATACCACAAAGATAGATAAATTTAATAATATTAATGCAGTTCAGATTCTGAAGTTTTTATGCACAGTTTCAGATAACGTTTTCAAATAGCATAACATCTTGGACTCTGATAGGGTGTACAATTAGGCAAACTCAATGTTGAAATTGCAGTTCTTAGAATTTTTAGAATATACAATAGATACAATAAACTATTTTAATTTTTACTAGGGTTTTCTTTCTCAAATAAATACAATAAAAATATCCATTATAGCTTGTGAACAGTCCCGTGTGGTGCATAGCCACCTTAACTTAGAACAGGAATGTCAGTGGGGGGCCTGCAGTGGCTGCGAGTTTTCTTTCCAGATGTTTTCTTAGTTAGTAACCAATGACTGCTGCTAATGGAGCCCAATTCTTTGGAATTAAATTTTGATGACTTGCTTCATAAGATTTCTTTAATTAGCTTAAGTGGTAAGTGGCTGGGGGTGGTACCCAGCTGGGACGCCCAGAAGGACCGTAGGAGGGCTTACACCTCCTCCAGACCATGAGGGGGCAACCGCCCTGGTGGTTTTGGGGACCACGGGAACTGAGCTTGGAAGCTCAACCCTATACGGGCCTGTGGTCACCGCCAGGGGGCGCCCCAATGCCTGAGGAACCCTGGCCCTCAGCACTTCCGCCACACCCGGAAGTGCTGGGGGGAAGAAGACCAGGGACACCTGGAGTGCTTTCGGATGCACAGCTGGCACTTCCGCCACACCGGGGAGTATCGGCAGTCACTCACTGGGAGGCACCTGGAGCACATCCGGGTGGATGTAAAAGGGGTCACCTCCCTCCATTCGATGGCTGGAGTTGGGTGGAAGAAGGACGGAGCTCAGAGGAGTGGAGGCGGTGAAGAAAGGCATTAGTGAAGAGGCCTGGACTTTGGGGTGATTGGTGCTGCGGCACTGGGTTTGTTCGTGTTTCATAGTTGTATATAATTGTAAATAAATGTGTGTTGGGTGATAAAACGATGTCTACCTGTCTGTGTCCGGGCTGATCCCCACACTTAAAAAGAATAATGAGACACAAAGTGAGTCAACAGAAGACCTGCAAATGTTATCCCATTTGCACCTCTGTGCCAATATCATACAATATCTATTTTAATAACATATTGGAAATGAAAAAGGTGGATTTCAGAGAAATATCATCATGCTGTGGTACACAGAAATGTGGATGTACTCTCAAAAAAGAGAAATTCAGCAGTTTTGGAAGTGTCTGGTGTGGTTGAACGAGAGCACAAATTAGCTGCAGATTCACATATTGTGTTTTATTAACAGCAAGAAATGGCTTATAATTAAAAAACTGATTGAAGCAAAAAAGGTTGGCCCTCCAGGTCCTGAGTTTGAGTTCCCCCAGTTAGTTGGACATCTTTTTGCTTGCTTTGCATTTCATTATTGTTTGGCTTCTGGTCAAGGAAGAAAGCAAATAATTAAGGGTTGTGAATCTTAAAAAGCAATTAAATAAAATGAAGGCATATGAAATTTGATTCATTAGCAGCAGTAATTGGTCACTAATTAACAAAGTGCCTAGAATGAAAACCTGTGGCCCTCCAGCCATTGTGCTTTCCAGACGCCCTTTTGTTCCCATAATGGGGTCGTTAATTGTGCTCCGTACCTCAGCCACCTTGACTCTCCTCACTCACACATCTTTTCTGTGCCTGCGTTAGGAGGCACTCGATGTCACCTGAGAGCCCTGTGACCTTAATTATCCTACATGGCTCAGTCTTGTGCCACTAAGCAGCCTCACCAGACACACAACTCCATGTACGACATGTTTCGGCTCTATCACCAGTTCAGTTTGTATTTTCTGCATCACCTTTCCCTACAAGACACTGTCCTAAATTAGAGCTTTTATAAAGTAGAAGAGACTGCAGTTCTAAGCTAAACACACAAAAATACTATAGTAAGTTTAATTTACAAAATAATCCTGTGGAAACAGAAATAAGGAGAATTTGGTTAGAGCTGGCAGTCAGAAAGAATTTCTAATTCAATTCAGTGTTTTGTTATAAAATGCTAAAGACAGTAACAGAGCAAAAATGTATACATACAAAGATGTAACAAACGTATGTAACATTTATAAGCACAAGCACACAAGTCTGTTTAAGGCAAATCCATAAACACGTAATAAAAGTCATGCTAAGAAATGACCCCGCCAGTTAGCAGCAATAAAGAAGTGTTTAAAAAAAGAAAACTCAAGTTAATGGTATTTTAGGTGAAACAGTCCCTCAGAATACCCATAGTCCTTTGGACAACGCACAGTCACAATTAGCTTAGCTTCCTGGCTATAACTCTACAGTATCTTAAAGCACACGGAGGGGGTCCATCACTATAGTATCTGGTGGTCTTGTGCTTGTGTTCAGTGAATTTCTATCTAATTGATGTTAGTTGTTAGGCTTTTGAAACATAGAAATTGTAGCTCACTTGTATTTTGCTCTGACCTTCTCTCTTGTGATGATCACCTTGTAATGTTGTAACGTTGTCCTGTAGCACTTGTTTCTCAAACAGTCCCCCAGACTGAGGTTTATTCGATTATGTTGACATCTTTTGTAAGTCACATGGATAAAAAGAATTTGCTAGGCAAATAAATGTAAATGTTGGAATCAGGGGGGCTCAATTACAGTTCTGGAGGGACTGCTGGTCTTCTTAATTATAAGCCATTCATTTTACTAATATTTTTTGAACTTAGTTTTAGTTAACTCATTTGTTCTGATTCAGAACCCTTAACTTCCTATTTTAGTTTTAAACAACTGCATTAAGGTTTTAATTGTGTTTTCTTAACCAGCCATCAGTTAATAATGAAGTGCAAATGACAAAGGGACCAGCAGCTCTCCACCTAATGGGCTTCCATTTAAACCTGTGCACATGCATCATGAAGGATTTGTGATAATACAACAACGTTATGAAATAAATGAGAGAGACGAGAAGGACCACAAAGCATATGGATAGTGTTCTCAGAAAACCGACAATACACAGTACAACTTTTGTCTTGGAAGAATAAAAATATTAACGAACCATATAATCAATTACAAAGTTTGATGATCTGCTAGGCCTGACTTTTAACTGGTTGGAACAAAAATCTGCATCCTCTGCGAATCACCAAGACTGTAATTGAGTACCCCTGGAATAAAAGTTTGATGAATTCAGCCATGAAAGAGTAAGGCCAAGATGCTCTAAGACCTGTTGTGAGCTGTGAGTGACTCTGTTTTAATATCCAATATTAGCATCTCAAAGGAAGACCATAATGGAATGGTGTCTGTGTTACACCTTGTACTTACTGCACCAAATGATCAAATTAGACACTCTCAGCTGAATATCTGTGTCTTATTATGATTATTAGTTATAAGTGAGTCTGTTGTCTCATAGATTCAGTTGTTATGGTTTGATCCCCACGCCATTTTGCTGTTTATGTGGGGTTCAAGTGTCAAATTCTTGGGGTTGTCAAGTCAGGTCTTTTTGTTTTACCTCATGTAGTCAATTTATACCTGTGTTTCGTTTCGTTTTGCCCATAATTCTAGCTTAACCCTTCAAAGTCAGGTCCTGCAGTAATTAATTAACCTATGCCAAGACAGTTCAGTCTGTTCTAGGACAGTAGGCACATGCATTAAAACAAATCTTAACTGTGGACAGATCCCATCTGTCATTAGGCACGAGTACATCACGGTGTAAATTTAGCACTGAATTTCTCAATAAGTCTAGTAAATCACTCCGATCGCTGAAAATCAAGGCAACTAGACAGGGACTAGCAGATGGATAACTGCTTAGTCGTGGTGACAGTGAGACACTCCTTAATTGCATCAAATATGACTTACCAACAGCTGTCAACAATGAATTACCTTGCATTGAAAGAATGTGATCGAGCAGCAGTAATTAAAGTCCAAAAATGAGAAGGAGTATAAAGAATACTCAAATACTGAAGCACTGAGCAACCCATAGGCACCCAGATGGGCCAGTCAGGACCAACAAAGCGGTGCTCACACACTTGGCATACTTTTCAAAATGAGGAAAACAAATTTCTTCGGTAACGTTCTTCCAAGCAATGATGGGACAGTTTGTGCCTTTCATTCAGTTGATCTGAAAAGAAGACGCTGGCCCACTAGTGACCTGAGGTCAGAATAATACAAAGGAGTGACAGTGAAGGTAGATGTCATTTTGTATCCAAACATAACATTTACAGTTTAGATTCACTTTAGTTTCAAACCATAAATAAAGGAGAGCCTGAAACCTTCAGAGAGGATATTTGCCAGCATGGCAGCTATTTTGTCCCCATATACAAGCATTTTGAGGACACACACGCATAGACTGCTGTTGGCAGTTTTTTTTTTTTTAGGAAAAAAATTGGCAGTGTTCGTTTAGTTAAAAAAATGTACTTGTTTTTAAACAAAAATGCATTGAACCCATTTCTTTAAATGAGAGCAATATACAACAATACCTTATACGCACAGCGTACAACTTTAATATAACCATTTTCCATCATTTTCTTTTGTCAGTTATTCCCATGAGATAAAAGGCTTACCGGCACACCTCTACACTCTGCATCCTGATCAGGACATACCAGGATATAAAACCGAGGGATTGACTGCAATACGCTGGTCCCAGTCTCAAGGATGTTGTTGTCAGAAAAAGGCTGAGACACAGAAACTTTGGGCAAGAAAATGGGCGAATGTTTTCTCAAGTGAGATGCCACAAGGTAGCTGAAGATCAGATATGCTCGGCTGAAGGCAGCTTGTTGAGGACAAGTCGAGCTCAAGGCAATTAATGTCATGTCACTTCATGTTCCCAGTTTGCTTTCTTTAGCCTGTGTGGCAAGTCTGGGTATATTCAGTAGTAGCACTGACATTGTGTCAGGCTGAAGGATTTCTCTGGAAAAAGAAGAAAACAAGTTATTACAAAGTTATCAAGGCTTCCTCGTTCAAAATGCCGATAATATTGAGCAGTGTAACTGTGTAATCTAATGAAAGATGCGCTGAACAAAATGCAATCAGGCCCAGGCTAAGTAAATTACATGCTCTAACTGATAATTAGAAGGGTATTTTGTTTTAAAAATCCATTCTTAAAAAGCTTACCGATTACTGCAAAGCTCCAGGACCTGTGATATACAGTAATTGTAACTTTTTGTTGCTTACGTGCAATAAGCAGCAGCTATAACATTCAATGTGGTTTTATGTTTTTAGAGGGTAAAAGTGCTCTGTTTATCATGCATCCTTCTTCTTTCACTTTGCCTCACAGCATCCTGGGTTCAAATCCTACAATTTCTTGTTTTCTGTGTGGAATCTGCATGTTCTCTCCAGGTCTGGATTTTCTCTGGACATGCCATTTTCTCTCCTACATACGCAAAGTTATGGTCCATAAGTGGCAATTGCACACTGGTCGCTGTGTGAGATAGTGCGTGTGTCCTGCAATAGAATGACGTCTTGTCCACGCTGGCTGTGTCCTGTCTTATGCCCTGTGCTAATAGATTAGGCTTTAGCCTCCCACAATTTAGATTAAGGTGATTTAAAAATGTATGAATGTAATCTTAATAGTTTGAGGCGAAGGCTCATACTGGCCATTTAGACTGACACAGACATAATGTCACCCCACTGTGACCACACTGCCCTTTGAGGAGCTAGTCCTTTAACATATTGTGACATGATGAGCAGCCCACAAGGTGCCAAGTTCGAGTAGTTTAATTCAATCTCACTCCAGCGGCCAGTTCATCAATCACTTTAAATTTCAGCTTCCCTTGGAAAGCTTGTACCAGGGCACTGGGAAAAAAAAAAAAAAACAAACTGTGTCCAGACATGGAACCTCAGGTCCAGAAGGAGCAATGTGGATTCCATCCAGTCTGTGGAATGGTGGAACAGCTCTTTACCCTCATAAGGATCCTGGAAGGGGCATGGGAGTATACCCATTTGATCTACATGTGTTTTGTGGACTGACAGAAGGCTTATGACTATGTTCCTTGAGGGATTCTGTGGAGGGTGCTGGGTTTGCACTTCCCGGGCCTCTATTAAGGGATATCCAGTCCCCATATAATCACAGAGAGAGCTGTGTCTGCATACATGGGAAAATATCAGCTCCATTTCCCGTGGATGTGGGACTCCACCAGGGCTGTGCTTTGTCTCCTATCCTGTTTAGGATTTTCATGGACAGAATATGAAAGCACAGCCAGGAACAAGAAGGGGTCCAGTTCATTGGCTGTAGAACTGCATCACTGCTTTTTTGCAGATAACATTTTCCTGTTGATGTCATTGGGTTATGAATTCCAGTATGCACTGGGACGTCTTTCCATCAAATATGAAGCGGTAGAGATGAGGATCAAGGCCACCAAATTTGAGACTTGGAAAAAAGTGGACTGTCTTCTCTTGAGCGGGAGGTGAGTTAGAGCCTCAAGTGGAGGAGTTTAAGTACCTTGGGGTCTTCTTAATGGTGAGATTGACAGATGCATTGTGGCCGAGAGTGCAGTAATGTGGTCGCTGTACAGATCTGTACTGGTGAAGAAGGAGCTGAGCTAGAAGGCAAAACCCTTGATTTACCAGTCGATCTACGTCTCTACTCTCTCTTACGGTCATGAGCTTTGGATAATGATTGCAGGTACAAGCAGCCAAAATGAGCTTTCTCCACAGGGTGGCTGTGGTTTCCCTTAGAGAGAGGGTGAGAAGTGCAGACATCCAGGAAAGGCTAGCTATAAAACCCCTGACCATCCGCATCGAGGGGAGCCATTTGATACAGATGCCATCCGGAGGTGGTTTTATGGGCATGTCTAGCAGGGAGGAGACCCTGGAGAAGACCCATGGCCCCCTGGGAGGATTGCACCTTAGGATCCTATAGTATGGGTTGACATGTATGGTTGTGGAAAAGGATGTGTGGGCCTCACTGCTAAAACTGTTGCCCCTGTGACTTGGTCTTAGATAAGTGGTGGAAAATAAATGAATGGACTTTACATTTCACAAAGAATCAATCTTATCACAAAGGTGCTAAAGTAAACTGCTACAGACTGTTTGCCTTGTGATTTACACTAGAATGTGCTCTAGCATCCATCTGTGCCAGACTAACCCTTCAGTTCTTAGAGGTGCTGTGATTTGATGACGTAGGCATCCCATCAGTTCTGTAATTGGGATTATTCTCTACAAACTTTCAACATTATTTGCTCCACTGTTTTGTTATTAAAATTGTAACAATCAAGCCTCATTTCTTCTTTCTGGGTCAATTCATCACTTCACCAACATCATTTGCTTAACTTTGGATTTCTTGTTGAAAGAAAGCAAAAAAAAATTAAAGAACAAATGCATTTGAGTCAAAAGAATGGAGTAACTCATCATCTCGTATCCTGTAACGTCAATATTTGCACATGAACCGGGCTTATTGCCACCGTCAGAATATTCCAATTGTCAGCCTAGATCTCCATTGTTCAAGCAGACATCTTACTTAAATCCTTTGGAATTTACTGATAATTTAAAAATGATTGAGGAACTAGTGAATTAATTTTCATGTTATTGTTATCAAAGCCTGTGCTATGATAGCTGTAACATGTCATCCAAATCAAACATTATTAATATTATAATAAAGAATGCATTCTTTACATTTCAGCTTTAATAAAAAATGATAATTAGGTACATTGATAAAAGTAATTATGTATTCAAAGAATATTAAAATTATAGAATACAATTTTAATTAAAATCCATTCATCCAGTCCTTTTTTTCATACAGGATCTTAGAGTTCTGGAGAAAGAAGCTTCATGTGTGAGGCTGCACACACATACACTCATACACTCACACTCATACCAGACCAAATGAAGATTATCAATTAGCTCCAATGGGGACAGAGGAAGAAGTGCTTGGAGAAAACCTTGTATAGTCACAGGGAGAACATGCAAGCACAGCACATAGACAGTAAACAGGATTTAAGCCCAAAGCACAGGAGCTGTTAGGCAGTGGCATTAATATTTTCACACACAACAGTTTCGAGAGTGTACTCAGAATGGCGTGAAAAACAAAAGATCGTCCAGTGAACGGCATGTGGAAACACCTTATTGATGAGTGAGGTCAGTGGAGAATGGCCAGAATGGTTTAAGCTGACCAAAGAGCTACGGAAACTCAGATACCCACTCTGTGGATTAGCAGGAGAGCATCTCAGAATGTGTCAAACCTTGAGGCAGATGGTCTACAACAGCAGAAAACTAGTGCCACTCCTGTCAGCCAAGAGCAGAAGACTGAGGCTAGAGTGAGCACAGGCTCACCAAAACTGAACAGTTAAAGGCTGGGAAAATGTAGCCTGGTTTGATGAATCTTAATATCTACTGAGGCACATAGATGGCAGGGTTAGACTTTAGTGCCAACAGTATGAATCCATGCATCTAACCTGCCTTGTGTCAGCAGTCCACACTGGTGGTGGTGTAATGTGGTGGGGAATGTTCTCATGACACATTATGAGCCTGTTAATAGCCATCATTCATTGCTTGAATGCCATGGCCTATTTGAGTATTGTTGCTGACTTTGTGCATCTCTTTATGGCCACAATTTACCCATTTTCTAACGGCTAATTCCGGCTTGATAATGTACAATATCACAAAACAAGTTCAGTACTTTGAGTGGCCTTTCCAGATCTGAATCTAGCAGAACACATTTGGGATGTGGCAGAATAGGAGATTTGCAGCGTGAATGTACATCAGACAAATCTTTAAAAAAATGAGTGATGCAATCATGTCAACAAGGGCCAAAATCTAAAAAGAACGTTTCCAGCATCTTGTGTAATCTATGTCATGAAGGAGTGAGGCTGATTTGAGAGCAAAAGGAGGCCCTTCCTAGTATTAGTATTTGCTCAGATTGAGTGCAAAACATGAAAAGGTTGTTCTAAGTATCACTCCACCAGCAATAAAAATAGCCCGTCTGTCTGCTTCATTCATCCAAATAGTCACAAAGTTGCTTAATCCAATTAATTTATGGGATTGTGGTGAGCTGGAACTCAACCTGGCAGCACCAATTACCAGATAGGTACCCCAACTAGATAGACAATGGACTGTAAATGTGCTACTACTGCTACTGCTTCTCCTCACCATACCAAACAAAATTAGAAAATAGAGGAATTCATTCATTTTGTGAAACACACCTGTTCCGATGCATGGCGTCAGGGGTCCGGAGTCTATGCAGGAATGCACTTGCCCTTGAAGAAGCATCACTCCGTCTCAAGATAGGGTCACACTCAGACATCACTGACCACTTACAACGTCGGGAATTGGGAGAACATTTAAACTCCACATGGATAGTAACAGTCTGAGATTTAAACTAAAGACTGTGCTGCTATTAGATGTCACCATGCACCCTATTTAAAATTGCTCTGAAGTATAAAATTCAAAAATGAGAAATGTGCAAAAAGTGTGCAAAGCTGTGGTCTGCCAATGGAACCCACAGCTCTAGATAAGCCATCTGCCATTCGGTCACTGGGCAGTAATGGGCACTGTGCTCAACTTTGAAACGGCCATGCAGGCCGGTCCAGGGGGCCACTGTCTGGGTGGGGTGTGTTATACACTGTGGTCCAAAGGTGACCTTTTCTTGGATGCTCCTGTTGATTTTCTAAAGGAAAATGCTGAAGCACAAAATGCTCGACTTTTAATAAATGCCCCACTGTAGGCATCTTGAGTGAACCAAATGATAACTTTAAAGATCACCCGGATAGTTTCTTCTTCATCTACTTGTTCTTCTTCATCTTTTCCCACTTCTATGAAGAGTTGAGGAAAAGCACAAAAGGGAGAAAATCCAGCGCAACATTTCCATTCTACAGAATTTGCTCAGTGTTCTTTTTTCTAATGATTTTCTTTTTACAGCTAGTGATGCATAGAAATCCAATGCTTCAAAGAAAAAAAAATAACAAAAAAAGTATGACGCTTCAAAAAGTAATCTATTAACTTGTCACCGCTGAGTCACTTTGATGATTTTTCAAAGGCAGATTTGAAGGGGAGGCCTGCTCAGAGAAGAGATGATCAACTTCATTTCCCGCTTTGTACTGTTAATTTGTTTTCAAAGTTGTGTGCTTTCTGCTAATTAAGCTGTCTATTCTTTTTGTAATAATAACTAAAACACAATGATTTTTTTTTCTTTTTGCTTTGTGTCCAAATCTCATTATTCAACAGAGCACAATGTTCCATTAAAGCGCCAGTCGCCTTGCAGATCCACAAGCGATAGCCTGCGGCTCAATTAATGTGTGTGCAGGAAAACAAGAAAACATTTCAGAGTGGATGGAATCACTCCGTTCATTTGTCATCTGCGGATTGTTTCACCTAATGGGACTTAATTCAATTAGATCTATGCTGAGAAAAATGCAGTGCCCGCAAAGTTTCAGCAGTTTATGAACAAAATATTTCACAGGGTTAAGATCCTCATTTGTGGATGTACAGTAAGGCTAAAAGGCTTCATTAACCATTTTTAACAAATGAAAGGGTGTAGTGAGAGCCGTATTGCAAAGGAAAGAGTCGAACTCCAATGGAAGCCTGAATTTCAAGTCGCCATGACAGCTATGGGACTACAGAGGGTTCAGCACTTTAGGTTGAACTGGTAAACACTCAAGGGCACCGCTGACATGTTAAAATTTAGGCTATCTGCTTGTTTCTTTCCAAAAAAATGTGGGAATGTATGCCCACATAAGAATACCATGGCACTGCTGGCTATGATGCACTGTAGGGTAGGCAGCCTGGTAACCAGTAATAGTAACAGTTGCAGCTTAATATCTCTAAAAAAGCAATGTGGTTGCAGTTCTCAAGTGCTCCAATCCTTTCGTTTTCTCAATTATGATAAACAGGGTGACAGTGGAGATGGTAGAGCACTATAAACATCTGGGGACACTCATTGATGACGGGCTAAACTTTGATCTCAACACAGAACAAGCTTGTAAGAAGGGGCCGACACAACCATCGGTTTTAAAGTGGGACAAAAACATAATGACGCTTAGTTGAATCTGTTGTTACATTTGCCTCTGGACTCCTGTTGTCAAAACAACTTAACAACATTTTAAAGAATTGGCACTAAATGACTTCTCTGTCACTGAGCTGCATTACAGACAGGTTTGAAATCTGGCCGACTCAATCCTGTCAGACAGTAGCTGTCATGTCTTTCTTAAGTTTCAGCAGATTTTGGTTCAGACAGTAGAAAGCTTTAGGAACTATTTTATTCCTAGAGCTATAAGTAGGTGATAATGACTACCCACTCAGACGATGGTGCCATCAGTTTTTTCCTGGACCCCTAGAGTGCAGAGGGGGGGCGTTACAATGCTGTGCATGATTTCAGTTATGGAGCACAACCTGATATTTTTGAATGCAGATAGTGGGGTCTCGACGTGTCAGGTGGGAGGCTACTCTACCAGCCAATGAAATTCTGCAGCATCATGATTGCATATGTCTGAGGCTGATTAGCATTGAGGCACATTCACAGATTCACATTTACAAAATGATTGTGATGTTTAAGGTAAATTAAGTAGAAATGTGTGTATGTTAGGACATGTATATCTCAAATTTATTGGCGTATACATTTTCCTGCTTCTTGGCATTTTCTCGATCAAATCCATATTTTATAAATAAGACCCAAGATTGTGAGTGAGGATCTCTGCTTTTGAATGATTATTTCTTACTTTTATTCATTTTGTGAATATTTAATTTCTAAATGTTATTACTTTGTTTTTTAAACATTTGATTAATTTTACTTTTGTTCTGATGACTCCAGTTTATGTTGTACTAGCAAAATACCCGCGCTTCGCAGCGGAGAAGTAGTGTGTTAAAGAGGTTATGAAAAAGAAAAGGAAACATTTTAAAAATAACGTAACATGATTGTCAATGTAATTGTGTTGTCATTGTTATAACTGTTGCTGTCTTTTATATATATATATATATATATATATATATATATATATATTATATATATAATATACACACACACAAACATTTATATACATATACATATATATACATATCTACATATACACATCTACATATATATACACACATACATAAACACACACATAAGACTTACTGACTGAAACGGGCTTTCATTGACAATCATGTTACGTTATTTTTAAAATGTTTCCTTTTTTTTTTCATAACCTCTTTAACACACTACTTCTCCGCTGCGAAGTGCGGGTATTTTGCTAGTATATATATATATATATATATATATATATATATATATATATACATATACACACATACATGCAGTTTTAATAACACAGAAATCAATATAAACATTAACATCATTATCATATGAGAATATGAAGTAATATATAAGAAGCACTTTTCATATAAATATAAATTATTAAACAGTAAAATCTTCTTCTGTAATTTGCTACCGTGGCAATTTGTGTGTCTGTCCAGGATTTTAAATGACCTGTAGCTCGCAAACCGTTTCACCTATACACTTGAAATGTGGTACACATATAGTACGTCACGTCTACTATCCGCTTTATGGGTGATGATTGTTTTACTCTTTTTATGTTTATTTTATTTTATTGTAGAATCAACTCCTATCTGCGCACAGCAGGGCAGCCGTGGGCGGATGCGTATGGTGTGTTCACTCCATGTTATCGTGCATTGCGCTGTCAGTGGTATTTTGATAAAAGAATTTGAACAACATATAAGAAGCGTATAAATTATTAAACAGTAAAACATTAACATTTAAGAAGTAAAGTTACATGAAGTACTACTGCAGTGCCTTCGGGTATACCTCATTTTTTGTTTGCCCATTACATGCTTAAATGTATACATTTTTTGGTGCACCTACCCGAGAACACGCGACATATAACCAAGCGTGGGAGAAGCATGGATTTTAAACATGCGTTGAGTTCATCTGCTGGTCTCCCTCGTGGAATAACTGGTAATGTTTGACTAAAATCTACAGCGAGTAAAACGACATTACCTCCTATTTTTTTTTTACGATCTCTGAGATCTTGCTTTTTTCGGTTCAAGGCTTCATAAGCTCTTTTATGTTGTATGGTGTACTTATCCCAAACCATCATCTTTGAATGTTGCAAGACTTTCGCCTTGTATGTAGATCGGGGTAATTACATTCATTGCATTCCTAGTCTGAATCACAATCTGATTGTATGGGTGGTTACCTGGCACTGTAGGGTTGCCACCCGTCCTTTAAAATACGGAATCGTGCCGCGTTTGAGAATGAAATTGCGCGTCCCGTTTTGAATCAATACTGGACGGGATTTATCCCGTATTTTTTTTATCATTTTTTTTTTAAAGCAGCATGCAAATCATCCCACACGCATTTTATGAAGATGCCTCCTTTCCTACTTTGGATTGGGTAATACTTGATGTCATCGTTAGTTTGATTGGTCTTTTTAACTGTCCAGTGAGGAGGGCGTGTCTTTTAAGTACAGTCTGCAAAGTGTTGGCACTGAGATGTGGCGTCAGCGCCATAGTTGAAGCCCCTAACGTTGCGGTCAGCAAGTCGGCTAACATCCGCCATGTGCCGTCTTTTAGTTGCGAGAAGCAGATCATAGAATGGTTGAAACTGTTGCCCCTAACGTTGCGCCACGGCGTGTGGTTCGTTTATACCTCGTGTCTTCTCATTAAACTTTTATCTCGCGAATATGTTATTGCAATCCGCAGCGGGAGCGTTTCTATAAACTTAATTGAAACTTACGTTTTACACCGTGCTTTGTTTCCCTTATGAACATGCTTGTATGCTTAACTCGCTCCATTCTCAATTGTTTAATTAATTTTTTGCTATTCGCTGTTTGCGGCTGTTCCTCCATTTCCCCCTACTTCGTTCTTTTATCTCGCGAATATGTTATTGCAATCCTTAACGGGAGCGTTTCAATAAACTGATTGAAAATAGTTTTGCATTTACCTTTTTAGTAAAAGGCGAGCTTTTAAGCCTGAGAAATCACCCCGTAAATGCACACGTTTAATTGGACATGTGTTAATATGTATGGTTACACAGTATTAAAAGACAGTGAACAACGTCAGTTACCTTTCTTCCCGCGTTTGATAAAAGGTGAGCTTTTAAGCCTGAGAAATCACCCCGTAAATGCACACGTTTAATTGCACATGTGTTAATATGTATGCTTACACAGTATTAAAAGACAGTCAAAAATTAACGTCATTTACCTTCGTTCCCGCGTGTGACTCGTGCTGTAAATGTCTTCCTTGTTTTTAGTTCACGTGATTACGTAGGAGGCGTGATGACGCGATACGTGACTCCGCCTCCTCCATTACAGTGTATGGACAAAAAATATGTTCCAGTTATGACCATTACGCTTTGAATTTCGAAATGAAACCTGCCTAACTTTTGTAAGTAAGCTGTAAGGAATGAGCCTGCCAAATTTCAGCCTTCCACCTACACGGGAAGTTGGAGAATTAGTGATGAGTGAGTCAGTCAGTCAGTCAGTGAGGGCTTTGCCTTTTATTATTATAGATTATTCATATCGCCATTACTTTGGTCAATCTCCTGGCTTTGAGATAATTAAAAATTAAATTCACAAGCTAGGTGTGTTATTTTTGTTAAGGAAGCTTTTGCTGTTTGTTATTTTGGTTCTTGGCTTTCACTCTACACCTTAGACTTACTGGTTTCTGCCCTTTGTTTTGTCATTGATTGTTTGTCTTCCATTTCTCCATCTTCTGGTTGTTCTTTTTTCATCCTTTTTGTGTGACCACTCTTCATGAAGCAGGCTCACAACAACTTAATTAGTTATATCAAAATTAGTTACTAAATCAGGTTTAGTTTGTGATTCTGGTATGAATGAGCATGTGTGTGTGCCCTATGATGGACAAGTGCACAGCTCAAGGTTAATTTTCACAGCCCTCATGAAACCCAGAATTGGATTAAGTTAGCTTCAGAATCTAAGTATGAATAATTCATAACTTTATGTTAATATCACCCTTTTGTTCTGCTTTGCATTGTGATAATCTAAATGGTGGAAGTGGATTCTCATGGCGTGTTCCTCCTGGGTTGCACACAGTTTAAAGCCACGCTAACAGCTTAACAGCTGATGTGACAGTGTGCACCTGAATTTCAGACATAATGATGGCAGCATCTCTTGCATTTGCTGCTTTTGTAACAGACATACACCCCCTTGATTTGAAAGAAACGGTTAACAAAATGGATGTGTTTTGCCCTGTGCCAATCTATTGTGAGGAACAGCCCGTAAAGGAGACCTAACATTAACAATCTCAAAGCCACTTAATCCATATTACGGTAGAGGGACAGAATGAATGCAATAAACTAGACTGGTCCAGGAACTCGCTGGCCATATACAAGAAGGGTCAAAGTAGGCTGTATTTCCTACACAAGCTCATATCTTTTAGTGTCGGCAGCACAATGTTGCGGATGTTCTATGACAGCGTGGTTGCCAGTGCCTTTTTCTTCGCTGTGGCATGCTGGGGGAGCAGCATTAAAGTGGCAGACATCAGGAGACTAAACAAACTAATTCAGAAGGCTTCCTCTGTGGTAGGAGAGAAACTGGACAGCTTGGAAACTGTGGCAGATCAGAGAATGTTGTCTAGGCTTTGGTCTATTATTGAAAATGCTAATCACTCACTTCATAGTGTTGTGGTTGGACAGAGGAGCGTTTTCAGCAGTAGACTGACTAGCATCAAGTGCTCCACTGAACGTCACAGGAAATCCTTCCTCCCAACAGCCATCAGACTCTATAACTCCTTTTCCGGTCACTCACCCACACTTTAAGCTATTACCCTTTTTCTTTATTGGATATCCAGGTACATTTTTCAAGTACTTGAAATATGCAACATACTATCTGTTCTTGTGCAATAAATTGTCTTCTCTTCACATGAGAATAACCTTATTTGTTCTCAGAATGTGCAATATTAACTTAAGGTGCAAAACTCTCCACTCTAGTTTGATACTTACATTTATTAGATAGATAGATACTTTATTAATCCCAAGGGGAAATTCACATACTACAGCAGCATCATACTGATAAAAAAACAATATTAAATTAAAGAGTGATAACAATGCAGGTAACAATGCAGGTAAAACAGACAATAACTTTGTATAATGTTAACGTTTAACCCCCCGGGTGGAATTGAAGAGTCGCATAGTGTGGGGGAGGAACGATCTCCTCAGTTTATCAGTGGAGCAGGATATTGACAGCAGTCTGTCGCTGAAGCTGCTCCTCTGTCTGGAGATGACACTGTTTAGTGAATGCAGTGGATTCTCCATAATTGATAGGAGCCTGCTGATCGCCCGTCGCTCTGCCACAGATGTCAAACTGTCCAGCTCCATGCCTACAATAGAGCCTGCCTTCCTCACCAGTTTGTTCAGGCTTGAGGCATCCCTCTTCTTTATGCTGCCTCCCCAGCACACCACCGCGTAGAACCGTCTGATAAAACATCTGCAGCATCTTATTGCAGATGTTAAAGGATGCCAGCCTTATTATACTCTATTTATATTTACATGATTACTTTATACTTGCTCTTAGTGTAACATGTCCCTTGTCTGTTGTTAAGTTGTAACAAAAGTAATTTCCTTCGGGATTAATAAAGTTTTCTGATTCTGATGAAGAATGTTCTGGCTACAAGGCACAAGGCAATAACCAGCCCAAGTGGGTCGCCAGTCTATTGCTCAGTCATGGACACCCCCACAAGGCCAGTTAACTTAACAATCAACTATTTGGAAGATTCCAGCGTCTCTGGAGAAAAACCATGGAGGCACAGGGAGAAAGTGCAAACTCCACACAGGATGGAGTTCAAACTCAGGGTTCTGGATTTTGAAGCAGCAGTACCAACCAATGTGTCACCATGCTGACCCCAGGAAAACTGAACTGAACTGAATGGAATTCAACTTTCAGACTAAGAGGGATGAATCAAACTCTGTAGACTCTGAGGTGTGTAAAGCAAATGTGGAGGAATTATTAAGGCAGCAGGATTTATTCAAAGAAGAGCGCACACTGCTTAGAGCAAGTTGGAAATGATGGGAATCCAAAGGAAATCTGGCAAACAGAATGAGATTTGTGCCTGCCCTGCTCAAAGGAACTATTACAAGTCTTTAGTAAAGTACAGCAATGTCTCCAGGGGCTTGAGCAATAAATTATTTGGCATCAGAAGGAAATTGGTCTTGAAGTTTGTTTTAGACACTCCAATACTGAGGAAGTCTCGAGGCACTTGGAATTGTGGAAGGAAAGTATTAATGAAGAATGGAAAGGCATAAATATTTAATTTTCAGTAAATTCCCCAGTTTAAACTTCTGGAGGTGCCAGCTAATTTATCATGTTTATACATTTGTGCCGGGTTTCAACACAGGCCGTCATTTACTTCCCAAGCAGGTATTCAGCAGTCGTGGATTATTTCACTGAGCGCACAATGAGACAACAAGCAAAACAGCGAAGAAGCTCTTGCGGCACAGAGGATGTAAATAGAAGCGGCTGCTTGACTGCTCTATTCAGCATTCACATTCAAAAGAACAATTTTGCCTTTTTTCACTTTCTACATCCTGTTAGCACTGGGAAAAGGAAAGGGCATATTTTTAAAATTGTATTTATGTCTTTTGTTTGACAAGAAATCAATGAATGCAGTTAATTTGGTCTCCATTGCAAAGCTAATTACATGTGTTGTACCAATTGCTCAACAAAGAACGCTGCCACAGTTTTTAAAAAGAGATGTTTTGGAAATTTTTTACAAGTGAGACAATAACAAGTTTTCTTGGGGATTTGATGGAGCTTGACCGCCAAAGGATGTTCACTGCATATTTAAAATGGAGTTACTCAGTTAACTCCACCTTAGACAACTACTTGATTCTATTAAGACTACAGTCTCTATAAATTTGAATATTGGGCTTCCAACTACTTTAGATTCAGCAACATACTGTAATGGCGTGACAGGGCAGAACAGCCACTGCTGGTGACAGAACAGGGACAGGGCCATTCAAAAGAGTCTCGAACTACCAAAGGCTGTTAAAGTTGCAGGGCCATTGCTGGTGCTCTCAGGGGGCAGACATCTGTAAAATAGCAGCCTTGGCATCGCTCAGTGGAAGGACACTTGGCTGGGAGACTGGGCTGCTCATTCCTGGATGTCTTCATGCATTCTTCAAAGACAGGAAGCTAAGGGGATTCCATAGAGTCCTAGCACTTTAAGACCCATGTCAGTCTAGGCCTGCAGGGACTTCAGAAGTCTATGATAGGCAACTCTAGCCTGGTGTTGCAGGTCTAAATGTTGGCAGGCCTTAACATGGATGTAGTAAGAGGTCAAGACCACAAGTGATTCTCAAGCTTCTCATGCCACACATGGGGAGCTTGGAATTGGAAAGATTGGTGTGGACTTGAGCTTACCAGGAGAAAGGAAGACAGGCTAGGGGTCTGGTTATAGAGGGACACATGACTCATGAGAGAGGAGTACTGGCTTTGTACTGTAGATCTGTTAAGGTATACGGTAAATGCAAAGCAGAAACAGGTTTAATTTTTTGCTTTTGATTTGTAATTTGTGTTCTCATTCTATAGTATCTTGTATAAATAAATCATTATTGTGCATTTTGCCTTCATTATCAAAATCTGGCATCGATCCACAACAGGATTAATTGCTGTGTTTCCAGTGTTACTGTAAATGGCTTTAAAAGTATTGTTATGAATTGAATTATACACAGATATACACCTGATAAAGGCAACACTGCCAGAAAGTGCCGACGTTGTATTCTTCTTGAGCTTTGGAAATACTTTCAGTTCTTTTTTTCCTTTTAAATACCGGTGTGTGTGTGTGTATGCAGTTTTATTTATTTATTTACTTATTTATTTATATGTTACAAATAAAAAGTCCACTGTATAACCCGAAATGGAAAAAAGTAAGTTGTAAACTGACAGAGGTTAAAAAGAAAAGGTTTACGTTACCAAAATCTGAAAAAATAATGTAATTCTCAGAGTTATACAAAAATACCTTTTTAGGGAACAAGTAAACAGCTTAAACCTGCAGCAGTGGAAGTTAACTAAGGCTTCAAAGTCAATGCAAACAATTGCTGTAGGTGTCCTAACTTGTGCTGATTACTTACAAACCCTTTGGCTGTGCAAAAGTAGTGTTGGAACGAAGAGTCTTGATATACCCACTGAAGTATTTTTTCACAATATTGTAATTTATATTACAATCATAATGGTGTTAAAAAGGGACTTCACAAACGAGGATATGCAGACTGTTTCTAACTCTTAATTAAAAGTGCAGGTCTTCAGGGAAACTGCAAACAAAGCCATGGTGTCAGTACAGTTTCCTATACCGTTAAAAGTACTTGGAAACTGGAGGAAGCCCTGACAGGAACAGGCCTGTCAGACCCAAAGCCACAACAGAATGAGAAGACAAGTTTCTGAGAGTCAACAGCTTAGCGTGACAGACATCTCACCTTATTTCATCTGGAAATAAGTAAGTGTTACTTTCAACTGTGGAGAGAACACTTCAACCTGCAGGTTTGTGTGTGGCAGTAAGGCAGACATCACTAAAATTGCTAAAATTACAAATTAAGAAAAAGAGGCTTGCCTAGGCCAGGAACAACCACCAGTTTTAACGTACTCTGAAATTCAAGCATGGAACAGGTAAATAATTGGATATATGGATACTGCACATCTCTGCAATTTCTCTAAAGGACCTGTACTTTTAAGGGTTAGAATGGTCTTTCTGTCCTCCTTTGTTAATTCAATTTTTATTACCATTATAGTTGCAATATACAGTATGATGTTGTCCAAGTAATACTTCAGAGGGTGAAGCAACAGTTTGTCCCACCACCACTTTTAAACAGACAGAGGGTTTGACAGTAATCAACACCAGTTGAGACGCCTGTAGGAATTGTTTGCATTGACTTCCAAAGCAGAAATTAACATCCATTGCTGTAGAAAATCTGTAAACTGCCTAAATTTCAATAAAAACTGGAAACATGAGGTGCTCTAATACTTTTGGCAAGTAGTGCGTGTATGTATTTATATACATATTTACATACATACATATAAATAGTAGTGGTCACTAGGGTGTGTCACTGAGCCCTAAATCATAGACTCAATTACAGTTCTGGATGCAAACAATTGAGCTTTATTTATAGAGTACCTTTTACCAGGCTCTTCACACTCCATAGTCTCACTATTATTCTTTTCCTCCACATCTCCCAGGCAAATGTTATCCACCTCCTCCTAACTTGGATTCCCCAAGTGAATGGTGGTTGTACCTTTTATGCTACACCCAGGAGTACTTGCAGTGTTAGGACATTACAAGGATGAACCATTCCTGGGTCAGGCGGGAACCCCAAAATGTAGGGGCAGCCCTTACTTGCAGCTCCCCCTGGCGGCACCCATGGAACCCAGCAGAGCTGACACATGAGACTGCAACTCCCAGCATGCCCTGCAAACACATTAATGGGCATAGCAGCCCAGGAATGCTGCCAACTAAGATGTTGCATGCAATTTTGAAAGGTTGTCTCTCCTGTCTATCCATTATCCTAGCCTACCTTTTAGATAAGGTTGATGGGATTCATACTGGCCGGGATGCCAGTCTGTCTCTGCTGCATATTACTATATGTATGTGTGTGTGTATATGTATATTTATGTATATATAATTTATGTATATATATATATATATATATATATATATATATATATATATATATATATATATATATATATATATAGCATTCGTAGTCTGAATCACATTCTGATTGTATGGGTGGTTACCTACCAGGTAACGCTTGTGGATGGTCTGCAAAGTCGGCAAACAGCTATGAATGTAATTACCCCAATCTCCAGGCGGTCAAATAAACGAACTACACACCATGGTGCAACGTAAAGAGGCTTCTCCTCTGATGTTGACATCCGAGGTTCGAACCCCGAGAGGGGTGCAGTGAGTGTGTACGCCTGATGAGCCCAAGTAAGAGCGAAACGTGTTGCGTACTTTTTGCATTATCTGACAGTAAACTATGCAACATTCCGTGATCTGCTTCTCGCAACTGAGAGGGCACCGTGGTGGATGTTTGCCGACTTGCAGACCAACCACAAGCGTTACCTGGTAGGTAACCACCCAAATAAGGGCAAAACACGTGTCGTGTACTCATTGCATTATTTGACAGTAAACTATGTAACATATATATATAGTATTTATATATGTATAAATTTCCCCTTGAGATTAATAAAGTAAACCCACCTTGTTATAAATGAACTTCCATTATCATTTGATAGAATACTAAAACGAGTAAACATTACGCTTTAGCTGGGCTAATCACAAGGACCTACAGTAGACGTATTCCTTATTGCTGATCATGTGAAATTTATTTAACTCTCTGGTGTTCCTCTTTGCTCCTGTAATTTAGTGACTGTGTTTGGATTCCCAGAGATGAACTGTCCACAACTGGTTCCAGCCTTATTCCTGGTACTTCTGGGATACACATGTCTCTGGCTTATACAGTCTGCTTCTTCTGCCCTGGGTGTTTTCTGGCAATCATTCACCTCTTATTTGCGCTAAAGTAGCATAGCTGCCATTACTAAATACGACTAAGCATCTGCCTTCCAGCTTCCAACTCCTACAAAAATGTAAAAGCAGCTGGCCTTTGCATGCTGCCTTTTATTTGCTAAATGACAATATCAGAGTACAATTTAAATTGTGTGTTTTGATGTTTGAGGTTAGACTAAACTAAATTAAGATGTGGTGAGGACTTGTTATTTCTGTTCTGATCTGTGAACGTGCAGACCTGACTGAAGAAGCCCACACCTTTTCATATGCACAGTCTAGCTGTACTTTTTAGTGACGCTTCGATTCGACTGCCTGAGTGCCTTTGGTTTCCGTCTTCAGAGCTGCCTGCTGACCCTCTGTCCTTCACATACCCAGCGTGCTGAACAAGACAGCCGTTAATGAACTCCCTGATGCCTTCTCCTTGTTCGCTTTACTACTGCATATTTCAGGGGTGGTCAGCCAGCTCCCCAGAGCTTGAAACAGCAGAGGGCCTCTGGGAAGCCTAGCAGGTGACTTGACTGACATTACGATGATTCCAGTTTACACAAATCTGGGCTTTAGGTTGGTTGTCTCTTTCTATTTTTTTTCTAACATAATTTAATATGTTCCCACAGAACTCTTGATTACATTACATGGTTTTGTATGGAATAAAGCTGAAAAGGTATGTAAAGCTCTTAGCCACCTGTATGAAGTGAATGGAATGAAAGTTATGCATCCAACAGTTAGCAAACCTTTTAACTATTTTACATTATAAAGAAGCTCTTCCTGAATGCTGGAACTTTTTAAAAATTCACTAAAGATAAATCATTCATTAGCACCGTGTACATATGTGAAAAAATGAAAATGTCTGTCACTTGTCGGTTTTAGCTTTGCGTACTTCAGGTATACGCAGGTACCTGCTCTGCGGAACAGCATGCATGCATAGAAGTGTAATTGTACCACATTGCTCACAACAAACTGTTCTATTAACTCCAGATGGTGGGCTTAATTTCTAAAATGCTATCTTCTGGCTGGCTATCAAGAGTAATAAAATATTCATGAATGAAAATATGAAAGGGATTGCCTGTATTAAAATGATAAAATAATGCTAACTGAAGGCAACGAGGAAAAAAAGCTGCCTGAAATAAAATGAATCTGCTTTCCCTCCCACTTCTCTGGCCTGGGGACATTTGTGTAAGTGGGTTTATAATCAAGAAGCACATCTATAGAGAAGTCCAGGTACGTGGCAGCCTTGACAAGCCATCAGCGCTCTCAACTAATTGTCACGCACGTTCAGGGGGCCAAAAGCAGATCCCTGAAGATCAACGTGGGGAATTTGTTTGCGAAGTTCGCCTCTGATGCCACATCTGTTTCTGAAATTCTGACATCTCATTGTGGCTGAGGAAATTCTGAAAAATGTAACTTCAGGGGATATTGGTCACTTGGGGGGATGGCAAATCTCATCTTTGATTGTTCTAGCTCTGGCAGATACGACAGGCAGTTTCGGTTTGTCTTCGGTGCTTTTCCAACTCGCCCTGTTTGTCACTGACTTTGTGAAGTCTTCACACGGCTGACTGTTGTGTTCCTTTGATTTATTGCAGACTGGTTACTAAGAACAGTCGCTCACATGAATAGTTTATGACTGCATTACCATATTTGATGGCCTTTGTTAGTTAGGACTTGGTAAATGGCTACATGAAAGGCTTGCATTTTTTTCTTTGGTCCAAGATGGTGCTCCCACTTTCCCTTTATTTTTAAATGATCAACTTTTCTGATGAAAGATTTACTTTTGTATAAAAGATGCTGCTTCTTTTTACATCTTAGCGACCACTTAACTTTGTTTCAGTGAACTAGGAACTAAATCTTAGAGCACAATGTAAACCAAATGAATGTTAGACAATACAAGAATAGCCAGTGTAGGAATGCAAATTGCACATCAAACTTAGGCTACGTCCACACTTATATACTTTTATTTAGAAACACAGACATTACTCTCCATTTTTGCCTTTTATCCACACTACCCCAGGGATTTTAACCACTGAAAACTGAGACTTATGGAAGTTCTTCACAGCTGTAAGTATCTGAAAACACCAGCTCAGAATTGCAGTGTGGAGTGTTTTAACACTAGAATCCCTGAAGCCTACGAAAAAAATTGCAATCCCAGTCCACCTTAAATCCCTTCGCACCTCCCCTTCAGTGTCTTTTGTTTTGTAAATGCATCGATCATCACAAGTAGCAAGCAGTCTGCTGTCCCTTCCCCACCTTGACGGAGCTCAGCTCGAGCAAACAGTTTCTCCTTGCTCAATCCAAGGCTCCTTATCTGTGTGTGAGATCTGGAGTTGTATAGGGTAAATAATACAGTATATCGTTATTTGGAATACATGCATTTCATGTGTGTTCTGTGTCCACAACGATCTGGGTAATATAGACTCTAATTGCCCTTTGATTGGTTTGTTTATTACATGCCACTTCGGTGGTATCCCAATCCTTACATTTTCTCTGCCACTTTGCTTTCACCGTTCTCATGCATTACTCTCAATAACAATTCCATCAATTTTTTTTTTGTATTCGCCATTGGTGCTCTCTTGTGTAAACGCAAGCTACAAATGAATGTCTAGCATGGATGATGCACACTCGCTCAGTGAAGGCAAATCGCAACATCATATGCGTTTTCGGTTGATTTTGTGTGGGCAGAGGTACTTTTGCAAACACAGTGAACACATTAATGTGGACGGAGATCATTTTCTTTCAAAAGCTCTGAGAAGTCAAGCTAAATGACACCTTATATTGGCTAACCAAACCAATTACAATGTGCAAGCTGTCAAGGCAACTGAAGCCCCTTCTTCAGGCGGTTCGTAATACAGAAACTGGAGTTCCCCTGTGCTTATATAGACTAGATTAGGATAAATAACAACATTGGAAAATCTTTAAGTGAGACATCTCCAATATAAAAAAATTACACCTCTACAGAGTCATTTTGCAGGACTGGAGAACAATGTATAGTCAAGAAAAAGCATTTCAAAATATCTGTTTTATTAGTGTGGACATAGCCTAGGAAAGTCAATTCTAGCTGATTTAGTTTAATTAACCTAAGAAACAATTACAAACACCACTTGAATTTTCTAGTATACTTAAGGACAAGAATAGCTAAAATAGGACTTTTGGCAGGTTTATTTTGAATTTGGTCTTTGTTTACAATAATTATATACTTTAACATTTGGCTTTATTTGATTCTCTTATTTCTTGACCCACATGTCCTTCTTGATTACAACACTTTAATTCATCTCCTGGTTTTTGTTGTGTATGACCTTTTGTTTCTTTTTCTAATAATCATCACAACAGAAACCATCCAATAAGGGCCCGCTCTTTTTCAGGTGTTTTTTTTTGCTTTGCGCCCTCACCCACCATAACCTATCATCTATCCGGGGGGAGCAAAAGCTTTAGATTCATCAAAAATTCTCCGGTTTTCGACTGATCTCAACATTTTAGGATGCCCTGATACCAAAAACATCAATATCTCAATGATGGGTGTGTATGTGTCTGTGTGGCACAGTTTATTGAGGACAGTCTAGAGCAAAAACAGTTAGATGGAAAAATACCAAACTCGAAACTTAAGCCTGTTTTGAGATGACAATTTGCTGATTAGTTTTTGAGCCAAATCGTGGGAGAGAAAGAGGCACACTAGAGGAACCCTCAAATACTGTAATTCTGCAATTAATTATAAATTCTTCCTGTCAATTGCTACCGTAATGACCTATTTTATGATCAGAAGGATCAGCATCAGAGTGGTAAACAATTATTGAAATGTTATAGAATAGTTTGGGTAACTTAGTTCCTAAAGCACAAAGCCTACTGACTCTCACATCCAAATTTGTTTTTAAACTTTTAGGTGTTTTAACAGTGCTAGTTGTGTATACTTCATTCTTTCCGATTCAATGTGTGTTAGTCATCATCTTCAGATGTCATTGTCTTATTTTTATCAAATAATGCAATCACAAGATTTGTGGTCTGACAGAGACACATGAACTGAACTCTTCATCGGGCAAGCATTTTCTTTGTAATGTTAAATTGCATATACAATCTGCACAGTAGAGCCATATCTGAACTTCTATCAGGTCCTCTTCAGTTCTACCTCATCACAGGGTTATGCAGTGGGACTGAATGTTTTTAAAGCAGCATGCAAGACATTACAGGCTGCTTTTCAGGATCAGGTTTTTTGTGGGGATTTTCTTGTGTGCAACACCATAAAGCATGAAACAACATTCAAAATATTTACATAAAAATACATTAAACAAAGATTAGTAGTTTTTTATAACAGTTTTCTAGTGATCACCAAAATGAGAAAAAAATCTGTTTTACATCTACATGATTTAAATAATTATTTTATAATAATTTAAAGATTGCAATATCAAAAAGACACAATTATGAATTCTATAATATACAAAGCCTATAATGGAATGAAGGAGACTGACTTTGAAAACTTGTGCTGGCAATTCTGTCTACCGACTACAAATTATTGTTCAATTGCTATCGGACACAACAAGGCTCCTTTTTATCTGAGTAACCATAAAATAACTAACATTATATTTGTCAACCCATCACAGATGGGATGCAAGAGTACTGAGCATTGAATTTTGCATGAAATTGTTTTTTTTTTTTGTTTGCCACAAGCTGGGCTGTGGAGTCAGAGTTTCACAATCCGACTCCAGAACTCCAGGAGTCTCAAGTCCTTTAATAATCAGGTATTCAGCTGAAGAAATAAAACTTCGACAGTAACATCCGTCTGTTGTTTAGAGGATAACACAATAATAAAAAAGCAACTACAAATATAATTTAGATTAAATTGAATTCAAGATTGTTGACATCCACACAAACTGTGCTGTAACGCACAGAGTGCTACCTGATTTAAGAAAGACAGTCAAATAAAGTTCTAGTGTTGCCTTGAGTGCCAGTGCAGCCCCGTGGTGGGCATACGTAAGCTGTACGTACCTTACAGAGTTAATCGTGTTCCCGCTGATACTCTCACTTTTCCTGTCTGCTGCACTGTTTTCTAATGAGTTCTGCCCAATCCCCCAAATAAACAAATAGTAAGAGTAATTTAAAATCTAATATTGGATGATTTTTATTATAATAAAATAAACAATACAGGGACATGCCGGCAGGTTAGACGTTACAAGGTATTGGGGAAAAAAAACAAAACAGCAAGGTGATGGGCGGCTTTGGACTGCTTGTTGGAAAAATGGCAAGAAGTGTGGCGTTTTGGCACACGACTCAGTGGTTATTTAAATTTTATTTAGGGCCAACCATTACAAGCATGAGATCCACAATGAAGGTATGCACATTGTAAAAAAGCGCTATATATGCGCCCGACCCGACACAGCCTGACACGGAGGCACTTGTAAAATCAACAAAGGATTTATTTTTTCTTCAGCTGAGGTCCACGTCTTCCCCGTGTCCCTCAGCCCTAACACAGTCCCAAGCACACCAAAATAAAGCAAAGTAAAGCACACCATTCTTCTTCCTCCACCACTCCTCTCAGGCAACCTCGTCCTCCTCCTCCTGACTTTGGCTCCTGAGTGGTGGCTGCTGGCTCCTTTTATTAGGCACCCGGAAGTGCTCCAGGTGTTTGATGGCCGAGTCCCAGCTGCACTTATGGGTGTGGTGAAAATACTGCCCATAAGGGCCCAGCAGTTCCCATTGCAGCATCCCCAGGCGGTGCCTGCGGAACCCAACAGGGCTGCACCAAACTCCAACTCCCATGAAGCCCTGCTGGAGTTCGAGGCACCGCTGCAACCCAGGGAGGCTGCCATCTAGCGTCCAGGGGGAGTTATTGGGTCTCCCATGCTTGCTCCCCCGGAACATATGCTGAAGGGGCGACCAGGCCGGCCAAGGACCCCAGCTGTCCATCACAGCATTTAACACAAAAACACATTTTCATTTATTGAAAGCACACATTTGGCTTCAGACACCAAGTTCCACTTTAGTTTACACACATTGTCAAAGACTCCTCGCAATGTTCCTTATACAGTAACATCTGGACTTCGGAGTTAAGCTCAGACTTAAATGAGACAAAAACAAATAGGACCTTTTGAACATCTGCCTGATCCCTTTTCTCAGTATGTTTTCAATATCTGAGTTGTGACTGAATTTTTAAACAAATAACATAACATCTTTACTTGGGTTTAATTGCACATTATAGATAAATTGTCATTTCCCATTTCTCATCTACCTCTGCCGATTTTCGCCCACATGTGAATAAAAAGGTCAGTGTCCATAACTTTTACCCTGAGTCCCGCTGCACACCTCAAACACACTGTTTTTATTAGCCGACACCATCATTCACTTGAATTCTATGTAAGATGAATATGTGTGCTGTGATTTACAATACTATAAATTAATAATTAACAACCAATTAGAATATTAATACCTCCTATAAAACTACAGTTAGGAACTTGGCATGCACTAAAGGTGGCGTCAAAGTCATATTTTTTTCAACTTTTTGGAGTTACAGTCAGATGGTTTGTTCAATGACTCCAGTGGGCACAAGGCCTGCCAGAAACTGTCAAAAAATGAAATCCTCCACTATGACATTGTGCACATTGATTTTCGTAGGTCTGTTACAGAGTTTTATTTACCAGATCTGTTACTATGTGACTTTTTTATCTTTCTTAAATTGAAGAATAGCCTAATTTACATCATGTAGCTAATCTCTATGTCTAACCATTATATTTAAAAGCAATAACCTTTTATGAGGTGCACAGTGGTGAATTGTAGAGGTCTGCATTCCCACAGAAATCCTGAGGATTTGGGGTGTGAGACTAACTTTATGAACTGTTAGCAGAAGTGAACAGTTAATCTTTATTCATGTAGTAAGAGTAACAGTGAAACTCTGCGAACATTTTTGAAAAAAGAATGAATAAGCATGCCATCATTCTAAAAAAGAATGAACTGACTGAATCACTCAAATCACTAAAAATTAAATTGAACTAAGTGTGCCATCACTCTAAAGCACCATAACTGATGATTAGAACTATCATACCTCAACTATATACTGTATGTACAGTATGAATAGATACAATTTTACTTTTGAAATGTATCATCCTTGTTATAATTAATACTGTTTCACTGTTAGTCAGAAGAGAAGATAGCTTGTGTATGTCTGTGATGTGGTGGTGTCTCGTATTTTTCTTAAACTGAGTTTCCAAATGAATCACTCCAGGCATTATGGCGCATATACATTTCATAACAGCTTGTATGGCAGATGGACAATATGATTACTGGTTGGAGTGCTGTTTTAATTTCCTTTCCTTCACAGAAGTATTGACTTACTTTCTGATGGACACATACATCTTGCCTGGTGCATGATTGAACAGCGAGAATTTTAAATGCTTGCCTTAGCGGTGTGCCCACCAAAGCAGGCATATCTATATATTTATTAAGGTAACCAGATTTTGGTTTTGAAAGAAGAGGATGGGGTGGGGGACAGGTTGGGTTGATTAATCAACATTTGACACATGCCTTTGTGTAAGTTGATTCTTTATTAATTTTTCAGATAAAAATTTCAATAATTTGAACCTCTTAGCTTATATTCACCTTCTTAATAAACCTTTTAAACAGCAGCATGGTTGCTATTTGTTTTCTTAATGGTAAAACAGATAAAACACAAAATTTTTGTTTAACTTTTTTTTATCAAACAACAAAAGTTTTAATATCTGAGGTAGAAAATGTAGACAGCTATATACATTGTAACACAGAAGTCTTCACTGGCTGTCAAAAATATTGGTTCTAATGGAACATTTTGAAACATAGACACATTTGTGAGACTTCTTTGATTTTATTCCTTATAGTGGAGCTCTGTCCTTTGCCAGGCAATGAAAATGAGCTTTAAATCTTTCATGCCCACTCTACATACATGTGTCTGTATGATATCAGAACTGCACCACTTATCATACAGATATCATTAAATACTGCCATATTTGGCTTCCTACTCATTTATTTTTTAACTACTCTGTAAATGCACAGTTTGGTTTGAGCACCCATTGCACTTATAGGCTAATGTTGAATAGCAACCCTGTCCAGTAAAAAGAGGACATTTGGTTACTCCATTGCTCCCTCTCGCCATTTGTCTACCTACAAAGAATTAACAGTCCTGAAGAGCTGCACTCACACCTGTGTGATCTGTTCTGCTATTTAAAGACTCCACTTAGGCTATATGTCCACTTAAAGTGCCTTTGGATGGAGAGATCAGGTGGGCCGGGGAGAAAGGTTTGGAGAAAGGAATGAAATGGTTGAGAATTCAGGGGGGTAACACACTGCTACACCAAGGAGCCAGTGTTCTGCTAGTTGTCAGTGTCCTGGGGTTCGCCCTTTCTTCCCGTGTCTGTTTGGGTTCTCCACTTGTCAAAGATGTGTGTGTCAGATTACGTGTACTCGTAGCAGAGAACTGTAACACTATAATCAAGAATCATAAAGTCTATCTCTGACTCTATGTGCTACTACTATGACTACAAAAGCCGAAGCACTTCAGAAACAAAAAAAAGAATTAAAAAGAAAAATGAGTAATATCAATCTCATCAATCAATAAATACATACTAGAACATTATAACAGTCTAGACAAGAACATGCCATTCAGACCAAGAAAGCTTGCCGATCCTATCCATTTAATTCTTCTAAAATAATATCACGTCGAGTTTTGAAGGTCCCTAAAGTCCTGCTGTCTACCACACTACTTGGTAGCTTATTCCAAATGTCTGTGGTATTCTGTGACATGTAATAATATCAGAACTGCACCTCAACAATATAGAAACTCAGGTGCCAGATTTGCCTTTATCAAAATTGACCACTTATCATAAAGATATCATTAAATTCCACATCTTGAAGAAGCCAGAACACATACAGTACATATATCAATATCACAAACAAACAAAACAACAAGTGGATATCTGCACAAAGCACTAACGTCTGGACAGAAAGGACAATTGATAAACCACTAATTCAAATGTTAGTCATTTTCCAAATCGCTATATCCTAACACAGGGTCACAGGGGTCTGCTGGAGCCAATCCCAGCCAACAGAGGGTGCAAGGCAGGAACAAATTTCGGGCAGGGCGCCAATCCACCGCAGGACACACACACACCAAGCACACACTAGGGACAATTTAGGATCGCCAATCCACCTAACCTGCATGTCTTTGGACTGTGGGAGGAAACCCACGCAGACACGGGGAGAACATGCAAACTCCACACAGGGAGGACCCAGGAAGCGAACCCAGGTCTCCTAACTGCAAGGCAAATTCAAATGTCTCAAACATTAAAAGGAGGAGTTAAAGTCCTCAGGTTTGCAGTGCACAGTTCAAAGTTCAAACCT
This sequence comes from Erpetoichthys calabaricus, assembly GCF_900747795.2. Lineage (NCBI taxonomy): Eukaryota > Metazoa > Chordata > Cladistia > Polypteriformes > Polypteridae > Erpetoichthys > Erpetoichthys calabaricus. The sequence goes on from NC_041395.2 coordinate 120,261,569, forward strand.
TGCTGTTGTTCAAACGTAATAGGCAGTATCCTCTCTCCTATGGCAGACAAATCCAGCTCCATTTGTGTGTCCTTTCCTCTATGTTCCAGAAATAGACTGGGTCCTTTGCCAAGGAAAATCTCACATGGGCTGTGGCTTTGAAAGATATATATCATATCAAGGAGCGTTACCAAAATATATTAAACTGTTAAATTGACAATTAGTTATACATTAGTACAACATACTCAAAAACAGATTAGAAATGGTGTCATGAAGAAAAGAAGAAATATGTGAGACACTGAAAAAATAATCCAAATTCTGAATAAAACCCGGTACCTGAAAGTAGTCCGAATATGGATTTCCCTGGTGGTAATGTGGATCCTCCTGCCATAAGATTAATCAAAGCCGCTAAAGGTAATATGTATACATCAAAGGGTTTATATAATATTCAGACCTACGTTACTCACTGACTGATAAATGGCAATGAAGTAAGACATACAGTACATACTTTGTTATACAAATGGCATTGACTCTCAAGAGACTGTACTTGTTTAATCCAAGACTCAATGCTCTTAGCCCACTGGGTCTTGTGGTGAACTCAAAAAGGTGCACAGAACTGCTAAATATCAATGGTATCAAGTCAGATGACTCATTTAAACCAATTGGTTTTGACGTTTTTAAAAAGCTTCCCTGTGTAGCAGAGTTTTGTCAAAGTCACCGCCCCTTGGACACGCCCCTAACTAGCTCCAGGCCAGGGTTTTTTAAGGCCGTGACTGAGTGGTTGCATTCCTTAAATTGTTTCAAAACTGATTGCATGTCTGACAACCTTCTTGTGCTTCAATGTTCACTTCAGCAATGGACAGTGACAAACGGATAAAGACACAACCCCCGTCGGTGCCACAGGCAGATGGATGCTTCAAAGTAATGGTAATATTAGCGCAGTCCAGAGCAACTTCTGGCTTGCCACCCATGTGACTCCTGGCTTGGATTAAGTTGGTCTCAGCATGTTATGTTATATGCATTCTGTATTAATATTAATTAGCTATAATAATAAAGCAGATAATAACAAAAAGTATATAGACATAGGGCATCATGTGTGCAGGATGTTTTACACAAAACAAAAAAATATATAATAATAATAATAGAACAAATCCATACAGTAATATCCACTTTTTTCTTTATGTTTTATTATTTTTTTTGTTATGGTACTTTAAATAAAAACAGGAAATCACATTGTTCAAAATGAACTATTATTCAATCCATCAAATAAAATGCAGTATAAAGCAGACTTTTTAATCAGATTTATTCTGTGGCTAGGAATGAGTGTAATAGCTTTTAGGCTGTATTTTATTTGGGAATTAAATCTTCATAAATGCATTTTGTAAAGATGAATGCTGTTGCTGTTCTGCTTACCTCTCCTGAAAGTCTGCTTGAAGGCTGTAAATAAAGTCCTACGCACGCGTCTTCTAACCTCTGGATTTTGTTTATTTTATTGGCCTGCAGGATATTGCCCTTAATAAATGTAATTCACAACAATATGCTAATATATCAGAGCTAATCATTTTGACCTTGGACTTGTGATTTATTTACTCGTATACACTCTATTCACTTTCTCAGGCTCATACGGTGTGACTGACACACTCAGTAACTTTCAGATTTTTTCTTTTTACCACCTTATGATCATTTTCACTTGCTAATGTCTTAAACCAGTACCTTAATTTGATTTAAAATCTCATGATTTTATGAAGGCGGGTGAAGGTGAGGTTCTGTGGACTTCTAGTTCTGCCCGCTTCATGCTTACACATCCTCAGGCTGAGTAGATCAATCACAGACCCCCTTGTTAGCCCCTCTGAACGGCTTCATTCAATTTCTTAGGTCACTGACTGCTTTCAGTGCTGTTTTATACAGAGCAGCTTAGATCTGTTGACAAAACAAATATATTCATCTTAATTTAGCCTTAATTTGAAACTAGATGCATCACAGATGGCAATACAAAATGGATTTTCTTCTTCATTTTTCTCTCATTATTGTTTCAGTTGCCACATTGATCTTTTTCAGCATGATTACCAACCAGTAACTTCAAAGAATTATTTTAAAAAATGTTCATAGACCTTAGATTTGTAGCAGAGTTTCAAAAATATCCTCTAAAGAAAGTAGGCAGTGTGATCAGCTATAAAGGACACCTTATCTTGTAGATAGAACACAGCATCGTTTGGCTGTCTTCCCAGACACGTAAAAAAGCTGCCAACCACACCATGTAAGCTGAGAGCTCCATACATCTCTCATGACATAACCACACCTGGAGAAACAGGAGGTACCTGAATGAGATCCATTTTAGGATGAACAAATGCCATATGTGAAGATGCTCATTCAGTAACTCCGAACAGGCAGGGTGTTACTGTATGTCTGTGTCCCCCTGTAGAAGGTGGGAGATGTTAGTCTTAGGTTTGCAGGATTATTCTCTCTCTCTCTCTCTCTCTCTCTCTCTCTCTCTCTCTCTCTCTGTGTAATCTGAGAGGGTGGCTTTGGTCCTTTGCTGATGCCTGTAGCACAGGAAAAATGAAACAAGAGAAATACTGGACAATCTGTGAAGATTAGACATGTTCTCCTTGTTTGGAGACTTTCATCATCATTTGAAGTTCTGCCACATTCCAGAGACATAAATTCAGATTAACTATTGATGTTATGTTGCCATGGGAAAATGTTTTTATGAACCTTTCAGTTGCTTGGCTGTCTCATCCAGGATGCTTGGGTGAGCATATGAACTACTGTAACCACTGATAAAGAAGGTACATAATTACATTTACATCACATTTTATTTTGTTTGCTTAGTAGATGTCCCTGGGGGACATCCTGAGACTTCACTGGATCCCCTCAAGGTTGCTGGATATCATTGCCAGCCTGTGCACTGGTACTGTGAGTGCTGTGCAGAGGCAGAACCTTAGTTTTTTTCCAAGTTGATTGTGGGGTTCATCAGGGGTGTGTTCTTGCTCCTACTCTGTTCAGTGCTTGCATGGACTGGTGTTGGGCAAGGTCATGAGGTCCAGCGGCTGTGGGGCATCTATTGGTGAAGAGAGATTCACTGATTTTGACTTTGCTGACGATGCTTTGATCTTCATAAAGTCAATGGAGGCTCTGATCGGGGCTCTCGAGAGACTGAGTGAGGAGTTTGAGTGTCTTGGCATGCAAGTGTCCTGGATAAAAACCAAGATCCAGGCCTTTAATGACCTCTTGGGCACAACCATCAGCAATGTGTCTGTCTGTGGAGAGAGTGTTAACCTTTTTGAGAGGTTCATTCATGTCACTGGTGACTCTTCCTAAGTCAGCAGGCGGATTGTGAAAGCATGGGGGGTGATAAGGTCACTGAAAAGGGGTGTGTGGTGCTCCCAATATCTCTGCAAAAGGACCAAGGTCCAAGTCTTTAGAGTCCTGGTGCTTCCTGTCTTGCTACGTATATGGTTGCGAGACATGGATGCTATCCAGTGACCTGAGACGAAGACTGGACTCCTTCAGTACTGTGTCTCTTCAGAGAATCCTTGGGTACTGCTGGTGTGACTTTGTGTTGAATGAATGGTTGTGCATGGAGTCCTGAATGAGGCACGTTACCTGCATTGTGAGTGAGCATCAGTTCCAGCACTAGGATCATGGCGCGATTCCATGAGGGTAATCCAGCTCGCAGGATCCTCATTGTTGAGGAGCCAAGTGGCTGGACCAGGCCAAGATGACGTCCACGTAACACCTGGCTGTAGCAGAAAGAGGGTCATTTCCGGAGGGTGGGACTGGACTGCGTGCCTGCCTGCCTGGGGGGTTGCCAACCAGGATCCTGAGCTGTTTCGTCATGTGGTGGGTGCGGCAATGTGCTGTACCAGTGCATGCTCCCCAATCTGACCTGACCTGTAGATGCTTTTATCCAAAATGACTTACAAAAGAGATCAACATAACAGAGTAACATCAGTCTGGTGACTGTTTGAGGACAAGTGTAACAGAACAAGGGTACAAAATTGATCATCACATGTGAACAGCTAAGAACAAAATAAAAGCGAGTCACAATTTTAAGGTTACAAAACCTAATCAGTTAGAATGAAATTCACCATACAAGAGAAGCTTTAAACTCCTCTTAAACACATTGAGGAAATCAGAAGTTTGAATGGAGGTGAGTAGCTCATCCCACCAGCTAGGAGCTCCACATGAAGAGTCTGGACTGAGATTTAATGGCACACAGATGTGGCATTACCAGACACCATTCATCAGCGAGTCTGAGTGGTTGAGAAGGAGTAAAGCACCTCACAAGTGTCTCCATTTATATACTGTAGGTAAAAACTATTACATTGCTTTGTTATTAAATAATATAATAATGTGATAAGATCTTCAGATATTGCTAAACGAGATGTGAAATTAGTGCAGTCCAGAGCTGCCCATCTTGCCAGCACTGCCATGTTACAGCAGTGGGATCCAAAAATCAACTGTGGCTTGGAATGCTTCCTGTTTGGACTTTGCATGTTCTCCTCCTTTTCACAAGCATTTCCTCTTTCAACTCCACGATTCAAAAATGTGGTGTTTGGTCGATGAAGAGCTGCAAATTGTCCCACTTTGTTCTAGTGTGCCCCTTCAGCAGTGACTTCCCGTTCCCTGTAATCCTCACTGGGAGTTAAACAAGCACAGGGCATGGATGAATGTGTAGATGGAATAGTGTGATGCAATGTGATATTGCACACCAGATAGATACTTTAGTGTCTCCCATGAAGTCATTGCCAACAGATAGTAACCATAGGCTATAAATATTGTGGGCATGTGGGCGTGTAATAAAATAGTCTCACAAGTAAATGTCTCTAATTAAAGAGACTCAGTCATTACCCTGGTTGATTACTTGCAATAACTGCAATCCATCATTGGCACGATCGATTGTAATGAATCATTTAAGAGCAAGAAATCTGACGCTGAGCCATGCAAAGCAGGACACCTACTAAATCCTGGATGTAGGGCATGTCACCGATGACCTCAATAACTGTGGTTCACAGCCTTTCTTTAGTGAGGTAGCAATTACCATTCACCTATGACAAGCAGATGGCTCCTCAATCACCGTCACCAGTATCATTGACGAATGGCGTTTGGCCTGACTGGGCTCCTTGACGGCACTTAAGTTTGGCCTGTTCATCTCGTTAGCAGCTCAAAAACATTTTTCAGTTGAGTTTGAGAATTAATCACAGCAAAGGTGTTTGCGTTTCAGATTTTGAGGTGAACGTCAGCTGTAATTGTAGTGGGTGTTGGTAGCAATCTGTAACATGATCATTTTATTCAACCTGAACAGGCAGTTTTGATTATGAAATTGATGAGATTTTTCTTTTGTGAAAAAGCACAAGAGAATAAGAAACAAGGAATTTCTAAAATTATGTCAGATCAACGTCACTTGTCTAAGATAAAGGAAAATATACAATAACAAAAAGAGATAATGTCACAACCAGGACAGTACACTGAAGGGTAAAGTTACCCATAAAATCTCAAAAAGTGCGACATCCATAGTGGTAGCAAGAGGAGTAATGGACATGCTGATGTAGGAATATTGCAGCTGTCTGTCATAAATTTTGCCCTGAAAGTGCAATGGGCAAGGCAATCAAAGCAGGATAGAAAAGCAGAAAGAAACACGTAGTTTCACTCAAATATTTAACAGGCAGGTGACACAGGATATGCCAAGGATACTTGCCCCTCAGTCTACATGCAGGGAAAAGTCATAGGTGAGGTTGCAAAAGGCTACTAAACTTTGTAGCCAGCAGGTGTAAGCACAGTTCTTTAGTTAAGGAAGTTGGGTACTGGTTGCACGAATAAAGTGAGATCTATGAGTACTTGTTGTTTCACACCAGTCTAAAGGTCGGCATCACCCTACATGACTTGAAGGTGGTGAGCAAAGCGCACTTGACAACTGCAATGGCTGAATCTGGTTGACCTAAGGTTGCTAGATTACACACCTAGCAATCATAGAGGATGATGGGTAACATGACAGCCTCATAACTTCTCAGCACAGTTTCAAATTTCCTATTTGGCGACAAATGCATTGCAAGATCTGGAGAATACTTTTCTTTCTCTGCTCTTTTGTGGTATGACAATGATACATTGACTTGGCATTTGTGCTGACTGAAAAGTTCCATGAGTCTTTCCTTCGTGTCTAGTGGCTGCCATTGCTCTTCTCTGTTCCTTTTTTATATCCTCTTTAGTCTTTTATATGACTTCAAGCAACGAGACAGTGCAGTAAAAATAACAGGAGAGGAAATTACACTTCTATTCATGTATAAATTAACTTAAGATTCATAACTATTCTTAAAATAGCCGAGTACAGTGAGTGTTGGTAACATTATACAACCTGACAATAAGAAGTTAGTCTTGAGGGGTGGGGGTTGATTTGTTTTCAATCCTATTTTTGGAAAAAATTATCTATTTGTATGGAATGATTACAATAAAATCAATAAAATTAAAAAAAAAAGAAGAAGATTGTCTTGCATCAGTCTTTGCTCTGCATGGCCCTTGAATAGAGCTGGTGATGGCCTGGCCTCCTCCATGGGTGAAAAATGGCAGAGAGAGAGGAAGTGGGAGAATGAGACAAAACTTATTCCAGTCTTTTGGTTTCCTGTCACACCCCCTTGACCAATTTGGTGTCGTAGTGTAGGGTGGCCCTGCTGATTCAGTGACCTATTTAGCCATAACTCAGTCCTCTAGATCATCTGTTTTGTTCCTGAATGTAAGCATCCTCTCCAGCTTCTGACAAACAAGAAAGAAAGGATACATTGGTAATTAGGTCGTAGACTGCCTTCTCAAACCTGCTGCTCTTACAGAGTCATAAACTTACTTGTCCTTTTCAGTTGAGACTCTCGGGCTCATATAATGTAAAGTGTCCCTGTCTTTGATATCTCCTAAATCCACACTTCTGGCATTGCAAGCAAGAGATTAAAGCACCAGCTCTGCATTCAAGTCGCTTGTAAACTACGTCAGACATGGCGTGTGTTGTGACAAAGCATTCTTGTGCCATCAGTTACATTACACAATCATAAGGAGCTTTGGGGGGTTTGGAAGGTTAAGTAAATGTTTATAATATCCTAAAGCAAAACTGATCCTATCAGTAAAACATGCCTCCCTGAAAACAGTGCCTCTTTTATTACACTTTTCATTTAGAATATACTGTATGCTTACTTGTCAGAAAGCTGTTTCTTTCTTTTAAATATCCAGTTGATTCTTAAATGAAAATAACCAGACATTATTTTTAAGTGCAGTCAGAAAATGGCAAAAAGAGCAAAACACCTGAAATCTCAAAAAAAAACAAAAAACAAAACAGGAGTACAAAAGCCTAAATGTTACCTAAAATCAAAGTCAGAAAACAGAAGCAAAGGTTTGAAAATGTTGATCATAAGATACACAACAGAGTTCTGCTTTAAGAATCTTTGACTCCGGTAAACACGCAGTGCTGGCTTTTAAAAAGTGTCACATTGATGATGTCATCATGCATAACTTCTGGGGCCATCGGAGCAGGACAAAGGAGCACAAAGTGGTGGTGACCAATGGAAAAGCACATTGATGTGGTGGAGTTCTTTAAACCAAACCTATAACGAAATACACAACACTTAAACCAAAAGTAAATGATCAAATAATCTAAAAAAATTAATAGTAAGATTTCCAAGTATAAGGAAAAATCTAAATAAATTTTAATAAGGATCATAATAAGAGTCATGTCATCTCAATGTCGGTGCTCAGACCATTAAACAGTCCAATAAATATGACTTCCACAGCACTCTTAATCAGTTGACAGCACAGCTTCGTCAGCACAAGCTCCTGGTCTGCCCTGTTTGGCTGACACTTTCTTACACAACGGTGACTGAGCAGAAGATGTTACCCCTGTCTGACTTCTAGGCCTGCTGTTGGTCTATATACAGGAAAAATAATTACTACCTTGTACCAAATGTTTTCCAACAAATTGCCAATCAGTCTAATGGATCCATTGTCAGAATGTAAAGGGGACACCAGAGTGTCCACAAAATCAGGAAAATCCGACGCAGAGCCGGGGAGAGTAAGCAGACTGCACATAGATGATGACCAGCCTGGCAATCAAACTCGATCTGTTTACCATCATGCCGTTCATCTGGGGAATATTATAATGTGTTATTAGCCAAGTTTGAATACACACTTAAAAATGGAATTGACATTATTCAAAAGAGAGCATAAATGATAATACATAAATAGCTTCCTACTCACTCATCAGTCAGCTATCACACACAATATTAATAAGCACTCATATTCAGAGGTTTCTATGGTATATTTTTAGAATGTCCCCTCTATTTGTTCATTTTATAATGTATGATTATCTTTTTGTTCATGTCTGACTTGACAAATCCGTTAGAGGTTTGTGGTTGTGCGAAGTGCAATTTAGAAATAAACAATAGTAGCAGTTGTTGCAGTTACACTATTGCTTAAGAGAAAACTGTGAATTATTTTTTGTCAGAAGGGGGAAATGACAGACAAAAGCACAAGTCGGATTTGCCCATTGTTGGCAGCCAACTGAATTGTGTTTTCCTTTTTACATTAATAATGTATGTAGCAATGAAGAAGCAGGAGTGCATTGAAATCTGATTGTGTGCACGAATCTCAAATCTCATCCCTCTTATTTCTTCTGTAATAACCCATGGAGTGAAATTTAATGTTATGAATAATACATCACATGTACTGTATAGTTGCTCCATTCATGTTTATAGACGGTGCCCTGCCGTAATAAAAAAGCCAACGCTAAAAGGATACATCAGTGGTGGTCACCGTTCAATTATTTGTGCCTTGATCTTCTTCAGTGATATTCAGATAGGATTTGCTTCACTTGCTTTAATGGCTTCTCCCATCATAACGTTTTCCATGCTTTGGGTTTCAAGTGGCATGAAAGTGTAAGAAAGACGAAGAACATAATAATGCCATTAAAATTCCCATTTTCCTATTAGACCACAGGCAATAATTTCCAGGGCTGGGAAGGCATGTCCTGACTCTCTGAGATTTCTCACTTCATGATTTCTGTTGTTTCAGAGGAGAGAAAACACATTCAAAATGAACCAAAAACGGTCGCCTTTCTCCTAAAATACAAGCACTGTGGCTTGATCTTCTCATTTCTGTGCTGTTTTAGTGGACATCATGAGGAGTATCTTTTTTGTTTAAGATACATCATCTTCAGAACTAACCAGGCCCTTTGTCAACTAGGAGACAGGAGGACAATTAATAGCAGAAGAAGAACAGTGCTGTCCTCCAACACCAGGACAATAAAGTTATCATTCCAGCAGCCACTGCATACTCAACCAGTGTGAAGCCGAGATAAAAATATGGATATAAGGCCAAAAGTCACTTTTTATTTCTGGTTATATGTCTGTTTTTACATTTTAATATAGTATCACTTTTGATGTTCTTACTGTTCATTTCAAGAGACTAAAAACTGAGACCAGTTAACATTTAGCAACTGTGTAAATATTGCTTTGGCTAGGCCATTTTGTTTTGTTTTGGAATAGTTGTCACCATTTTATCGTGACCTTTGGTTACAGATGCTGTGCTTGACAAAATGATGAAGATCAATGTTAGTCACAGGCAAATATTCCAGTTTAGCCTGTAGACTCTGCAGCGTTACTTTCGACGGTGCCTTTGGTTTTGTGTTTTAGCTTTGATATTTGGTTCTGATGGCCTCTTTTAGTTTTACTGACTCTTATTTATGCCTCGATAACAAATATGTCCGCTCCTGTTTGTTCCTCCCATCTCCTGGTCCTTTTTGATGTCTCCAGAATTCTTCAGATGACCGGTCTTTCACCTCATGACAGTAACTATAGTGAGTCTGAAGTTTAAGACATGATGCTGTCATATTTGCATGTATTATTTTAAACATTTTGGCATTGTTAATGTTGTAAATGTAGTTTTGTACCTCTAGGATTTCATTTCTGTTATTATTTTGTGAACTAATTTTCCTCAGAATGCTGTTGAGATGTTTAATTGTTATTCTGGAGACATCTTTCTGTGACACCTTTTTAAATGGCTGCTGTCGTGTTGTTTGTGGTTGTTATGTCAGTTGCCATTCATATCACATGATGTATGATGTCATCATGCTCACATGTTCTTGTGGTGGTGATTGAAGTGGCGCCCTATTGTATAAAGTCTTGGAAAGCACTACATAAATGCGGTGGCACACTATCAGCAGCATCCACTTTCAGGGGATTTTTTAAAAGCCTCAGGTGGGGGCTTATTGTAAAAAATCAGCACAGGGAACGAGTACTGTTTGTATATTTCCTTTGACTTTGATTTTTGGAATTTATGTTAGGCTTAAGTGATTTGTTTTTCTTTTGAGTCTGCGGGTATCTGATCTCTGTTGTATACTGTTTTTCGTTTTATGCTTCTTCCTCTTGTCCTGGTGTTTATTTGCCTTTTTTCTTTTCATTTTTTCTTCATGGCAGTAAATGAACAATCTTTCCGTTCATAACACTTTGTATCAGCATTCTAGCTGAAATTCTAGCCCGACTCCTCAGTTGTTGACACTGAGCGGTTATTGCAGTTTCGTCCTTGTAAGTCCTCTGTCAGTAGTCAGTTTTATACTTTGATCTTGGTAGCCTGTTGGGATTTTCACTTACATTTCTTTAACAATTTTCCTTCATAGCTCAACATTTTTTTCTTCTGCACTACAATTATTTTCCTCAGATGACCTGGTCACGTACACTCATGGGTTCTTTCTGTTTTTATTCTGCTATGCTCAGTTTCTATGCTCTCATTCTGATTGAATTCCTTTAGTCTTTCAGCATTCAAATAACAGAGTGCTCATTAGTCTTCATTCCGGTTTAGGTCAAGTCAGATATTGAAGGGAAGAGCAAAGGCTACACCCAGCACTACATATCCAGAGCTGAGAAGGTTGTGCTCAAGCAATGCAACAGCAGGCAGCAAACATCCCAGTCTGAAGGGGGTATAGAACATAAAACAAAGTGTTGTTATAAAATCTGAGAGCATACATTACAGATGAAAAGCAAAATGTAAACGTCTACCCCACCTTATGTTTACTTTTTCATTTCAAAATATAAAGATCTGCCGAATATAGGATAATCGACATTTTGACTACAATTTGATCAATTATATGCACACACACTAACAGAACAACATCTATGGAAGATAATAAGGAGTGTTGAGCCACCTCCGAAATACACCCAAACAAGACTAAAACTGAACAAAGAATTGATATAATTTTTCTACAAAGTAAATAAGTAATCAAAACAATTCAGGATTTAGGGGTGAAAGGTTCAAAAAAACCCACTAGCCACCATCAGTCTGCTTGTTCATGGCCTCACTAACTGTGGTGGTTGTCTGCCTGCTTACCTACACAGTATCACTTAAAGGCCTCTCCCTGCTCACGCCTTCCTTCCTCTCATTATCCTGGCCTTCCTTACTCCCACCGCTCAAGCCCTTGCCTCTCCTCTCCCACCTCCAAGTTCACTTGAAATACGACTAAGAGTAGTCAGGAACCATTTGAAGGGTAAATTCCCCCTCTACGTCTGCGACCAGAATACACCTTTACAACTGCCAGGATCATCGAGCTACAACTTCCCAAGCCATCCCAGGTGTCTCTGCAGTCCTGAATCCAGGCACTTACGTAAAGAACCAGGTCAGGTCAGGCCAGCCACAGGTTACCCGACCTTCTGAATAAGTAGTAGGTAGCCAAATATTCCACAAAAATACATCAGTTCTGTTACCTGCTGGACTGAGGAACTTCAGCCATATTGAGACAGGGCATGTGGCCTGTTCTGAAAGAAAGCTGACCAAAAATGATGCCTTAACTAGACACAAGTCTGTGTGCTGCTTCCATGTTGCAGCAGTAAATAACTCCAAGGCTTCTACTGCCAGCACCTTGCAATACCTGTAGCAATAAACATTTTTATCTTTTTTGATTTTGTGTATTTTGGGTATTCTGAGGTCTATTGTATGTTTGGAAGGATGGTTATGAAAAGTAAAGTACGGTATCTGAAGAAAATTCACATGTCACTATGGCAAACATGAAAACTTAAAAATATTAATGAAAAGGTCAGAAATAGAACCTAGGTTCCTGGATGCTGTGAGGCAGCAGAATGCTTGTGCATTACACCATATCCTCCATTTATTTGTATGTTCATTTATAGCACTATCTAGTAGGGGTCACTGTTGAATGCTACCTCGTTCACAAGCATTCTTTCCCTCATTAAGAAGCATTGGGCCTTTGCAGGTTGATATCACAAGACATGACAGCTTATATATCATTTATAAGAGCTAAAGTTGGTGTTTCTCATCTTTTCTCAACTTAGGTCATGTGGATAAAAGCAAACTGACTATACTTAATGACCATAATGTGCTTTGCTGGCAATGCTCTTCTTAAAAAGAACTGTGTCATAAAAATATATTTTAGTTGCAAGGTAAACTTACAAACTGCTCATACGAAATGTTTAGAATACTCCAAGAAATTCAGAAATGTTCAAAATGCTACCAAATATCAAAGAGGGAATAGAGCTACAAGTATTAGTGTTCTATTCTATTTACAGCTTTCTTTCAAATCCATCATTTCATCACGTCTGAGAACATTTCTTAACAGGAATTATTATGAAATAAGTGCATTTTTTGAAAAAAAATACAAAAAGTGACATGAGGACAACTAAATTGTATAATCATCCAAAATTATTATCGTAGATTTTTAAAATATAATAATTTTTATCAAACTAATTAAAGAGCTAAGTGATGAAACTTACTCTTTTGTTCATTGTTCCATTAGAAGACTATTAGGCACTGGATGCAAGACAGGCACTAATGTTCAGTAGGACACTTGTCCATCCCAAGGGTACACTCATGCTAGAGTAGTTTTGAAGCTGCCATTAATGGAACATATGTCTGTGCCTCAAGATCTGCTGCATTGCATAGGACACTTCTCTCACATCTCATGTCTTCTTCGTGTTATTGAAATCAGGGAAAAAGAAAGTACAGCATCAGAGCCAGATCTGACAGGTTATGTTGGACCTTTTTCCTTCAGGTTTTCAGACTCTTCAACACAATGCATGACCTCATGATCTTCCATCTTACCCAAACATATTAGATCATTATCTTAATAATAATAATAATTCTTTGCATTTGTATAGCGCTTTTCTCACTACTCAAAGCACTCAGCAATTGCAGGTTAAAGGCCTTGCTCAAGGGCCCAACAGAGCAGAGTCCCTGTTGGCATTTACGGGATTCGAACCGGCAACCTTCCGATTGCCAGAGCAGATCCCTATCCTCAGTGCCACCACCGCCATCTTGTGCTCCAGTTTGTGCCCAAGTCACTTAACTATCAAAATCAGTCACTGTACTGACCTGTTTACCTTGCATTTAAATGGGTCTCTGTGTTACTTGTGGCAGTTAATTATACTGGCATATTGATGATTTAAATAGTCCATTGCGTGGTTTTGTCTGTTTGTAAACACTAACTTGTCTTATTTGCACTATGTGTACACTGTAATCTCTGAGCCAGATTCGATCAAAGCCCATGTGAAGTCCTAGGAAGGGTGGGCGGACATTGCCCTTATTGTCCACAGTGGACTTTGATGAACTGTTGGGTCCTCCCTCATTGTGTAGAGCACAAACTTCTTCAGTAGCAGTAAAGAAACCCCATTGTGTATATACCATGGGCTTTAAAAGAAAATGCGCCCCTTAATGTAAAGAGTGTGCACACATTTACTTCAATAAACGGCATCCAATGGGTAAAAGTGGCAACTCAGTATCATTTGAGTTTGTCGACTGGGGGCATTGTAACCCCTTGGTGTCTGAAGCACATACCCCGTAGCTTTCTTTAGAGGATGGAAACCCAGTGGGCTGCCTATGTCATCTAATGGATTGACTGGCTCTGCCCTGAGCTTCATCATTTCATCTCTCTTGTATATGGCTCAGATGACAATGAAGACTAATTTGACTTTCACTTTAACGTAGCACACATCTCTTTGGCATGAAGAAGGAAACCAGAGAATGCAGAGGAAATCCATACCAACACTGGGAGAACATGCGAACTTCTGGCACACATTGTGGCTAAGCAGGGAACCAAAACAAGACCCAAAGGGAAGTCTGAAATGTAATTAAATCAGTCCATGACTATGAGGAAGTTGGGTATCCATCATTTTATTATCAAAGTTAAATATAATCTTTAATGATTTCAGATCAAATTGAGGCCTCTATCTGTATGGAATTTGCATCTTCTTGTTGTGTCTCCATTTTTCCTGTATACTTAGTTTTCCTTTTTTTTTTTCTAATACTCCAAAGGCATGCGTGACGGGTTGATTTGTGACCCTCAGTTTAGCCTGTGTGGACCTGGGTGAGGTGCCCCTAAGTGTATTCTGTGAGAGACTGCTGTGCATTCTTGGACTTATTCCTGCCTTCTAACTGATTCTGTCAGACTGGGCTGCAACACTCATATGGGTTCATGAAAATGGATGGATGGATATATTCCATAAGGTTATATTTATGATTTTTTATTTTTAATAATATGAAGGACAATATAAGAATTACAACAATAAAAAAAAAACTTTTTCCTATAAGAAATATGTCAGATCTGAAAAACGGGACAACCATTTCACTACTTTGATGTATAAAGGGCATGAGTTCATTGTGGAGGCTATCATGCTGCATCGCTACATAAAGCACATCTGGAGGGCCAGCAAATGACATAATGCCATCTGAGGCAAGGAAATAAAGCACAAAATAGGCATTACACCCAATAGAAATAAAAAATATGAAACTGAATGTGAAACAAAACACGGTTGTCCTTCAAGTCAAAAGGCACCCATTAACTAAACACACGTTGGGTGAACTTAAGAGACCTTCAAAAGACATTGTGACTGAAACCTTAAACAGATGAAAAAATGTATATATAGTGGCAATCAGGGGGCGCTCCAGCTCCCCATACGCCCGACACAACAGACACAGGCATGAGTCCAGCAACACACAAGGCTTTATTCAGTGGGAAATTCTCCCCAAATCATTTCCCACTACAGCACAGTATAACAAAGCACCAAGCACTATAATAAAGTAGCACTTTGTCTCTTCTTCTCTCTGTCTCTTCCAACTCCACTCCTCCTTACAAGCTAAGTCTCCTCCCTCCTGACTCTCACCTTGAGTGAGGCAGCTCATTTTATAGAGCACCTTGACTGCTCCAGATGTCTCGTAATCTCTTTCCGGCAGCATTTCCGGGTGTGGTGGATTTCCTGCAATAAAGGGCTCAGCAGTTCTTCATGCACCCCCTGGCAGTAACCACCGACCCCTACAATGCTTATAAATACATATGGTACCAGAGTACATGACACATGTTTTGCCCTAATTTGGGCTTATCAAGTGTATGCACCTGTGTGGTGTGTAATTTTGCATATAAGCTGATCAATATTTTGTATGTCTTTATTTGTAACTTATAACAATAATGTGTATCACTGATAAAAACAGCAATGGTTTGATGATTAAGAATCCCACCCCCCTTTTAGGACTGAGTCTCTTTGTAATTTTACGACAGTTTGGCAACTGATTCTCTGCAGGACTCTCTCAGTCAACCCTCACAGGAAAGCCAAACTACAAATGGTTTTGGGGTCAGGTGTGAAAAGTATTGTGTGCCTCATTTGTCTGAAATACGGCTGTTTGGGATTGGCTTGAACCTGAAGCCATTAGGTACCACAACACCTAATTGGCTGTAGGGTTTGAACAGAGAGTCTATAAATTTGCTTGCTTTACCCCTCCCTCTCTCTTACACCATATTGATGAAGGAGCATGTCACTCACCATGGACTGAAAATAAGACCATAATGAGAGCAGCCATATTGAGACAGGCATGAAGAAAGCTGTCCAAAAATGATGCCTTAACTACAGACAAGTCTGTGTGCCGCCTGAAACTACACATCAGCATTTATCAGGTGTATGGTTGCCAATATTCACTTGTACTTTGGTTATTTTTATTATTTATGAATATTATCAATAATACATTATTTAAAGTATAACTTAACTCCTGCTTGTCTTTTACTACATCTAATTGCCTGAGGTTATAAATGTAGAAGGGAAGGTGGGGAGAAGTTATATGGTACAGTACCTTATAAACAGTTCTAAGTCTGTGAGATTTGAGGCATTTTGACAAAGGCTACATATTAATAATACAAAAAGGGAAAGTAGAGTAATGTATTACTCTACCAAGTAACAACATACCTTTGCTTCCTGTTGCAGCGATTGAACCTCAGACGTTGCGCTACGGCAGCTGTTTAGCTTACTGGACAGGATGTAGACCAGATTATTACATCCATAGGTCTGATCACAATCTGATTATTTGGGTGGTTATCTACCAGGAAAAGCTAATCTACTCTACATATATAAAATCCTAAGCCTAAAAGTGCAATAATTTTGTGCAACGATTTTATGTGACTTTTTATGTCACTTTTTTATCACACTTTAAATCAGGCTTATTTTAAAACCTACATATATATGTTTGGTATCATTCTTTTCAGAATTTATCAAACTTCAATGTGATGTTGTTAGATTTTCAGATTCTTATTCCATTTTTAAATTATAAACTAAAAAATATCAAGATCTCACGTCCCGCAAGACAAGACTTTGTGCCAAAAGATTTAACCACACCCAGGGCCGGAAATAAAAGACAAAGAGTAGGACAGCTGCTGTACAGGCTTTTAAATGTTCGAAGTGCTGTACGAGATGCAGATCATACGGCACGGCAGCAGCAGCAATCCAACAGTGGATTGAGCAAAGAGGAGGTAAAAAAAACTGTATTTGTTTGCCATTGTATCATTGTTTAAGATAGAGTTTCGGAGGAGCAACTGTGTCTTCTTGGGGTGCGTTCAGCCACCCTCTTCACAATGCGAGCTGCAGAGATGCAAAGTGGCTGGTGGGTAGCGCAGGACTGGGGGATTGGGGAGCAATGCAAGCAGGGGGGAACCCCCTAGTATATATATACTGTATATAGCTACAACATCGATAGTAATCCAGCAAAAACAACAATATTAATAATCATCAAAGTAGTGTAGCACAGAAGACACAGATATGTTCAAGTAAAATTAAATGATCAAAAAAGAAACAGAATTGCAACTAAAATCAAAGTATAAGCAGCTCTCAAATGGGCCCACATTAAAACTTTGGTTAAAACTGAAAACACCAGCCCAAATATAATTTATCTTGTTATAGTTTATGGGACTGCTTATTAAAGTATTAATGTGCTGTCACCATCCCTGTAAGCTATCTGGAAAGCTACAGAGAGCTTTTAAAGGTGATGTATTTTTCATTCATGTATCAGAGATTCAAACATTTTACAGAAATGTTAAGTACAAAAAAAATACAGCCCAATTGCTGTGTGTTTGGTGCAGTGCCATGCCTCAAATGCATATTTGTCTTGCAGACAGAATCGGCAGTAATGATTCAACTCAAAGCGTCTTTTAGCACTGGCCATTGTGAGCTGTCCAATTCGGAAACATCCTGCACTGAAAACAATTGGAAGTCAGCATGCAGTTGGTATTTGTGTTTGTTTAATAGGTCACATCTGTCTGATGAATTCATTTTTATTAATGTTGCACATTCAGGATAAACTGAGTCACTTGCACAATTTAATTTAAAAGGTCAAATAAAAAAGAAGTATCTGAGCCAAAAAAGCAGAAGTCAACTGCAGTCTGAATGTAGCCTTGCTAGGCTGTAGCGACATGAAGAGTCAAAAGCAGCCAGTAGGGGTTTTCAACTCATTTTTACCCTTGTGCCTTTCTCCAGCATTGGTCCAGGATAGCACTAATAGATGGTGCCTTTGGCGATATATAAAACTCTGAAAATGAACGGCAATACCACATACTGACATTTGCCTTCAAAATGCACATGAAGCGTTTTGATTCTTGCATACCCACAGGGTGCCAAGGCATTGTGAACTACATTATGTCAAATTTCAAACTTTTAAAATGAAAATATTTGTAACAGTTTTTAAAGGTGGTATATAAATAAGACATTGGATGTGTATGTAATTCTTACAGTTCACATTTAACTATTATTATTTTATAATGTTAAAAAAAGAAGTTACATGAAAATGGCACCCTTACCAAAGTGCAGCCTGAGGCAATCACCTCGTCGCCTCACCTCACCTCACACAGCGGCCCTGGGCACACGCAAGAATTCCAATAAGCATGGCAAGAATGTGCACGGTATATGACTGATGGTGTATTTTTTCACTAAACAAATTTTTAAAATTAAACATGTAAAGAAATCAGCTCAGTAGTGCCTCTGTGTGAATTGGAGGTTTATTCACGTTTGTAGCTTTATCTGACCATTAAATAACAGAATTAGTTAAGAAAACAGACACAAATATGTCAAATATGCAACACATGCTACACAACATCACCCACATAAATATTGAGTTCTTTTCCAAAATTACTGAAGATCTCAGCATTGCGAGTAGATCACTACCATCCAAGTAGGGATACCAGAATCAGGTGAGCAAAGGGATGAATTTTAGTTTATGGCACATAAACACACACACTTTCTCCATTTTGTTGCTCAGCCATGGTGGCAAAGTATTATTCAATGAATTACCCAACCACAATTTCTACAATTAACAAAATAATACAGTTGATTCATTCAATACAAGGATTATGGAAATATTATTGAAATTATTATTGAAATATTAATGTATATACAGATGCAGGAAAACTGTTATGGACATCATTCAGCAGAAGATTGTACTGAGGAAAGAATTAAGACTAATTCAACTGGGAGGCAAAGGCACAAAAGGAGCAGACAAAAGGCTAGAGAACAAAGAAGACTGAGTAAAAGTATTGTCAAAGCAAAAGTCACAAAAGTAAAAGTGTCATCCAAAAACGTTTGTAAACAAGAATCCTAACACTGTCTCGTTATGCAACTGATATTTCTTTTTTAATTAAAGACAGCCCAGTGTAGAATGTTTAAATAACTGTGGCACCATCTTAAATAAGGATGAACACGGTGAACATTTCACGGGCAACGGACATCAAATTTATGAAAAATATGGCCTTTATTTTATGCCTACCTGCAAAGTAGACTAAAGGAAATGTGTTATGAGGTGGACCAAAAGATGCATGAGACAAAATTCCCTGCAAAAAACCACACTGCAAATCCCAAAAATGACTATCCAGGCAAACACAAGAGATAACAAACCTAAAGTTCTTTTAGAAACCATCTAACACTGTGAAAGGTTTGTTCAGAAAATCTTAAAATCTTAGACATTCTGGAAGGGCGTGATGTTGGCCTTGATGGTGTTGTAATGGTGACGCCTGTGCTGCAACTTTAGGTGTTATGTGGAAAAATCAGGAATGAAAATGATACACAAACATGGCTCAAAATGGCGGTAGGCCATGAATGCACACAATTGTGAAGTACTACAAAATAACCACAAATTTGTATTGTAAAGGGAGGTTTTGACAGAGTGCCATTGATTTCTTGGGTACGCTTACAGTATGCCCAATCCCTTGGTTGATAATTGGTGCGTGGGTTTGTTCATTAAGGCTGGCACAGTTGAGTTAAGGTCACTGTTCTTGCTGACCACTGGCAGCTTTGTATCTAAAATATGCTTGCCAGAGTGTCATTAAATTGTCAAATGAAAAAATCCAGTACAGTGGTTCCAGTTTTGGCTTTCACTTTCAGTTTTGTTCAGGTGGGGGTTTATTGTTATGTTTCCATCAAAGCTTATAGTCCAGCTCTGAAGCCCACAGATGGAGTCTCACATTCCATGCCAAAGGAATGAGAGAGGACAGTGGCACCTCATCCTGCATCATGTAATGTGTAATGCTACGTTTTAAGGTGTCAGTCCAACTGGTTTTCCTGAAGCATGACTATGAAGTGAGACTGGGCTCAGACAGGCAGGGTAACAGCATGCTGTCAAATCCTCCTAACTAGTTGAAAGTGAAGCGTTTTTTTGTTTTTTATTATATCATCTTGTCTTATATGGTCTGTGTATATTAATGTCATTTTGCCTTGTATGGTTTAATAATAATAATTCTTTACATTTACATAGTGCTTTTCTCACTACTCAAAGCACTTCCACACAGGGAGGACCCGGAGCACAAATCCATGATGTCGTCACTGTGAGGCAGCAGCACTACCACTGTGCCTCCTGCATATAACATTTTGGTAAAAAGTGATGAAGGAGTAATGCTCTGCTGCGCTGCTCTCGATTCTTGATGGACCTTCTTTTACTTACATTTGTTTAGCAGGAGTGGGCACAGTAAATGTTAGGTTGTGTTTTGACAGGTACAGATCCAGGTTAATAGATTTCCTAAAGAAGAAGAAAATAAAAAAGAGCAGAGGAAGGCACAAAAGATCTCATGTTCCTGAATAAAAGACATGTGAAGTCTGAGCAAATTATAACAGCTGAGCTGGCACAGCACAACTGCCAGTCACTAAACTGGGGCAAGGATGAGTATTTGAATCTTCGCCAATGACTCATTTAGCGTGACTTTTGGTAGCTTATTAGCTCTCAGTGTTTTGCACTTTTTTCCTGATAACTTTGTTTGGCACTCACAGTGCAAAGACCTGTTGTCAAATGTGAACGAGTGTGACGTGTCATGTTGGCTTTCTGTGTTGTCCCTGCTGCTGAGATGGCATCTGGCACCTGGCAAGCTGTCATTCAAAAGGAGGTTTATATATATATATATATATATATATATATATATATATATATATAATGTGTATATATAGTGAAATAACCAGCCTTAACACACACACAAAAAAGGTTTGGGGCAGCCACCCGTTTATTGTCCCTGACTGCAAAGGGGTATAGGCGTCAGTCTTGGGGCCTGAACTCGAAGTGACATCAGTCTTGGGGCCGGAACCAGGAGTGGTGTCTTTGAAGTTGAATAAGGCAGAATTTCCCGTTTTTCATCTGCAGAGACAACACAGAAAGGTTTAGTGCACCCTGCCACCCCCTGTCCTAGCATGGAATTACCTTCACATGGCCAATTCAGCTTCCACGTATGTGCACATGTGTGACAACATACTGTATATATATATATTGTGGAATATGACCCGGACACAGACAGGCAGACACGTTTAAATCACCCCACACACATTTATTTAGGGATTCCTTGTCACAATAATTCACTCACAAGCCCCAATACCCCACAGTCCAGGCCAATCAATAATGCCTTCTCACTCTGTCTTCAGACCGCCTCCTTCTCTCCTCCAGAAACCTTGTCTACTCTTCCACCCGTCTCAAGTCCATCTCTGAAGGGAGGTGGCCCCTTTAAATAAGCACCCGGATGTGCTCCAGGTGTGTTCCCGGCAATCTCCCACCGACACGCCCCAGTGTGGCGGAAGTGCCGGCTGTCTCCCCGGAAGCACTCCGGGTGTCCCTGTTCCTCTTCCCCCCAGCACTTCCTGGTGTGGTGGAAGTGCTGGGGTCCAGGGTCCTCCAGGCATGGGGATGACCCCTGGCGGTGACCACGGGCCCCTACAGGGTCGAGCTTCCCAGCTCTGTACCCGCGGCCACCAGGGCGGTCGCCCCCTCGAGGTCTGGAGGAGGCACAAGCCCTCCTCCGGTCTTCTCGGGCGTCCCGGCTGGGTACCACCCCATCTGGGTACCACAATATATATTGTCACAAAAACGACCATAAGACTTTGAGAAGGTTTGGGTGCAGCCACCCGTATAATTGTTCCCGGCTGCAAAATCGATTCAAAAGAGTTGTCATGTTTACATAACAGAGTCCAAAACAGAATTGATTCTCTATACACAAGATAGCAGCTTTAAAGGCCAGTGGAGGAAGTGATGTCATTGGCTGCCCCAGTGCCGGGCTGGATTTCCCTAGAATGGTCTGCAAAAGATCAAGAGGAAGAATTAGTGCATTTCGCCACCCCCTGGTCCGGCGTGGAATCACATGTACTCAAGCCCTTTAGTTGTCTCCTAAACACTATATATATAGTCTAACAGGATCTCAAATGCTTGAATTGGTTGGATTATTCATAATTTATGGCGACTGTAAGATTGAACTTCAATGGGCTACTCTTTCAGACACATTTTTTGCAGTGTATCAGCAGGTCACTATTGCTTCAGTGTGCATTTTCAATTCATTTTTGTAAATATAACATTTCCCTAGTATTCCATTTGCATTACTTTAAATACATTTGTATGCATTCACCTCCCTTTATGGTTGAAAGAAGCATGATCTGAATATGAGATTATAAATCTCAAAGTGCAATGCTTAAGGCACTTCAGTCTTTTAAATAATGAAACATATTTTTCCTCTTCAATAACATTATGCATTGACCACATTTTATTAAATTTAGTGGTGCCATAATTGTTAAGTGGAATAAATACATATACAATGCAAAAAACTTTTCTCACAGAAAAAAAAGAAATTTCATTATTTTATCAGGATTATATTTTACACTTTGCTATCTTGACTTTAAAATTTCATAAACATTCATCTAAGAATAGCAGTTTCTCTTAGCCATACATTATACAGCCTATGCAGTGTTTCTGCTTGTGTATATATATATATATATATATATATATATATATATATATATATATATATATGTATATATACTGTATATATATAACCTCGGATTAATCCATTCCAGAAAGTGACTCATGAACAGAAATGCTCGTATTCTGAATTGAATTTTCCCATAAGAAATAATGCAAATTTAATGAATCCATTCCACAGCCCAGAACTGTTAATAAACATAAATTGTATGTAATGGCAGGTACCCCTTACTCTCGACAAACTCCTGGAACGAGCTTGCGTCTTCGCCAGGCCTTATGACACTGTGAATACCACTTCTTTTTTTAAACTTCTCAAACCATTCCCTGCTTGCTTTAAATGATTCCACTTCTGAATCACTCATTCTAGGGGTTTTCTTAATGAGATCAGCATAAAACTCCCTTGCTTTTTCACATATGATCGCCTCGGATACACTATCACCAGCTAACTGTTTCTGGTTTATCCACACTAGCAACAACTTTTCAACATCATTGATTACTTTACATACATACATATATACATACATACATACATACACACTTTATAGTATAGTCATTTTTATATGATTAAAATGTTCTCATTCATTCCCTCTTTTAAGATAGATAGATAGATAGATAGATAGATAGATAGATAGATAGATAGATAGATAGATAGATAGATATAACAAAGTTTGTTTGTCCCCAAGGGGAAATTTGCTGTTTTACAGAGGCTCTTAAAATAAATAAATACATACATACATATACACATACACTGTGGTCTGAACACACACCAGAATGACTAAATATAAAGAAAATTGAAAAGAAAGAAAATTTCTGACTTGGCTGTCACATTCACAATGAGGCATTTACTTGCATATTTAAAGTCTGTGACACTTCACAGTTAAAAATTAAGAAAAAATCATATCAAACATACTGTATTCCTGAAATAAGCTGCATCATTATGGCGTCTTATCTGAGCAATAAGGTGACCGGACTCTGTTTAAAGGTCAGTTTCTTTTAGTGACCTACACGCAGGTCTAGGCCCACCAGCTTAGTGATGTATCATTTTCATAAAGGTCAGTGATGTTTAATGTGTGACTTTAGGGGCCTCAGATTCTTCTTTGAACATTGGTTATCAGCCGTGTTGCTTGTTTTAGCAGCCTCACTGCCACTGGGATGGCAAAGTAGATCTGTTATTTAACAGTAAGGTGGCCAAATACCAACTGTAAGGAGTCTTACAAATTACATATTTTAAAAAGAGAGTCACCATACCTGCTTTGTACTCCTCTAGGCTAAGCAGTGTGCCTACAGAAAGCCGTCCTTCGGTCAGTGTCAGACGCTGCATACTCTACAGTTATACAGTGAAAGTGGGCTCAATTCGGAGAAATGGTCACACAAACCACAACTGGAATATGCATTGAGCACAAATAATTATTAAAGGCAAGTAAGAAAACCACAACAAATGTATGGGAGTCATGAAACTTTAAAAGAAGCATAAGGGTTTGAAACAAGAGGATTCTGAGGGCAGACAATGTGTAAACAAAAATCGCTTTCTTAAAAACATTTCTGGACTAGCAATAGATTGCAACCTAATAGTATTCTTTTATATTTAAAAAGGCAGATTTAAAGAAAGTGACTGGCCAGAACCAGAAAATAAAACATTATTCAAAGTTGAAAAAAAATACTTTTTACATAAAACTTGCAGTTAAAATGCACACAAAACTGTTCAAACCCTAGTCTTCCAGAAGCCAGCAATTCCCAAATTTGTTTTGAGATTTGCCCAGTAACTTGGACACTCACGATAGCATGATCCTGACACGTTCACATCATCCAGCACTACTTCTGGCTGTAATTAGGTGGCAATAGGAGAGGCTGTTGGTGTAACCAAACTGAGAAAATGATGATGGCGTATGCCAAAATTATAAACAAAAAGGCGACAAGAAAAACAATAGAACTAATAAAATTATACAATACATAATCCCAAAATGCAAATATCATTCTCCAGTGCTAATAATAAACTCTTACAATGCCTAGAATTATAACAGCTAGGAGGGGCTGTGAGCGCTGTTGCCTAGCGACAAGACATGCTGTACATCTTGCTAGAAAAGGGAATGGCTGAGGGGGTGCAACGGGACAGAAAATGAAATTCTAACTGTCGCTTCACCTACATTTTCCACATCAAGATCCAGAAGGAAAGTTTCACAAGTCATCAGCCAGCGGGTCTAAGACACTCCAGACACGGAAAGAAAGGGAGAAGATGGTGGAAGTGAAAATTCAGCCATTCCTGTCACCAAAATGTTGCATACAAGACAAGAGCAGACAGGTGAGACATTTTTTCGAGAATTCCCATTCCTGTCTAAACACTTCCTCTAACCCCAAACACTTTACAGCAAACAAGCACACATTGTCATAAAATGCACATATTGCAAACATAACAATAACTTAGAAGTGACTTGCAGGATATCATTTTGTGTCCTACCCAAAGAATGCAGCCCTAGACGCAGGCCCACTGAAGGGGTACCAGCAAACAGCAATACCATCTATGCAAACTGTGGCTATTATTTTCATTTATTATACAAAAGTTACAAAGATAAAGACACTCTTAGTTTTATAATGCAGCATTTTGGTGTTGACTAAGTAGTGCACAAACTACTGAACCGGTTAGACAATTGCAGAACCTCTACAGTAATGTCCAGTGCCACCACAGATTCGATTTTGTCTTTTGTAGAAAAAATTCTCTTGCTATTCCATTTGTTTTGCCCTGCCTTATATATACTGTATATATGTATATATAATATGACATTTTTTACACTGTATGTATACAATATATTGTATAGTGTATACTGAAAATATATAATGTAATACACAATTATTATTTATTTCCCGATACAATCCTTTCAGTGAGCTGGCAGATTCCAGCTAAGGTCATTTCAATCAATTCTTAAGTGTTTTATTCAGGAGGGACCCTTCTCTCAAGTACACACTTAGCAGAAACCTGTCATCACTGTTTCATCAGAAATGAGTTAACCTTTTGTGCTTTTGTAAAGAGTTACATAATGTGAGCACACTGTGTTTAACCATGGAGCCTGCTGCAACTCGCCATGCAATACCAAGTCACACCCTTCAAGTTAGATTGGATTTGCCCCATTTCTTCCCTAATCGGAAGACCCCAACAGTCAGAATCAGTGGACCTGTGTGGCCTCTGTTATGCAGACTTATGGTGTCTGTTCAGACTTACCTCTCTTATTATCCTAACGTTCCTGCCTTGCACTTATCGAGAGCCGCCAGAGCTGCTGTGTGCACTGAGCATAAAGCAATTCTCTGGAAATATTCCCATTGCTCCGAAGTAGCAGTTTCATCACCTCCCTGGAGTCTGTGGGCAATGGTTCACAAAAGGAAACAGTTAAATCATGCAAAGTCAACCTACCATTTTTAATAAGTAGAACATGAGATGAGGAGTCCAAACAGATAGTACAGAATACATGCAGAATGCAGATTCTTTTCTCCCCAAACAAGATAATGTCCACAAGAGCAGGGATTGATTTTCTTTAATACATGCGAGATTTACAGCAGATTAAAGTAACCTTTTCCTAAGGACAGAGATTGCACACCCTACTCTTTCAATGCAACAATGCCTGCTGTACTATACTGCAGTTAAGCGAATAGACAGATGGTAACTGCAATCAAGTTGGCAAGCACATGCCTGTCCATCATTGTTATGCGCACTTTGCATTTATTTGTGATTCCTTTTTTAATAATAAAATCAAAAGGAGATTAATATATCAGAACAGGAAGCAATAAGCATGTGTCTGCGCCTACTTTCATGAGAGATGGACTAGAGAGCAGGCAGAATCTACTGTAGGTCGAAAGAATAAGAAGAGCAAGGATCATATCCAAATAAGACAAACTATCTACCATCAAAATGAAAATGTGGTGCAAAATATCTTTAATCAAAAGGCAGAGCAAAGGTCAAAAAGCTGGAGGTAATCCAAGAGAAACAAATTCTTGGAGGCAGGCATAGGTGAAGAGTCTGCAATTATCAAAGAATCAGCAAAACCAAGTTCGTCATAACAAGAGCAGGAAAGCCATTAGTTTCACCAGAATAAAAAACAGCACTTGTTAAGTCTGAAATCCCAGGTGTCCTCAAAATAAACAGAGAAATCGTTGCACACAATAGGTTAAAAAGGATCGTGCAAAAGTATCAAGATTGCGGCAAGGAACAGCTTGACTAGACTTATTCAGAGGCAGTAGAGTGCTACTGCAAAGAGCGCCAGCCAAACTCCCTCTTTTATTTTGTTTGCCTCTCATAATGCTGCATGACTGATATTACAGCACATCAGACACAGACAGGAGGGGCCAGGGGACGGTAAGAAGGGTGGCTGCAGTGGAACACCAACCAAAACTGAACCCAAACACTGTAACGGGCAGAGTGGCGGGGTGGTTAAGGCTTTGGACGTTCAAACCTTGAGGGTTTAAATCCCACTACTGACCCTGAACAAGTCACCCAACCTGCCTGTGCTCCAATTGGAAAACCAAAAAGAAATGTAACTAATTGTATCACAAATGTTGTAAGTCACCTTGGATAAAGTCGTAAATGAGTTGAAACACCATGCCAGAGAGATTACGAAAAGCGTCTATTGTTTCTTTTAATTAATGGTAGTATTTTAGGTGAGTCAATGGCATACCGCAGCTGCAACCTTCACTTGTCGTCATGGCATTTGTGGAAACGCTAAATAATGTACCAATACAGGTGATGTGCTAAAGCAATCCATATTAAAACAAACTTAAAAAACTGATTGGTTCTTTTTGCGTAAGGAATTATATTGTATGTCAACAACAAACAGCCAACAGATTACCCAAGAGCTCAATTAACAGTGCAGACCAAACTTTGATTAATAACATAGCGTTCTGAAGCCCACTTAATCCAGGTCAGGCTGGAGCTGAAGCTCTGGGTGCAAGGCAGAAAACAGCCACTTGATCTCCGGCCTGACTACCATGAGCTCCCACATTAACACAGTGACCAGCTTGGTACTGGCAATCAACTCTACTAGCACGTCTTTGTAAATGTGGGAGGAAAACCCGAACAGCCAACACGAGGGTGCTACCATTGTACCTCTAGCTGAGTGAGCATTGAAGTCTATTTGAGGTGCGGGGTTGAAAACACTTTGGTTATCTCAACATAGTACTTTGAAGGATACTGGAATTAACAGAGTATGTGGGCTGTGAGTGGGGTAGCCCCTTGGACATTTTAGAGACGTAGCATGGGTAGCTGTAACAATTACAGAGCAGGTGGTGCTGCGGTTTTTGTTTTTCTTTTTTCAGATAAAGAGACAGACACCTGAAGACTGAATGAAATACCATTGTAAAGACTTTGCAGAGTAGCCGTCCACCAATATCCAAACTATCAAATTCTTAAACTGTGCATTCCCAAACAATGCTGCTAACTCAAGTTTATACAGCTTGTATCGTTGCTCACATTGTTTCCGTTGTTCCGTTGCTAAAGTCGACATTGAACATGCACACTTTTCTTACTTCAGTATGCTACTTTTACTGCGTTGTTGTCCTTTGGGGATTTATTTTTTGACTGCTCCATTTTTTTTCTGATGATGTTTTCATTGGGCATAAATCAATGCAAAAAAATTAAATGAAATGAAGTGTCAAAAGATATTTGAAACCACCTGCTCCTCCACAGACACATTCCAGCTTCATAACGAAAAATTTAGGAGGAGTAAAGATTCCCAAATCACCAACCACAGGCCATCCAGTTCCAAGCCACTCATGTCGCAGGGAGCCACTTCTAAATAACAGAATCCGATGACACATTCATCTGTGACACAGAAAGTTGCAGAAGAAGCAAATTGTAGAAGGTGGATTCCCAGAAATTAAGAGAAATAAACTCAAGCGATTTCCAGCATGAAGTTAGTGCTAGCATGGTCAGAATAATGTCCATGGAGATATAAGGGCACAGTAGAGCTGTTCAAATGTTAATAGAGAGGACGGACGGAAAAGAGTTAGAGGTGAAGAACCGGAAGAAGAAGATGAAGCACAGTTCCAAAACATCAATAGGAACGTGCCATTGGCATTTAGAGAGCAGCAGTGATGGCACTGCTCAATACCTGTTAACTTTCTAATGGGTGAAATGGTGAGTGCTGCATCCAGTCACATTGACCATATTTAGCTGGTATAAAGCTAAGTTTGGTGTGCTGTTAAAGAAGACCCCCTGCTG
Source organism: Erpetoichthys calabaricus (assembly GCF_900747795.2). Lineage (NCBI taxonomy): Eukaryota > Metazoa > Chordata > Cladistia > Polypteriformes > Polypteridae > Erpetoichthys > Erpetoichthys calabaricus. The sequence continues at coordinate 120,290,256 of NC_041395.2, forward strand.
ACGATCGTGGCTTCCTTAAATCCAATTCAAATTCTTATGAGCAAATTGGAGTACTGTGTCCTCAGGCCTAAAATGTCTGCTGTACAATTATGTCAGAATTCTCACCGTTTTTGTAGTCTAGCCATCTTGCTTGCATGCAGCCACTTCTTTTCAGTTCACAGTAGCCGAGGATAGCATGGGTCAAAATCTTCTATGCATCAGAGAGCTTCAGAAAAGCAAAATGTATCGGTAACTATTTGATGGCTGACGACAACAGTAAAATGAGATTTGGATCTTTGACGTTCATTATCAGAAAATCTTGAGTGCCAATTAATTACTGTGACTAATTGCTTTTAAAATGTGAACCCTGTCTTAATTCTGTCACATCAGCATTTGACTTTTCTTGGAGTGCATGAGATACAAAGCACTTGTAATAAAAATGTATTATTCTAACTCCAGTTGCAAAAAGCCATCAGCAAGACTTCATGAGCTTAACATTATTGAAAATTCAGATATATCTTAAGGATTGTATTTTTTCAAAGCAGTATACAATACCCTCTTTACAATGCACTTGTCATTAATTACGTGACGTAATTATTACAGGATTCAAAAATGATCAATTAATTTCTCAAAAGTAAATATTAATAGTACTTAGATTAGCATTTCTTTGAGATGCCCCATTAACTTTGTCCATGGTGATATATCCTAAGTGATTCCCTGATGGCTTTTAAAAGAACAATCTGTAGGACAAGATATAAAAATCTTTTCTTCCACTGCCCATAATGGTTATTGAGCTGTGAAGTATTCAATTACAGAGATAGTAGGGAATATTCAGTGCTGCTGAGGATAATCCGGTATGAAATTGTGATACCAAAACAGGACTGACTTTTTACTGAAATGGAAGGTGAATATCGGGGCTATCTTTTCTGTTACTGGGAGAGTCTGAAGCACCCCTGGAGTTGTTCACATCTAAATTACATAAATAATAATAATAATAAGCCTTTAATCATAAGACAGTGTTGTGTTAACAGTTTCTTGACATCTATAAGAAGGATCAGTTTGGCTTAATTAAAGTGAAAGTTATTCTTTTAAAGTCTGGCCTGATCTAAGATAACAGATGACTTCTTAAGAATGGCTTAACCTGGGTTTAAATTCCAAAAATGTTCTTCCCTTAAATAGTATCTGGCTCATCTATCCAGCCATCCATCCATTTTCCAACCTGCTGAATTCAAACACAGGGTCACGGGGGTCTGCTGGAGCCAATCCCAGCCAACACAGGGCACAAGGCAGGAACCAATCCCGGGCAGGGTGCCAACCCACCGCAGGACACACACAAACACACCCACACACCAAGCACACACTAGGGCCAATTTAGAATCACCAATCCACCTAACCTGTATGTCTTTGGACTGTGGGAGGAAACCGGAGCCCCCGGAGGAAACCCACGCAGACACGGGGAGAACATGCAAACTCCACGCAGGGAGAACCCGGGAAGCGAACCCAGGTCCCCAGGTCTCCTAACTGTGAGGCAGCAGCGCTACCACTGCCCCACTGTGTCGCATCTGGCTCATCTATCCCTTTAGAATTTCCTGAGTCAAGAAATGACTTTATCAGTTTCATTGCAAAATGTGATAAACACCATATTTGAATTTTTATATCCATTGGTGTAGAAAGATCATTGATTAAGAATCTCTTTCCATACTGAAATCACATTTTAGGAGAAGAAGACATGTCTTACTGTCCAGTATATTAAGATGTGTGCTTTCATTACCGAAGGAGATAAATGCCACAATTCCTTTAGTGCAAACTGCTAGGAATTCTTTTAGTTAGCCAGCACCTTCCAAACATCTGGCATGACAGTTTGTGTTTTCACTGTTGGTAGTGTTTTCCATTTACTTATATTATGTATTTTAGTTATTTATTGTTAATTATAGTTTAGTAAAATGCACCATCTAGGGCTTCAATCCATCTTAGTTGTCTACAGACTCTGTAGTATAACACATGTACCATATACTGATATGGTACATATGGATACCCATACACTAGTCAGTGAAACACATAAACAGATCAGCTACAACATTAAACCCACTAACAGGTGCAGTGAATAACCTGGATTATCTGGTTACAATGGCATCCGTAATGGGGTGGGATATATTAGGCTGCAAGTGAATGGTCAGATCTTGAAGGTGATGTGTTGGAAGCAGGAGAAATGATCAAGTGTGAAGATCTGAGCGACTTTGACGAGAGCCGAATTGTGATGGCTGGACGACTGGGTGAGTGCATCTCCAAAACGGCAAGCCTTGTGGGGTGTTCCCAGTATACAGTGGTTAGAGTCTAACAACGGTGGTCCATGGAAGGACAACAGGTGAACTGGTCACAGGGTGATGAGCACCCAAGGCTCATTGATACACATGGGGAGTGAAGGCTAGCCCAACTGGTCTGATTCTACAGAAGAGTGGAACGTCACACATTACTGAAAAACTGCTGGCCCTGAGAGAAAGGTGTCAGAACACGCAGTGTATTGCAGCTTGCATTTTATGAGGCTTTTTAGCTGCAAACTGGTCAGAGTATCCACTGTCCACTGCTAAGAGTGTCTTCAATGGACATGTTTGTATCAGAATTGGACCATGAAACAGTGGAAGAAGGTGGCCTGGTCTAACCAATCACATTTTCTTTTAGATCATGTAGATGGATAGGAGTGAGTGAGTCATTTACCTGTGGAAGAGATGGCAACAGGATGCAATGTGGAAAGAAGGCAAAACCACCCTTCATAGGCAATAGCATTTCCTCATGGCAGTGGCAATTTGAAGACACCCACAAGGAAGACTTACAAGTGCTGAACGACTACTTCCATAGATGGCGCCTTCAACCTAAACCCACGAAAAACTGAGGCGTGTCTGTTCCATTTCAATACACGCAACACACACATGCACTGACAGTGCTTCTTGACGGCATGTAAATTAAAAGTATTTGGAAGTCACACTAGATCTAATTTTTCTAGATCAAACAACATCTAGAGTAAGTTGCAAAGAAAATCAGTTTGTGAGTCAACATATTTCAAAAGCCACCTGGAACAGGCTGGGATACAGATGCACAAACACTACATATAGCAACAATCCCTCTGGTATACTACATGGCGGAATATTGCACACCCTGGTATAGCTTCACAGCACATATGTATCCAAAATTGACATGTGGTATCTCTGGAGCAGTAAAATCGACCCAGCTTGCTTGGCTACTAGTGCTAACCAATATACAATAGCACCGCCAGAGTAAAGGCATGAAGCTGCTACCATAAGAGTTCACCAAAGGTCAAGAGTTTTCAAACTCCTCATTATCTGAAGAGATTCAAAATCTACCTGACCTCCGATTGTGTTCATGTAAACCATCCTGGATAGTAGACCCAGCTTTGACTGGTGATGAACAAAAGTGGAAACACATTTGGATTGCTGCAAACCTCATTAGTGACCTGACTATCTGAGTGCCTGGGTTTGAGCGAGGACAATGCAAATGGGTACTGCTGAATAGAATTAGAATGGACCAAGGAAGATGCGCTTATCTGAGGCATAAATGGAGGATCGCAGAAACATCATCATGCGACTGTGGAGCTAAGAGGCAGATAATTCAGCACATACTGGACGCATGTCCAAATAGAAGATTTGATGGCAGATTAAAATACCTACTTCAACTTGCATCCACTGCAAAAGACTACCTGCAGATTCTAAATTTTAATTTGTAAATGTGTACTAGTCGTGTGTAAAAGTCATACGATTAAAAAAAAAAGTGGCCTCTGCCACACTCCAGAAATTTTTCAGGAATGGTTTGAGGAACAATACAAAAGAGTTCAAGGTGTTGACCTAGAAATTCCCCATTTGTCAATCTGATCAAGCCTATCTGGGATGTCTTGGGAAAAGCAAGTTCGATCCATGAAGGCCCCATCTCACAATTTATAAGAATTAAAGGACTTGCTGCTGATGCCTTGGTAGCAGATACCATAGGACACCTTTAGAGGTCTTGTAGAGTCCATGTGTTGTCTGGTCAGAGCTGTTTTAATGGCACAAGGTGGGGCCTACACAATATTAGGTAGGTGGTTTTAATGTTGTGGCTGAGTGGTGTATAGTGTCCAATGTCATTGTCATTTGTCACTTCTCTCATTAGGCATAAAAATCCTGTATTGTCACTTCTTGTTAGCTGCTCAGCAGCCATTGCTTATCACTTCTAGCTTGTCACACACCACATTCACTGCACAGTCAAACATTTAATAGGGAGTATTACTGCCTAGTATGACTGTAACAGATTTTTGATATACTTAAAATGACATAATTTCCCAGGTTTTAGCATTAAGTAATGCGTGGATAATCAAAGACATTGTGGATTTGCATGCACTGTGTTGTAAAGTTTGAAAAGAATGATTTATTCTCAATGATGCCTCACAGACTTTTTCCAGATTTTTTTGTGGAACTGCTTGATGCCATCTTTGTGCCCTTTGTTGATGTGTGTTTCTGTTTCCAGTTTTTGTACTATTTGTGTCTTGCTTTTCACAGTAGCATTTTGTAAAAAAATGTTTTATGGACATGTTGCATTTTGTCAAAAAAATTATCTTTTTTATTGTTGAAAATGGAGTGCTTCTGTGTATATTTAGTGCATTTGGTCTCTACAAAAAGTGATTTTGTTTCTGAATGTGGCTAAAATTGATATCTTTTGTGATAAAACTCCTTCTCTGTTTATTCCTTGTCATGCAAGTCCTCCTATAAAGCTCTTCCCCTCATGTCTCAGTGCGCTCAGGATCTCATCTTATCCTTAACTCCCTGTTAGGATATTATATTTAAAACTCCAAAGACTCCTCAGAGAATCCTAATTATCAGTTTACTTAGTTTAAGCATATGCGGAGACTTAACTAATTTCTGCAGTCTACACTTAGCGGGCCTTTGTCCCCATCCACTCCGCCATTTTTGCCCCTCAGTGTTTTCAGCACGTTTTGGCCACATGTACTGGTTTTGGCTTTCTGGTCTTTAAATTTCTTCTCCTAGACTGTTCTAGCCTGGCTTTATCTGTGCATCAATGTAAACTCATCTGTTTCAGAACAGTAGCTACTGTATTACTTCTTACTTCATGATGGAGACCCCTAAATTAATAACTTGGAGAAAATGTCTGTTCTCAGCCTGTAATTTGATACATCTGAAGTTATCTGCATCACAGATCAATGGCACACCCACCAGCTCTTCCAAAATTGAGACTTTGTGGCTTCTCTGATGAAATGTTTTATTACTAGAAGTATATGATGCAGCGGCTGTCCTATTTGGGTGTTGTAAACTTGTGTCACCATTGTTACTGGCACTCTGGCACTGAATATGGCACGACTGGGAAGTGTGTGTGACTGGTGTAGTTAGGCTTTGTTGTTTCTTTTTGTCATTTCTTGCGTTGCACATTGATTACTCTTTGAGCATATTACTAAAAATATGATCACAAAAAATCCAGGCAGCACAAGCTGTAGATATCTGCATTTTAAATGCATAAGCATTACAGAGGTAAAATATTAGTTATTAGGTGGCAGCTTCATATTTTGCTATTTTCCATGAGAAGAAAATCAGTCTGCTCTTTTCCTTTTGACAATTCCTGCGGCACTTTGCGCTGTACTACTATAATAATGTGGTGATGAGACAGGACACAGAATATTGCTGGATTCCTGAGTATGTTCTTTTATTTTTGGCTGCTGAATTACAAATCTTTTATTTGACAGGAACATAGAATCACATGAAATTAGGCAGACACTACTAATCAGATTCTGCGTAAAGGAGACATGAAAATAAAAGAAAATTGCCTCCCACTTTTATGGCTATCATAAGGCTGGTAATGGTCTTCTGCTGCTGGGTAAGATTCATAAGAATGTACCTGAAAAAATAGTTAAAAAACAGGATGGCAGGCAGTGAAGGCAAAGGAAAATGTCGAAGTAAGACAGACAGGACGCAAAGACAGAAACAAAGAGAGACAAAGTGACAAGCGACGGAGAAGGGAAAATAAAGTAAAGTAAAGTTAAATGACACAGTGAAACAGCTTAAGCAGGCTGAGCTTTACTCATTTCTTGCACATGACACCTAATGGCGGTCTGTCATCATCCTCTCTGCCACTTTTGCCCCTCAGTTTTCTCAACACGTTTAAGCCACATCGGCTGGCTTTGTCCTGTTGTTGTGGCTCAGTGCTCTTTAATGGTTTTCTCACTTTCTTCAACAATGTCTGCTATAATTCTCTGCTTCACCACAAATACTTCACCCATTAAAATTAATAATAATACATTTATTTGCGTAGCACCTTTCCCATGATCCAGGTGATTATTCAGATAGCTTGCTCCTTACTAAATAATTATATGCACATGCATAAATGTTGAGTCGAGGATTGCGAGTAACACTACATGTAGTAAATATGCAGAATAAGTCTAATTGACAGATCAGTTACTTTCTGAACCATTTTTTCATTAAAATGTCATAAAGCGCTGGAGCCTGTCTTAGCAGCATTAAATGTGTAGCACAAATGCATTATGCTTTCTCAGTCCTACTAGGCCAGTCTGCATTAATTCAGTCCGTCACTCACTCTGTCACTGCTGTTTGTAGAGAGTTAAACTAAAATGTGGTATGTTAGAACTTTGTTGTCCGCCTATGGGTATAGCAACAAAAAAAAACCACAAGCTTAAATATACATACAGCTAATGAAAAACACAAAAAGAATTACTTGAGTGACCAACGTCAACAAATGAAAATTGTAAACACCTAATAGTAATTGCATGTACTCAGATTTTGCATTATTCCTACTGATTACCTGTTTCAATTCAAAAGAATACAGTCTGCAGCAATGACAATCAACAAAAGCCAAGTCGCTAGGAAAAGCAAAAATGCAGGAAGGTTTTACTCATGTGCAGTTGTATATAGCACATTCAAGAGTAAGCAGCCCCAGAGACCTAATAACATTATTACTACTTATTATTTGACTAATGCTTTCATCCAAGGCACTTACAACATTTTGAGGTACAACTGGTGAACATTTCATTTATTTTTCCAATTGGATCACAGGCAGGTGAAGTGACGTGCTCATGGTCATACAGTGTCAGTAGCAGGATTTGAACCCACAACCTCAGAGTCTGGTATCCTAGGTCTAAAGCCTTAAGCATTGCACCACACTGCCTGCCAATATTAGCCTTTGGTAAAAACCCTATCAATATTTTGTACATCTGATACATTCGATTAACTGATGGCACCCTAACTTAGGCTTCTCACCTGAAGCTGGGTAATACTGCTGTAATTTTGCATAACACACTCCCCCACCGTACAGCAGTTTGGAAGCTGCCATCACACCTTTTACTCTTTGGTAACACACCTGCAGCTCATAAAGTCCAATCATCATAAGAGTGCTTTGCGGTGCGCAATACTTCACACGAAGAGGTTGACGGAGCAGGACAGATAACCAAGATGGCAGCCAGTATGCCTCTAAGAATCTGTGAATTTCCCATTGGGATTAATAAAGTATCTATCTATCTATCTATCTATCTATCTATCTATCTATCTATCTATCTATCTATCTATCTATCTATCTATCTATCTATCTATCTATCTATCTATCTATCTATCTATCTATCTATCAGACTGCCAGTAGTCAAGGGCAAAAAACAGCACTTGCTAACCACTGAGCTCTGAATCTTCTTTGAACTTTGCTAAACTTTCTCTTTCCATTTCAAAACATGATCACATCTCCTTTTTCCTGTCCAGGGCACCGTCTCCTCTTCACTTGTCCTCCCACCCTATTGGTTAGTGCTGCTGTTCACACAGCCAGTCAATCACTTCTGCTGTGTTCTTTATTTGCATAAAGGATGCTCTCAGCACAGCACAGCACAGAGGATTTAAGTAAGCATGTGAATGTGTCAGGTTATTTTCCTTTTTCTATAGCATCACCAAATTTCAATATACTGTATAACTGATTATATAATATTGAAATGTCCTTTCTTGGAGGATACCCCAATAAGTAATGACCTCAATGCCACCTCAGCAGACCCTTCTGCTGGAAAGCTTTCATCTTGACTGACCTATGCAAAAGATCAGACATTCATAGACAGAACCTTGGTGCTTTGCAAAAGGTCACTGTGCACTATTAATGCTGGCAGAGTATGCTATTGTCCAGATAACATCTTTATTCTAATAAAAGGTGCCATTTTCTACTTTGAAGATGAAGAGACAACTTCAGTCACTTAATGCTTACTGAATATGAATAACACTTTTAAAAATCCAAAGGTCAAACTCTACTTGTCAGGTGGTTCAATGTGTGGATGAGGTTGGCGAAGCAGCATAAGATGGCCCAGTCTTCAGATGATGAATAAATAAGATTAAAAGACAGCACAGCAATTTAAAAGCTTTACTGATGAATGCTTACTAGCGAGAGCAGATGGAGTGCTCGTGATATTTCTTAAACATTTAGCTTCTGTTGATGCCTTTCAGAGCAAGCATGGAAGGATAAAATGTGGTGATTAAGACTCAGTGAGAAGGAATACATTGGATTAGGAAGAATTGATCATGGGAGCATGGATGGATGGAGGGATTATTTGGCCAATAACTATAAGAAAGTATTAGGACTTTGCTGCATTTATATTTCATGGAGGAAGTGAGAAATACACTGTACTTGTTTTAGCCTTCAATGCATAGATTAAGTTCTAATGACTTATCACAGTCTAAAAACTGTGACAAAAAATCAACTGAAAGCCATCTGTTAAGTGGATGAGCTGAAATTAATCATTATTTATCACTTAAAATATTGTCAGTTTCAATGTCCAGTATCAAAACATAAAAATAAATTACAGTAGTCAGACTAATTTGGTGAATGTTTATATTGTGTTTTTGCTTGGGAGTAAATTTACAACATTACCATTACCAAACATTACCACAAGTAAATCATTTTCTTCTATGTGATTTCTAGTGTTTTGTTAATGTGTTTATTGAATTGTAAATTGTCCTTGAGTGTATGGACTTCACCACGCACCAAAACCTCTTCTCAGCCATCAACCCTCCTCACATTTGAATGAACATCTCAATTTCCCATTAGGATTTACTGGTCTAATCGAATTAAATCTGCTGGAAAGAGCCAATGCTGCCTGTTCTAGTCCCTCCACTGAATACTTGTCCTGCTAAAAACTCTCAAACATGGGTGATCGCTTTCTCTATTGTGGTTCTGCTTTAACCTCCATTTCTGCACAAACCTGACCCCCTTTTATTGACCTTGGCTCTTTTATTGATCTGGAGACTGCTGATTGCCGTGTCACTAATGAGGTAATCGCCTGTTAAGAAGACGCACGCATTCTCACGCACTCCTTGCACCAACATGAGTTAAACAAAATGGGTTGTGCCAAAACCTTTAAAAACAACAAAAAGTTAAACATTTAAGACAATAAACACATTCCTTGTGGCTCATGTCACAACAGTCTCTGGTTGTGTGTAATAAGATGTTAACAAATGCTTTGTATCCCATAGCAATGAGTAACTAGAGGGGTGTTTTATCATAGGCTCTAAAACCCCACTAAATCTTAAGTGGTCCCGTGAAGTCTTCTAAGAAGTCAATGACAGCTTTTCAGAGGTTACTCTTCAGTCTGAAAGTGAGATTGCATTGGTTTGGACATGTGCAGAGGAGAGATGCTGTTTTGTCTTGGTAGAGTAATACTGTATATGCTCTACTTTCCCCTATTGTATTATTAATATGTAGCCTTAGAATGCCTAATCTCACAGACTTACCACTGTTTATAAGGTATTATTGTATATAACTTATCCCCACCTTCCCTTCTATATCTATAACCTCAGGCAATTAGATGTAGTAAAAAGACAAGCAAAAGTTAAGTTACACATAAGATAATGTATTATTGATAATATTCATAAATAATAACAAAATGCAAAGTATATTTGAATATTGGCAACCATACAACCTGATTAAATGATGATATGTAGTTCAGGCGGCACACAGTCTTGTAATTACTTAAATGTCTCTAGTTAAGGCATCATTGGTGCTCAGCTTTCAGCCACATGTCTGTTCAAAATGGCTGCTAAACTGTGCTCTTCATTGTGTTGTCTTCGTCATCACAAGTTAGCAAGAGAGAGATACTGTACTTCATCATATGTTGATTGGTAAGAGAGAGATACTTCTACATCATCACAGGTTAGCAAGAGAGATTGTGAGGTTAAACACGTACATTTATAGATGTTCTGTCCAACCCCTACAGCCAATAGGACATCATGGTACTTAAAGGCCTCTGAGACAAGTCAATTCCAAACAGCCACACCTCAGACCAATGGGGGAAATAGAACATCTTAACACCTGCCCCCAAACCATATGTTAAAGTACACCTTAGCCTACTTGCGAGGGTAGAAATGACTTTAGCAAAGAAACACTCGCCAAACTGGTTTAAGACACATCCCCCAAATCCTGTCGTAAAATTCAAACAGACCCATTCCTAAAGTGGAGGGGGTAAACACTAAATTACATTGCTTTGCCTAAATTACAAATAAAGACATACAAAATATTTATCAAGTTATATGTAAAATCTCACATCACAACAGATGCTGAGTTTATTGGGAGAAAGATGTTAAGGATAGAGATACCAGAAAAGAGGAAGGCCTAAGAGAAGGTTTATGGATGTGGTGAGAGAGGACATGCAGGTGATGGGTGTAAGAGAAAAGATGTAGAGGACAGAAAGATATGGAAGAAGATGATCCGCTGTGGCAATGCCTAACAACAGCAGCTGAAAGAAGAAGAAGACTCTTCAGTTTGACAGTGTTAATGTACAGCCATGTTTGTTACCCTGGCTCAAGTTTTTTTTTTCTTTTTTGTGCAAACGTGGGCCCTGTAATTGACTGACATCTTTTCTAGGACTGGTTTCTGTGTTATGCCCAGTGCTGTCAAAATAGGGTCTTGTACCGCCAATCTTGGATTGGATTAAGAATATTGTTTAGTTACTGTTGCTAAAGGGCAGTGCCTTCCCAGAGGCATGAGCACATGGCAGAAATTGGCTCCAGATCAGACCTCATTCCATCACAAATCAACTTCAAGTGAGGACGCAAAAAAAGAGCACTGATAGTAATGGGCAAAGTATAGAAGATTTAGGCAGCCGGTCACTTCAGTATTGTAGCATCATTGTCATCATTGGTTTAATAGCCATTTTCTTTCTTTATACAGGGTAGCCCCCCCCCCCCCCAAATCTGTTTCAACCACCTATCCACCTATTGTTGTCATTTCGCCTGACATCAGCTCCAGTCATGTCTTTTCCAGAGTTCCTTTGAAGTTCATTCCCTCCACCTTCATCCTAGAAAGCCTCTTTGCCCAATTGTCCCCTCCCTTTTACTAAACAGGCCTCAACCTCTTTGGCCTCAGCACAAAACCTGTCGTCTTCACGCCAAGTCTTTCTCTTAACTTAACATTCGTCTTCTTTTCAATCCATGACACTCCACACATCCATCTGATCACTCATATCTCTATACTTTCCAGCTTTATACCACATTCCTCTTTTTTTGGCCAAGTCTCTCTCCTATAGAACTTAGCTCTTCACACAGCTTTCATAAACGTTACCCATTAAAGCCAGAGAGACTTCTTTAGAAGTGGGAATGGAGGATAGTTCACTGAATTTCATCCATGTTCCTCTCAGCCTTGCTATCACAACTGTGCCATCACCTCCTTCTGTGCTCAACTCAACAACAACTAAACTTAATGTAATAAAAATAAATCCAAACAAAACTTTTATTGCCTGTGCCTCACAGAGTATAAAGCAACAGAAATTCGTATTTAACAAGTTCCCTGTGCTGCTGAGATTTCACAGGCAATTTAGTCCTAAATTTAAAAGCGGCACCTGTGAGTGAGCAGCACCGTTTCTTTTTTGTGCTTTGTTTTATAGATCCCGCAGAGCTGATTTATTCTGTATTAGTAAATCACTTCGGCACAGCGATGGAATGCAATGGTAATGATAAAAAAAAAAATAAGAAAAACATGAAACAGGATTATTTCAAGCCCTCAAGCTGTCTCCAACTAAATGCCAAAGCTGTGGCCTGGCTGTATAAATTATCATGTTAGGAGAAAAGATGTCTCCTTTGAAACCCCCTGCTGTCAGAGAAACTTGGTTCATCATAGAGGCTTGGCTAAGGTAGAAAGTCACTTGTCTGGTGCACTTTTACAAGTGAAGGGCAAATAAAGCAGCGATAGTTCTGGTTGTCATGTTTGTGGGGTGCTGCGGTATTGACAGGCACCACTAGGTGGCAGTAGCTGAGACAGGACACATTTTAACTGATGACATCCGTTATGGTAATTGCATTCTGTGTAATTTGACCACTCACAAATAATGGTGAAACTCAGCTTCAGAGGACTAGTAACCATACTGTGATGCATCCAGTCAGGATACTTTCAATAGTGCAGCCGTAAAAGTTCACTAGTGTTTTGGTTCCCACCCCAAAGCTCTTTAGCCTCCTCAGGAAATGAGCCTTTCCTCAGCCTTTTTCAGTATGCAGGTTGAGTTGACAGACCACGAAAGTCAGCTGGTGCTGTGGACTCTCAAGAACCTGAAGCTGCTGTCTAGACAAGCGAGCCATTGATGTGGAGTTAAGCATCACTGCCTTTGTTCTTCCTGAAGTCAACAATAATTTCATTTGTTTTGCTGACATCCAGGATGAGGTTGTTGTAATGGCATCATACAGCCAGGTCTTTTACCTCCCTGTAGGCAGCCTCATCATTGTTGCTGATGAGGCCAATCACAGTGCTGTCGTCCGCGAACTTAATGATGCTGTTGCCCTCATGCTTTGCTATACAGTCATGGCTGAATAGACTGTATAGCAGTAGGCGGAGGCAGCAGCCTTGCAGACCGTTGATGCTGGTGAACAGAATGGAGGGGCAGTCCTCCGTGACTGGGGTCTATTTGTCAGAAGTCAAACATTCAGTCACAGATGGAGCTGTTCACACCAAGATGTCTGAGCTTCAGCACCAGACTGGTGTTTTCCTTTCCAGATGCCTCTGTGCTATGTGCAGGGTGAAGGAGATGATATCAACCACAGGTCTTTTACATTGGTATGAAAATTGTAATGGATCCAGCGTAGCAGGGATGTTGTGGTTAATGTGGGTCACGACCATTTTCCCAACATTTCATCACCATGGAGCTTAATGTGAAAGGAGACAGGAGTGTAGAGTATAGATTGTACAGTAATCCCTCGCTATATCGTGCTTCGACTTTCGCGGCTTCACTCTATCGCGGATTTTATATGTAAGCATACCAAAATATATAACGCGGATTTTTCGCTGCTTCGCAGGTTTCTGCAGACAATGGGTCTTTTTACTTCTGGTACATGCTTCCTCAATTGGTTTGCCCATTTGATTTCATACAAGGGACGCTATTGGTGGATGACTGAGAAGCTACCTAATCAGAGCACACAGTTAAGTTCCTGTGTGCTGATTGGCTCATCGACGGAGTGCTGCATTAACCAGGAAGTCTCATCTCACTCATTCAGCATTAACGTGCTCCTGCTACTGCTTCAGGGGCCGTGTCCAAGTGCCAACAGAAGATGCAAATGATTGCAGAAAAGGTAAAAGTTTGGATATGTTGAAGGAAGGGAATAGCTACACCGCTGCAGGACACCATTACAGCATCAATGAGTCCACGATTCTTTTTATTTAAAAAGGAGAAAAAGCATATAAGATCTACGGCTGCGGTGTCCTTTAACCAGGGTGCAAAACGAGTTGCAAGTGGACGTGATAAGGCAGTAGTCTGGATGGAATCTGCTTTAGGGATTTGGATTGAAGACTGCCGGAAGGAGAACAACGGCGGTGCTACACAGTCGCCTGAAGAGGATCCTTTAGAAGAGCTGTAACGCTCTCCTTTGTTGTGCAGTAAAATTAAACTCATCATTATCGGACAAGTCGTCGTGTCATTGTTGGTGAGTAACCATAATTAATTATCTATGTACAGTACTTATTACATGTACATAGTTTAGTGTCACTGTACACACATTTTACTGTATACAATTTTTCTTGCATTGTACGTATTTATTGCTGGTGGCCTGTCTGTCGTAATGGCTGTAACATATGTGATATCAGAGACGCTCGATATCTTTAAAATAATATTTAGGTTTTACTGTATATAAACTGTGTTTACATACATAATTTCAACGAATCTTACCTAATATCTAAGAGAATACAAAGGGTTTATGCTGTATAATTGTGCGTGAAATGTTTATAATAGTGTGGGAGAGTTTATAAGGGCTTAAAATATATAAAAAGAACCATATGAACATATGGTTTCTACTTCGGCGGTGTGATAAGCTGCCCGGACACAGACAGACGGACACCATATTATAGTCCACCACACGTTTATTATACATTATAAATCCAATAAGTGCACAAAACCCAGTGCACAAAGCACCAATCACCCCTTCAAGTCCTGGCCACAATATAAAGCCTTTCACAGTCTCTGGTCCGCCTCCACTCTTCTCCAACACGCTTCGTCTTCTTCCTCCCGACTCTCGCCCCTCACTGGAGGGAGGCGGCCCCTTTTATATGCCCCGGATGGGCTCCAGGTGCATCCTCAGGACTTCCGTAGCCACACCCCTGTGTGGCGGAAGCTCCCAAGGAGAAGCCGGAAGTCCACCGGGTGCCCTCAAGTCTCTTCTCCCCAGCACTTCCCGGTGTGGCGGAAGTACTGAGGGCCAATGTTCCCAAGGCATCGGGGCGCCCCCTGGCGGTGACCACGGGCCCCTACAGGGTTGAGCTTCTAAGCTCCGTACCCGTGGTCCCCAAAGCCACCAGGGAGGACACCCCCTCGTGTCCTGGAGGAGGCACAAGCCCTCCTCCACTCCTCCTAGGCGTCCCGGCCGGGCATGGACGCCCGCCGGGCACCACAGCGGATTTTCACCTTTCGCGGGGGGTTCCGGAACGCAACCCCTGCGATGGAGGAGGGATTACTGTATTCTTGTAGATTGTATTATGCTCATCTTTGCGGGTTTTGTATTGTTTGCATTTCCAACAGAGTGCTCAATGGTCACAACTCTTGCACACACAGGAGCTCACTCCTATGATCTGTGATGCTAGTCGCAGACTGCTATGACTGATTCGCTGGAGTGGCTACAAGAGTGGCAGTTGTGGGTATGGGCCATGACTATCCACAAATTGCTAAGATTATCTACATGAAGAATCCAAATGAGAGTTGCTAAAAGAGTGATGGAGCTTAAGGTGACCTGTGGAAATCAGATTTAACGGCAGATTGAGGAGGAAGTGGATCAGTGTGCATGGAGCCTTATTAAACCGGACTTAAGAGCGCTTGTTAGTACAAATATGTTCTGCATTTGTGTCATTAAGTGTTCACTAGATTAGAAAGTCAGTGAGTCAAGTGAACTTCTCCAAGAGGAAATTAATGGCCTTCTCTTTTCTCTTTGTGCTGCGAGTATTCAGTAAATGCTAGTGCCAGAACTCAGGTGCCTTAGATTAGGTCAAGCACATAAAATGTGACAGGACAGCATGTGCTGTAGGTCAGGAGCGTGGGGAGCAGTGATGTATACTCGGTAAGTCTTTTTGGGAATCCTCCGCACGCTGCTGCTAGCAGATGTTTGCCTGCTGAGCCTGAACCTACACATCCACATGCATGCCGGGCTTCACTCTGAGTCAGGAATCTCACCTCATGCTGCTAAACACTTAATGGCAGGAAAATCATTCGTCTCAGCTCCTTCCATGCATAAAGCGCTTTGTGTGGGAGGTGCATTTTTTCATTGATCCTGATTTAAAGGTTGAAACTGACTTTTCAATTTACTTTCTATGTGTATATTTCTAAGTTTTGCTTCATTTAGCTTCTTTTACATTACACTTTTGACGTGACATGGAGTACATATAAGTGTCTTAAGAGCACACAGTCTTGATGTAAAATTATGATATCAGTATAAAGACACATTAGACGGTGGGGGGGCTGGTGGCTAAACCACTGGACTGTCTGTCAGTTTAACCTAAACAGTTGGCACTCAGGTGACTATGTGCAAGTCACTTCACCCACTAAGGTGCCACCTGTAACAAAATGTTTAATCTTTGAGTTGCAGATCAATCTGCCTGAATATGATGAATGAACATTTGCAAGGGTTAGAAGGCATTACCCTCTATATAGTTATTATTTAAGAGAAATGTGAGAACGAGTGACATTCAAATGAGTTTATGGGAGTATGGAACAGATAAGACACAACAAAATGTATGATCACTTCTTGTGTATATGTGTGTGTGTGATTTTGTTAATATAAAATAATTCACCTGCGGTGGGTTGGCACCCTGCCTGGGATTGGTTCCTGCCTTGTGCCCTGTGTTGGCTGGGATTGGCTCCAGCAGACCCCCGTGACCCTGTGTTCGGATTCAGCGGGTTGGAAAATGAATGGATGGATAGAAAATAGTTCACATGTTGTTGTCAGAATTACATGTAAACCATTCTTGTTTATCATGGAGCCAGGGAGTAGTAATGTTCTGCATGTTGGTCAGACATGCATGTAAGAACTTCACCATACACTTCACATGTGACACCACTACTACTATTACTGCTAGTTTGGAATAAGGCGTAATAAATCCCTGTAATATCCACCCATTTTCTCCCTTGTAGAGACATGGGGAGTTGGGTCTATACTGCCAAATAAATAAGATGAGATACTGTATATGGTTTTGATAGGTACTGAATGCTCTGGTGTCTAAGACCAGGGGCGGCTCTAGGCTCGTGGCGGCCCTGGGCAGAGAAAGAATCGGTGGCCCCTTCGCCCGCCAATGTCAATATGGCATCTTATGCACGGCGGATGGCCACATCCATTGCGGACACTGAATAGCCACCTCGTGCTCATGACACAAGCGTTTAACTTTTGTCGAAATTTGCCGCTGCGTTTTGCCAGCTTTCGCTGTTTCCACCGGGCAGCAGCAATGCCCAGCTTGTTTTTTTTTTTTTTTTAATTTCATTTTATGTTTTTTAACTCTGGCCGGAGGATTCTCCATCTTTAGGTTTCCCTTGGGTGATAAAGTTCAGGATTGCTCCTTCCTGTGACGCAATGAAAGCCTCCTGAGCTGCCTTTCTCTTTCATTTCGAATAACCAGATTCGTGTACTCAAAATCTCTTCATTTTGCTTAGAATGGGTATGCGAATGTCTTGTGTCCCCTATCCGACCAGATATTCACTATGACTATTGCGCTAACACTAATACTTTATTAAAACTAGGTGAAACATTAACTTGTAAGACGACTCACCCACTTGCACTAGCTTCTCTTCTATATGCACGTGTCCGTGACTTGAAAACCAAGTGGTGGCCCATAATATTCTCATTATGGCAGAACGTTATAATACTACATATAGCTTACTGCTCCGACTCTAGCGACATTAGTAAATACAGCGTACTAATTAACAAGAAACACAATGTTTTTCGGCCACATTGCCGTCAGCTGTGTCGTTATTTTCTTTCGGTTTTATATTCAATATATATTGGCGTGGCGGCCCCTGGGATTTGGCGGCCCTGTGCAGGTGTACAGTTTGCACATGCCTAAGGCCGCCCCTGCTAAGACACAAGTTCGCAAAGAGCCCCACCAAAAGAGGCCATTGTAAACTGCAAAAGAATACAAAGCAAGGGGAGGACAAGAGAAACATGTGACATTGTGTTTATTAAGGAGGATGATAAGTGACATCCAGAAAATGTATGATTGTTTGATAACGAATGTGAATAAATCTGTTGTGTTTGTTGGATTCTGATTCTGAGCTGATAAAGCTCAGCTGCCAGTGACCACTTCAATGAGAACAGCAGGTTTATAAAATGTAGAGATGGGTAGTTGATCATGAAGAGGTGGGACATGAAGCACAACTACTGCTGCTGCTACTACTACTGGCAGTGTTGTTAATCCATGGGGGGTATCGTGATCATTTATTTTTGCAATGAATATCCCTTCATCCATTGCTTTTCTTAGATCAGTCATTCAGACTGAGGTTTGCAGGGAGCCAAAGTCTAATCTGTCAGTAGTGGGTCACAAGCTCCAACTGTTATGGTTACTGTACCACACCTCCACCAGTAGTAGCTCCTATTTACACCTGCCATCTCCTTTGGGGTTTCTTTCTATAGAAGGACCTTGCCCTGGCACACCTTTTTTGATGGACGTATAGTCATCACTTTACTTACCAAAGGATGGCTGGGGTCTTTTCTGCCCCAGCGTAGCTTTGCCAGATGAGCTCAGGATCATGTACTGCCAGATGTACTTTCATTGTTGGTGCCTTAGAATGGCCAATGCTACAGAATGTGTAAATCACTGCTTTTGGTGTGGGCATTGGTAACAGCACAAATTTTGTAATCAGCCATTAAATCACTGCTAATAAACGCTGTGACTCTGTTAATAGCTTTGCATAATATTTGGAGGCTCATTTGTATGAGACTGGTTAAACATGATTTACAAAATGACCTCAGATAATACAAACTTATATTGCAATTCATTCATTCGTCCATTTTCTGAATCTACATTTCCAGTGCCAGCTTGCAGAGAACTGCAGCCTAATCCTGTAGCAGAACTGCATGCAAGGCAGGGGTGAATCCTGGGTGAGATGACTCAGTCGGAAGTGATGATGATGATGATGATGCACATTCCAATCAAATTGATTGTCCAGTCATATTGTCACCTGGAGCTGCCAGTGGATGCTTGGGCTTGTGCTGGCCTTATTGCACATTGGTGAGGATGGCCATTCTGTTACTGATGGCACACAAATACACATCAGCTGGCTGTGTACTCTCTGATCCCCTCCTTTGTTTCACTCAGAAGTAAGTGTATTGGGCACGCAAACACAAGGCCTAGGACTTTAAATCCTGAGGGTGTGGGTTCAAATCCTCACTTCACTCGTCAGTGCTCAAATTGCAGAAACAAAAGAAATGTAACCAATCATTTCTTAGATATTGTAAGGTGTCTTGGATAAAGGTGTCAGCCAAATATGTAGATAATAATCACGATGACCCCCCTTTACTTTTAAGTGATCACTACCTTTTTCGGTTTTGTACATTGCATACATTTTTCCATTTATGTTTTTTTTTAAATCCGTCTTTTTTGTGTGGTTTTGCATGTGCTTCCTCTCATGCTTCAAGATTTCCTTCCTCCTTGGATGGTGGGGAAGACTACAGGCTTCAATTAAGGAGATCCCAGCACAATACAGCAGCAGGGACTCCAAAACTGTGCAAGAAACTGGGTCCTCCTCTATAATAGATTACAGAAGAGCGCAGGAGCCATAACTTCTTAAAACAGAATTCTTCCCTTTAATCCTGCTTGCGATTAATCATGCTCATTCATGCACTAATCTCGTGTGACAAATGCAGCTGATTGTGTGCCAGTGTGTTTTATCAGGTATAGCTATGTGGCGTTATGTATCTGATTAGTGCCGTTCAAAACCATAAATTGACTGGTGAATGTGAGCACTGCCCCAGTCATTCCATCCATATACTGCATGTTCTAACGCCACTTAATGTATTACTGGAAGGCAGGGGAGCAGACCAGTGTAGGACCCTCTTACATCAAGCCAGCTCACCCAACCTGTCCTTCCAGTCATTAACATACACCCACTTCACCCAGTTCAGCGTCACATAGTAGCAGAGCCTGCCAGAGCAGCATCAGGTGCAAAGCAGGAGATCAGCTCTAGACGGGTCACCAGTAAATCACAGGACACACACACTCATTGATGCTGGGGCAGTTCAGAGTCACCAGTTAACCTTACGGTCTTTGGGATGGGAAGAAAAAATTATGGAGACAAACTCCATGCAAACTGTCACAAGGCTGGGACATAAACTCAGGTCGCATAGGCTGTGAGCCATTGATGCTCTCCATTGTGGTCCCATGCTACCATTTATAAGTTCAGCTTTACTCTTAGCAACACATTTTAAAAGCAGGACATGGAAAAGTAGGTACAGCAAGGATGCTTTTCTTCTTTATCCTAAGCATTTGTTTTGTCTTGGTAGAGTAATATATTGCTCTACTTTCCCCTTTTGTATTATTAATATGTATACTTTGTCAGAATGCCTCAAATCTCCCAGACATACCACTGTTAATAAGGTATTATAGTATATAAATTCTCCCCACCTTCCCTTCTACATTTAAAATCTCAGGTAATTAGGTGTAGTAAAAGACAAGCAGGAGTTAAGTTACAATTTAAACAATGTATTATTGATAATATTCATAAATAATAATAATATGCAAAGTACATTTGAATATTGGCAACCATACAACCTGATAAATGCTGATGTGTAGTTTCAGGCAGCACACAGACTTGTTAGTTACTTAAAATGTCTCTAGTTAAGGCATCATTGGTGGTCAGCTTTCTTCAGAACAGGCTCATTGCCTGTCCCAATATGGCTGCCGAGCTGTGCTCTTCATTGTGTTGCCCTTTTCAGTTCATGGTGTGAGATGGTCATTCAGCAGTTTGGTAAGAAAGTGTGGAACGTGCCCCAGACACAGACAGGCAGACATCGTATTAAGCACTACCACACTTTTATTTACAGGTCTACTATTTACAGTTGTGCACACAAACCCCCCAAAACTCCCCCAGAGTCCAGGTCTTTCTCACTCTGCCTCTCTTCAGGTCCGCCTCCACTCCTCTCCTCTGAGCTCTGTCCTGCTACACTCCCGACTCCAGCCCCGAAATGGAGGGAGGTGGCCCCTTTTATAGTCACCCGGATGTGCTCCAGGTGCCTCCCGAATATCTTCTGCCGGCACTCCCCAGTGTGGCAGAAGTTCCAGCTGCGCCCCGATCTTCTTCCCCCCAGCACTTCCGGGTGTAGCGGAAGTGCTAAGGTCCAGGGCTCCAAAGGCATTGAGGCGCCCCCTGGCGGAGACCACGGTCGCCCCCATGTGGTCTGGGGGAGGAGTAAGCCCTCCTCCGGTCCTCCTGGGCATCCCGGCCAGGTACCACCCCCAGCCACTTGTGACAAGAGAGAGGGGGTGAGATAAAGCAAGCACATTTATGGGTTTTCTGTCCAACCCCTACAGCCAATAGGGCGTCATTGTACTTAAAGGCTTTTGATACAAGCCAATTCCAAACAGCCATACTTCAGACCAATGGGGCAAAGAACATCTTAACACCTGCCATCCCCCAAAACCAAATGTTAAGGTAAAGCTTGGCAGTTAGGCAGCCTGGCTTTCCTATGGGGGTTGAGAGACTTCAGAGAAATATTAGCCAAACTTGTCTGAGGCACATCCCCCCAACTGTGTCATAAAATTCAAAGGCGCTCATTTCTAAAAGGGGGGGGGGGGCATAAACATGAATGCTTCTCACTAATGTAACACTAATATTACATTGCTTTGCCTAAGTTACAAATAAAGACATACAAAATATTTATCAACTTTTATGCAAAGTGGTAGTGCTGCTGCTTTGCAGTAAGGAGACTGTGGAAGATTGTGGGTTCGCTTCCCGGTTCCTCCCTGTGTGGATAGCGCTTTGAGTACTGAGAAAAGCGCTATATAAATGTAATGAATTATTATTATTATTATTATTATTATTATTATCATATCACAACAGCATTAAAATGGTAATACATCCATGTCACTTTTACATATTTGAGCCAGCTTGTGGCAGCAGTAGAAACCAGACAGGATCACACATTGGACAACATACCAGTCCGTTGTAGAGTACGCAAATTGGTGCACCATTTAAAAGAAAGTCAGAAGCTTTGCTTGAGACAGTAAGGTGGCTCTTTCCTTGAATGTGAACCCCTTCTGTTTCACAAGCTACATACATTTCTCACTTATCATCCTACCAACATTACTTTATTACTTTGTTGTTTTGGTACTATGGAAGATACTGTATGAAATGCAAATGACATGAAATTGGTTGATGATTGAAGTCCATCCCTAACCTGTCTTGTACCTGCTGCCTCCATTATAGTCCCTAGCTATACACAATTTGGTTTAGAGTTTGAAAAGTTAAAAAGGATTATAAACAATGAGAATGCACTGGGGAAATTGGAAAACAAATAAACAGTTGCTTTTACAAACTTAATTCACACTATTTGGCCTTGCTTATACTTATGACGTTAAAGCACTATTTCCCCTTGGATGACAATTCGGTGTCTTATTTGAATGCTTATATAAACACACAAACTTACAACTGTTATGGAAATTGTGCCTCACCCACTACTCTGTGCTTTTTGTTTGTGAATGGGATCCTACAGCAAGCCCCCCATGAACACAGAGCAACATGTTCAAAGTCAACCCAGTGCTATGAAATGCCTCAAAACACAACTAAAAAGGGGATGGAACAGTCACTAACCTTTCATGGTATGGCTGGGAATTTCTCCCTAGCTTTAGTTTCTTCTCTTCCTATGTGTGTTATGTTTCTCCCCTGGTTGGGTTTCACAGGGGTATTTCTTGTTTTATTTTGTCCAATTTGATTTTATAAAATTATTATTATATTTATCATTTTATTTGCATTAATGTTTGCTTTAGTTTATTACATATATTTTCTTTATGTTTATTTGTAAGTGGAACTGGCCTAGGTTATGTCCCTTGTGTTTTGTGGGTGGTTCCCCAAGGGGCGGGGCCACCTGCAAATCACCATCAGGAAAGGCCCTCCACCCTATTTGTGGGAGGGCCTTCTATTGTTCCTAGCAATTCATTTTGAATGTGCTATGGTATGGAGAGTTTCTTGTGATTACTATGCCTTGTGCTATTGCTCATTGTGTTTTCTGGATTTTTCAAACCTGTGCTCTGTTTTTCAACGACATCTTTGGATTCTGTATTGGGACTGCATTTAATGAGTTTGGAACCTCTGCTCTGTTTTTGACTATGCATCTGGATTCTTTATTGGGACTGTGTTTATTATGACTGCCAACTCCTTTGAGCTCATTGGAGCTTCCTGTATTGATTAAATAAACCTTTTGATTTTAAAAGATTTTTCAGGGCCCTTTCTTCTATCTAGTTTGGGTTTGATGGTATTTCCCCACATAGAGGGCTAATTTTGAAAGTGTTTTTGGAACTTGTGCTTTTATAATAATAATAATAATAATTCATTACATTTATATAGCGCTTTTCTCAGTACTTTTGGGACTCGATAGATAGATAGATAGATAGATAGATAGATAGATAGATAGATAGATAGATAGATAGATAGGGCATTGCATGACAGACAGACAGACAGACAGACAGACAGACAGACAGACAGACAGACAGACAGACAGACAGACGCTTCAGCCACATATATGGGTGCATGACTCTTGTATAAGGAACATTCTATCAAACTTGCAATGGGAGTCCATTTTCTGAGGCTAGTAATTTAACTCTACCTGAAAACATTTTCATAAATAATTGACATTGTATCCACCTGATTAGCATGTGTGTTTTGCAGTGGGGACTCATGCCTCTTTCCCCCTTGTTACATTCACTCTTTTCACTTCATTAAAGCAGGATCTGTGAAATTGTAATCTCATCCTAATTGAATTAATTGAAAAGGATAAGGCAAATTTTAATTAGCGCCTAAGCCGAGCCCCCAAATAAAGTGGATTGCGCTCCATAATTAGCAGCTGAAACAGCTCAATAAAGCATTTTGAAGAGCTTGTCTAGGTGTGTGTGCTTGACTGAACTTTTTTGCCACTCTCATTCTTTCACTTTTTAATGTACAGATAGCACTGCGACTACACTGATTTACAATGCAGCACTTAGGCTACTGTAGAAAAATATCAATATGTTTTATAGCGACCTCAGGGTAGGTAACTGCAGACTCGATGCTTATCTTAGACAGGGGTGACAGGTCAGGTCATATACTTAAAAGAAAATCCACACTCTAGGTAACTGAGTGACCATAGTCTAGGATTCCAGAAGGACATTTGCACCCAGGCTAAGGAACATGCCATGATGGCCCAATTTTCTACCAGTCCTATTATCTAAGGTCTTCTCGTTATGTTATAATAGAGTAGAGTAGACAAGTAAAGACCACCATTGGATGTCTGGCCTTTTAAATGCATGCTTACAGTATCTTGGGTCATTTGTGCAGTATAGCAGAGGGGCCTTCAGAGGGTCCCCATTACAGAGCATTCACTGACCTTAGACTTGGCTCTGAGATTGCCCTCAAACTTCCTAACAGCGACACTCTAGAGCAGTTAATCACACACTTTATTGTTTGTGAACTGCTGTAGCCAAATATTAAGAGAGGGAGATTAGAATTTAAGATAGGAGACTGAGTAATCCTGCCTACTGTTTTGTTCAAGGAAAGCTCTGCTTTGACTCACAGACAGGCCTGGTTTTTGTTGCCGTTCATTTTTGTCGTGATTTGTCTTACTTCCTGAGTTTCTGCAATCGCTATGTTTTGCTGAGTAAACCAGAATTTCTACACGTTTTAAACTTGCCTGGGTCTTCTGCTTTGAGTCCCTGTGGTACCTTTTAAAATGCGAAACTAATTCAATGATGATATCTAATATATATGTGGACTGTAAATATGCAAAGTAAAATAAGGAACAATTTGGAAAGTTTCAAAATGCATTGAATTTACGATATTAAAAAAACATTTTTGCTTCCAGCTAGAAATTATTCAGTGTAGTTACAAGTAGCCGTCATTTTTGTTGAAAACGGTGCATATTAAGTACATGAAATGCAAAGCACAATAACCTTGACAGCTTCTGTGATTTATTCTTTCTCCTACCAGAATGAAGACATCTGTGAAACAACGCGCTGAACGTAGGTCAGATTTAAATGAAACCAAAGGCAGGCTGCTGCAGCATCAGTATGGCGAGTGCTGCAGGGCAGACTGGTGAAGTTCACAATATCAAATTAAATGAATACATGTAGGAATAATCCTAATCATTTATGTTTTGCTTTTTTATACTTGCAAATTGTTTTCATAACCAATAACAAGTAATAATAAATGCTGATTGTTTTCTCAGTACTGGGCTTCACTGACGGATGCCCTTCAAACATCAGGTCTACTTTACCAGCATTAACATTACGAGTCAAATCGTGGCCAGCATGCATCTACAGGATCACAAATTTCCACCAAAGTTACATCACTACCTAGGAGCCATCCTCATTTACTAGCTGCACTAGATACATTTCTATTGATTATATAAAGACACTCAATTAATAATTGAAACAATGTAATAGAAAACTGATTTCAATTTTAAGAACTGGGTTATGACAATTGGGTTAGAAATACACATAACAGTGTGAGACCTCCCACTGTCAACCAAAGAGATCATCTTCACTCTGTCATTTATTAAGCCGCCTTACATAAGTAGCTGAGAATTTCAAGTGCCACTCCTGCCGTATTCTGCTAAACCCACAAACCTGCTTGAATCTTTTTCGATTGAAAATGTGTCAGCTAATTGACTTCCAACTTTTCAAGTGTGAGTTGCATTCTACACGAGATGCTGCATAGCTTTGTGTGTGTTGCTCTTGAATTTAAATTCAATTAATTAACTAAATAGAAAAAAAAAAATGTTCTCTAAAGACCTTGTGTTGGACCTCCTTTTCCCTGTCACGTCTCTGGGGTTCTGTTAGTTTCGTGGTGCCCCCTACCTACATTTCTCCTCACAAGTCTATTCTTCAGTCTCTTTGTATCTTATTTAACTCCTGCAACTTTCCATTAAACTCTATTATTGAATACTAGACATTAAGCCCGTTACAATAACGGGCGCTAGAACAGTAGTGCATTCTCTTTGATAATTTTCTTTACGCTCATTTTCCTGTTCTTCTATAGATCTATTTGCTCTTCTGAGTCTTTCTCTTTGAGCATTTTTCTGACGCTCATTTTCTTTTTCTTCTTTTTTGGGTGGCATGTTGTTAGTAGATAGTCACAGTAATATTGTACGTCCGTAATATTTTCTGTTACAGTAATACTGGCTTGTATGTGGCTGTAATATGCGTCAATGTATTGTGTACCTTTAATTTTCTCTCGCAGTAATACTGGTTTGTATTTCCGTAAAATGCCTGTAATTTTCTCTGACAGTAATACTGGCTTTGATGTCCGTAATATGCGTTTAATTTTCTGTCACAACAGTGGGCAATCAGCAGATTCTCCCCAGCAACTAATGTAATGTGTGGCGTGCAGTTGATAATCGTGCTTGTGGCGTCTCTCCAGCAAGTACTGTGCAGTTCCCCAGCCAAGTATTTTAATCCGTGCTGGCGTCCAGCTGATTATTGTATGTATGGTGTCTCCCCAGCAACGGATTTTATGTGCACGAAAAATAAATCTATTTTTAAAAGTCATCCTATTGTGACACTTTACACTTTACCGGGCCAGGCTTCTTAATCGCAAATCTGACATCCTCAGAGTGAACACTTGCACAACAACAAACACCAATCCCACCTCTTTGGGGAAGCTGGTCTCCGCGTCTCAGTACCCGATTGGATTTTTCGTGCCTTTTGTTTTAAGTCTTACCTCATTTACAGAAATCCGATTGGATCGGCCGCACGATATTTTATAGGTCCCGCCCTCTCTGTCTTGTGTGATGCGTCAGGCGGCCTTTGAAGCATCTGCTTTGAAGCATCGCACCGTGCCCCGTGCATGCGCACTTCACCAGAAGACGCACACGGACACTGGACTCACACAGGGGTTTTATTAAAGAGGATGTTTAATCTTATTTAGGTCCTTAAGTGCTCCCTGTACCTCATACTCGGCCTAACTCTGGTTCTCCATGTTATATTTTAGGATATTTACCTCTGTGGCACTGTTATACTCTTCTTATAGTAATTAGCTTACTGACATCCTCCTACCTCAGTCTCACTGTCCAACTGTGTGCTTGGAGATTCTTTTTAATATTATTTAGCTCTATGGTGTGGCCAACCTGTAGCTCGCCACACAGTTCTGCACTTGAAGCTCCTTTCTTTTGCACCGTCTGCTCAATATTCTGGGGCCAATCAAAACATCCGCTCCTTGTTTCTGTTGGTGATGCCGCACTGCTCACTTTTGTCCAGTGTGCGCCTATCATTGCAGATGCAGCTTTCTCTTTTTAAGACCACATTCAAGCGTCTCCCTTTTTGCTGTCCTGCCCTGATGTTTACAGTACTGTTAATATCTGCTGTTATAACGGGGCACCACTCAGTCCCAAACCCCACACTTTATAATTCAACACAGTCACAGGTTCAAATAATAGATTTTTTTCCCCACAAAGAACATATAATGAAGCACAGCCAATAATTAAACAAAACAATAATATTCTTTTCTATCATTCCGCCTCCAGTTGAGCTTCACCTGCTGCCAGCCGACTATGACTCCTCTTATACTGGACCTGGAAAGCCTTCTGGTGACCTGGCTTGACTTGTGGGAAGCACTTCCAGGTTCTATGGGAATTAGGACAGTCCTCCCCTGATAGTGCCCCCCAGGGATACAGACAGAGCTGCACTTTAGAACTCCACTTCCCATAAATCCCTGTGGGTGTCTAAGCTGGGAAGCCTCCAGCAGACCACTGCCACCTAACATATGGGGGATAGAACTGCTCCTGGCCTCCTGCTTCTGCTCGTCCATGCCCATGGCACCTTCCATCATAGCAAGAGGTCATGCTGTTGTCCAGCTTTGATGTTCGTCTGTTCTCCATGGCACTCACAAAGCACACTGTCCTATTTTTACTCTGCATTATGGATTGGGGGAGTTAAATAATGTTACATTATTATTACTATTGTAACTACGAAAGGCACTACATAAAATTAACATATGTTTACATGTTAAGTTGAAGCGTACAAACCAGTCAAATAAAGCAAAATTATTATTTTTTTTTTGTTCACAATATTCAGTCAGTGCTGTGTTTTTAATGCATTTCTTATAAAGGACGTCATTATTTTGTATTACACCTTATGTCAGCCTTCTAGACATTATTCTTTATAAAATCAGTACAGTTAGCAAGTAATATAAATTACGATGCCCCTGAGTTGTTATGTCTTTAACAAAGTGTCATGCTGGACAGGTCTGCATGTCAGGAGAGAATCATCTAATATGAACATGGGAGTGCCTGCCGTATGTAGAAGAAGAAGCCCGAGTGTGGCGGTGTGGAGCGTCTCCACAGAAGCAGACCAGGCAGTAGTATGCCAGCTTTTGGCAAATGACTTATTTTAATAATTGGCCTGCCAGCGGCAGTACATTCTGATTGCTGTTAATCCTTACAGTGTTCGTGGGAAGTCAACCGTGGTGCCACATTGTAATTCTGTTATCGTAGTCCCAAGCGGGGGCAAACTGGGGAAATACGTAACGCGGTGACAGGAACATAAACTGATGCAACAAAATTAAAATGAAGTAGCACCATAATACACTTGAAAATTCTTCATGCAATTGTTGGTCTGATGGCACTGCTTGATTTGTACACAACTAATAGCCTTATCTGTGTAACATGTGAAGCTGCCATCAGTTACTTAAGGCTCGTTTCTTTAACTTTAATACTTTTAGTCAAGAGATTATAAGGTTCTACATATCTTATGATGCTTCTAGTAAAACACTGGCTGAAAGCACTGGCTGGTCTAGTGAAGAGTTAATAAAATCTAAAGCACAAATTAGTTGAGTTTATGGAGAACATTTTTTACTTCTGAAAGTTTCAGCTAAAGATGAACACATTTTCAAAACAATTCACATTTAATGGCTCTTCCTCAACATTAACGAAATGTAATTGCAAATGGGGTGACATTGTGGAGCAGTGTGAAAGTGTTGCCACCTCGCAGCACTTAAAGCCTAGCTCATCTCCTGGCTGGGGTGACTCTACAAGAGCCCACGTGAACCGAACCACATTTGTCAAAGACAATGGTCTGATGTCCTGAGGACCACTGCTTCTTCACTTATGTCTATGGCTCCCTGTGCCCTCTGTACAGTATTCCGAGAAAAGACGGCTCAAGAAATGGATGAATGGATGTAAGGTGATTAGCAATGACCAATGGAAATATTTCTAAGGTTATAGTGAGTTTGTAACATAAGGTACATAAATGCATCATACAGTATAATTAAATAATAACCATGGGACTGAGTGAGTTGCCTAAGCATTAAAGAAGATGAGTTAATTCGAAACATATACATTATAATTATTATATTGTTGTATCCATCTGAACATATATAGGAATACACGTACAGTGAACCCCTTTCTAATCACTGTCACGTCAATGTGGCTTTTCCTCTTTAGTCTCCTTATCCCATCATATTTCAGAGACGGGCAGGTCAGGATGACGTTTGACATTAAACTGGCCCTCTGAGAGATCCTCATGATGAAAGCCTTCCCCGAGCTTAATTGCAACTTTGTGCTCAAGGTTATCCATTTTTATATCCATCAGTCCTGTTTAGGTTCAAATGGAGCCTATCCATAAAACATCAGGGACAAGTCAGGAATCAACTCTGATGGCATACATATGCACAAACATGCACATATACTGTATATATAATATTTATTTATATCTATACATACAGTATATGCAAATATACTAGCGGGTCCAGTCCATGCTACATCTAATTGCAGAAGCGTCATTAAATTAAGCTGAATTCAACAGAATGTAACTGTGGTCTGTTATGATGTCATTGGTGTCCCACTCACTCATGGGCGTCATTCTCCATTCTGAGGCGCTTGCCACATGGACTGATAAAACGCATTGCATTGTTCATTACAATAGATAGTATGTAAAATAAAGGGAACTTTAAATGGAATAAAGTGATAGGAAGATATAAAAAATTGAGAAAGCACTGATCCCATTAGAGCCCACTGACTGTCACACAGAAGGGAAGTAGCTGATGGTATAACCACAGGGGTCTCAAAATAGGATCCTGGGAGGCCAATGTGCCCTCTTTATGGCTGTTAATAGAATTTATTATTTATTTGTAGTTTATTCCTGCTCTTACTTTGCTAAGTAAATGAGAACTAGTCACCAGAATGTTTAATGAACTCAAATGAAATTAGTACCCCTTTTAATTTTCTATATATTTTTTCTATTAAAATTTTCTTTTATTATGTTATAGTGTGAGTTTTTCTGTTATCGCAGTTATATGGAACTTGATGTAGGATTCTCAACAGAAATGAAAATATCGGAGATGTGCCATCTGTTAGAATGAAAAATGCAATGCATTTTATTACTACATGCACTACAAAAGACATTGAAACAGACGACACATCACAAGCATTAATGCTGAATGCACTGAACAGAGTGTAACTGCGGGACAGACAGACGTGGTGAAAGATAATCATCGTATGGATGTGCTGGGGCACATCATCAGTGATGTTTCCTGGATTCATAGGGTTTTTCAGGTCTCACGACATTATGCACCCTCACTCAAGTGACCCAGCCATGGTTGATCAAACCCAAGCTTGTGTCCAAGCAGCATTAAGTCACGGCTTAACACTCTTAATCCACAGCCACATGGAAGCTCTTTCTGCTGCCTCTGTTGCAGTCCTGATGACTGTCCTTAGTGGCCCACTTGTGTCCAGAAGGGTGTAGACTTTGTAGAGAGTGCAGCCGGTGAAGCCTCTGCCAGCCTCGCCACCCCTGTCTCCAGCAATCCTCCAAAAGGCCCTGGTACTTGATCAGCTTCCTCTCAAAAATCTCCTTTATATGATCTTCCCAGGGCACAGTCAATTCTGTCAGAGCAAGCTGTATTGAGGCCTCTGACAGAATGACAATGTCTGGTCACAGTGATGTTGCTGCAATGTGTGTGGGAAACTTAAGTTGCTTGCCCAAATCTACCATCATCTTCTGGTCTTGTGTGGTGGAAAGTAGACCTGCCGTAGCTCTAGACTGCAGTTTCAGTTGCTCTCCTGCCTTGACAAATGTTATTTGCTTCCTGGGGGACAGTGGGGCCTGTTTATTGTTTTGGCCGAGGAGGCACTGTCTTCATCACCTGGCCATGGTGCCACCGGTAGCGGCCCTCCTCTAGAGCCTTTGGACAGCTGCTCAGGATGTGTTTAAGTGTCCCTCTCCCAGAGCAGAGTGGACAGAAAGGTGTATCAGCCTTGCCCCACAGCTGAAAGTTTGCAGGGCTAGGTAAGATGTCATATACAGCTTGGATTAGGAATTTAATGAACTGGGGCAAAGCTCGCCAGATGTCAGTCCAAGTGAGCCTTCACTTCATTGCCCTCTCTCATCTTACCCAAGCTCCCTGCTGGCTTAAGCCTGCCATCCTGCTGGTTCTTTTCTCATCTATTGCTGTTCTTACCTCTTCCTGGACAAGATGTCACCTCTCCTTGCCTTGGACCGTGTTGTACTGAGGCACTGGAAAGCTTCCCAATCCTTATCTTCCTGTTGCCATTGCCCCCACGAGAGCCTTGTGCCTCAGCCTTACTTCAACCATTTCCAGCTTCCTAGTGGCACTCCATTTCCTGCCATCTCAGTGCCTACCCCTGAGACTTTGGGGTTCTTGGAGTCTCTGTACTGCAGTACTTCTCTAGTACGGGAGACCTTAAACCCTTCCATGATGCTATTGAAAGGAAGCTACAGAATGTTATTCTTCCCTTACAGAGCTGCACTGCTCAAGCTAAGTGGTAAGCCAAGCCACCTACAGAGCCATCCACTGATTCCCCTCTTCATTGTCTCCACTGATGTAATGGGCACATCATAAACCAGCAAAGGTCAGAGGATCTGAGGCAGGATGCCACATTGGTATAACCAGGCCTTGAATTTCCCTGGCAGTCCAGACATATCCACTTTGCAGAGTGAGGTCTCCAATCCTTGATGGATGTCTGGATGACTGCCTCATCTCCGAGGCTGTGGTCAAAATGTTTTCCCAAACTTTTGACTGGCTTCTGATTGAGAGATAGAATTTTGGTGCTATCCAGGGAAAAGTGGAACTTGTCTGAAACTCTGCCTCTCCTGAAAACAAGTGACCTTGACTCAGCAGGCTTAAAGCTCATCCCTGCCCATTTGATGAGTCTCTCCAGCCCTTACAGTATCCATCTGCTCCCTGGTTCAGAGGATGTTGTGACTGTGAGGTCATCCATATAGCCTCTGATGGGGGGATGTTGCACGCCGTACCTGGTTGATGGACCTCTGCACTCCACCGCTGCAGCTTTTACTACTTTGTTCATGGCTAGGGCAACTTACTGGGTATACTGCAGTGATAATGCCCTTCTCCAAACGGTGCCATCTTGATGTCACTAACCCAGAAGTGACTCTCAATCTGAACTTATTATAATAATCCAAGATGACGCCCTTGATCTTACTGAAGACATGGTGCTGGTTTAGTGCAGACTTTACCACCTTATGTGGTACTGACACATATGCATTGGCTAGGTCTAGGCCACAGCACAACTAGATCTCCTTTCCCCTTCTGTGCCTCCCTGATAAGCCGGGTGACTATACCTCTGTGTTTTCGAGGCAGCCTGGCGTCCCTGCAGTTCCCCCCTTATGCACTGAGGTGTCATGAACAGGAATTTTGTCAGCCAGCAGGGCAGAATGCTAAAGAAGATCTTGCCTTCGACATTGAACAGCGAGATCGATCTAAACTGCTCAGTGTCTGTGGAATTCTCCTCCTTGGGAATCTAAACCCCCTCAGCAAACCTCCATTGCTTGTTATAGATACTTGTCAAGCCCCTAGCATACATAAAGTAAGCAGATTTTAGAGTCGCATGTTGCAGAGGCATCAGCTAGTTTCCAGGAATTACCCAAGGCCGGGGATGTGGACCTGAAGTAGTGGGGGTATTATTTTGGAAAAACTACAGCTTCTTCCAGAATTTATTGTTGTGGTGTGACTACTGCTGACTATTGAGTGTTGTGAACTATGCTCATTGCTGGTAGCAGCCAAGTCGATTTAATGGAAATGATTTTTCTGCACTGACGTTCACTTCGGCGCATGCACAAGTGTAATGCATTCGCTCATATGGAGCTTGCGCTACATGAATATATACATTGAGTTGTGGTGAGAGATGCAATGTGAATAATGTACACCGAGCTCTAGTGAGCTAGCATGTAGAAAATACTGTGTGTAGTATCTGACTGATATGGAGATACCTGATATGCTTGCTTACCGGCCTAGTAAAACTATTGCATGATGGAACAGATTTTTCTTTGTACTTATTTTTGCCTAACAAGGAACTTTTGAGTTTTTATATGAACTGTCATCTTTATATATAATCTTCATTTGGATCTTGATCTTTGTTTGTCCGCGAATTCACTGCCTTGTGTGGTGTTCCTGCTGTGTTCAGTAGAGGGCAGTAGTGATGGAGGAGGAGAGGAAGTGAGGGGGAGGATCGTTGGATGAGGTTGGAGTGTGGTGATTAAAGAGGATTGAACTAAAGGAGACTACGTGCTGTTTGTACTGGCTGAATACACAACACCTTGGTTGTTACTTTTGTTTACAAACACTGTCGATAGCACTCTTTGTGTTTAGATCTGGCGTCGACACCATGCTTTGTGTTTAGATCTGGCATCGACACCTGCTTCGTTGTCGAGACTGTGGTTTTTTGTGTTTCTATCGACCGTCGTTGGCAGCACTTCGTCCAAATCGAATGTTCACCCACTTCTTGGAGTCGGCAGTCAGAGTATATAAGTCGGGCACACTTCTGTGATTTTCCATCAGTCGGCGTTTGGATTTCAAGAAAGAAGCATTGGTTCTTCCTTACTCTTTGGATTGCCACAAAGCAACCTGCGAGATTGGAGAAAGGTTGAGAAGAGATCGTGACAGGAAACAACAGCGTCAGTAAAACGAGACGGACTGTGAACGGAGAGAAGCAGAAATGCTCCTCCACCACCACATACTTACTATTCGGACTGTGATTCCGAGTAGGCCGTTCCTATCGAATCAATGTCCAAGGGTTTGGTTTTGTAATTTTGTTTCCCTTATAAAAAGTCATAATGCTGTGCGACGAAGGGCCCAGTTCACGACTGGCAGCCGCATTTAAACAGGGAGCCCTTCACAGACAACTTTAACACGTGCAACGTAGTTGGGCGCACATGGATAGTAATATAATAATAAGTATGTATGTGTAAATGCATGTATGTATTTATTTATTTACTGGGCGTCTGTAAAAATGCAAATGCCCCCTGGGGACAAATAAAGTGCTATCTATCTATCTATCTATCTATCTATCTATCTATCTATCTATCTATCTATCTATCTATCTATCTATCTATCTATCTATCTATCTATCTATCTATCTATCTATCTATCTATCTATCTATCTATCTATCTATCATGAAGGTGCCTCACAGATCCACACACAGTCAAATGCCTATGTGCAGCTTCTTTGTGTTTTTCAGTTTTCTTCCCACATTTCAAATTACATGCATGTTAAGTACATTGTCACTGTTTCCTTCCTTACATCCAATGCTGCTCAGGCCTTTCATGTCCCTAAATAAATAAGCAGGCATAAGAACTGTCATGATATTTATTTAAAATAGAGTGTATGTGTATGCATCTCCAATAAGTTATTAACACGTTATTTTTCTCCCGTTGTACTTCACACTGTGTCCCTCTTGCTTGCACAGGTACCTAATAGTTGACCTCATTTGAACAGTAACTTTTTAATTCTTTGACTTTTTTCAGTGAACAATGACCCAATGAACAGGCTGCCATTAAATTCTAAAGCACTGTGACAGCCGACTTGTGATTGCTGGCCAGGTTCTAGAAGGCCTATAAGGTCACCCACAGGCTTTCATTTGATTTATTTATTTTTTTCTGGTCTGCACACTGCAGATTTCATTAGGTGCCACAACATCCTTTTTTGTTTACTGGATAGATAAGATGACTCACTTTATTTCCTGTTATGGGAATGCTGTGGTTTGTTTACACATTGTACTGACTCTTTGAGGCCAAACTGGCAGTGTTCCCCCTGCCTTTAGACACATTTACAGGATCTATTAACAAGGACACCTTTCTAAAAATATTAGTGTCAAAGTACTTGATGGTGAAAAACTCAAGATGTTTAAGCTGAAAAGGTGATATATAATTGAACAAACTGCTATTAATTTTGAAAGTCATTTTGATTTGTTTTGTCAAGAACAGCACAGAGTGAAGATTGTCTTTTTTAATTTCAGTGTCCACATTAAATGTGAAATCAGCTGGTGACTCTGCATGAACCCTAAGCCTGGCACCTCCATGTTACTTGGAATGTTACTTTCGCCATACTCTTCCCATTAGGTCCCCAGCAGTGAGGGTTCCAAAGTCTACAGCTAAATACAAAATACATACTGTATTTTTCTGTAGCAAAAAGAAAATAATTGATTGCCGATAAACTGAATGGTCACCAAGTCGGTATGTAAACTTGCCAGTTTTTGTACTTTACGATGGTTTTCTATGGTTTGGTTTATTGCCATATGTTACAAAGACAGTGAAATTCTTTTTATGCTGTTGTTTTCAGTAAAACAAGCAAATATATAACACATACACTATATCGCCAAAAGTATTGGGATGCCCGCCTTAACACACACATGAACTTTAATGACATCTCATTCTTAATACATAGGTTTTAATATGGAGATGGCCCACCCTTTGCAGCTATAACAGCTTCAACTCTTCCCACAAGGTTTAGGAGTGGGTTTATAGGAATGTTTGACCAGAAGAGCATTTGTGAGGTCAAGGCTCTGTGCAGTCTCCGCTCTAATTCATCCCAAAGGTGTTCTATCGGGTTGAGGTCAGGGCTCTGTGCAGGCCAGTCAAGTTCCTTCACACCAGACTCACTCATCCATTTCTTTATAGACCTTGCTTTGTGCACTGCTGCGCAGTCATGTTGGAACAGAAAGGGGCCATCCCCAAACTGTTCCCACAAACTTTGGAGCAGGAAATTATCCAAAATGGCTTCATATGCTAAAGCATTAACAGTTCCATTCACTGGAACTAAGAGGCCAAGCCCTCCACCAAACTTTACACTAGGCACAATACAGTTAGGCAAGTACCGTTCTCCTGGCAACCGCCAAACCCAAACTCGTCCATCGGGTTGCCAGACAGAGAGGCGTGATTGATTGCTCCAGAGGGCACGTCTCCACTGCTCTAGAGTCCATTGGTGGTGTGCATCCTACGCTTTGCATTCCACTTGGTTATGTAAGGCAGCTGCTCGGCCATGGAAACCCATTCCATGAAGCTCTCGACGCACTGTTCTTGAGCTTTTGGAGGTCTGTAGCTATTGACTCTGCAGAAAGCTGGCGACTTCTGCACACTGTGCTCCTCAGCATGTGCTGTCCCCGCTCTGTGATATTACGTGGCCTGCCACTTTGTGGCTGAGTTGCTGTTGTTCCCAGTTGCTTCCACTTTGTTATAATACCACTAACAGTTGACCATGGAATATTTAGTAGTGAGGAAATTTCACGAATCGACTTATTGCACAGGTGGCATTCTATCACCGTACCACACTTAACTTCACTGAGCTTCTGAGAGCAACCCATTCTTTCACAAATGTTTGTAGAAGCACTCTGCATGCCTAGGTGCTTGATTTTATACATCTGTGGCCATGGACGTGATTGGAACACCTGAATTCAATGATTTGGAGGGTGGCCCAATATCTTTGGCAATACAGTGTATCATAATTTATAAAACTTCCATAAAGAACATTTCATTACAAAAAATATACCACAAAAATGATTTGGAACCGCAATTAATCAAATGTACAGTATGAGATTAGGCAGTCCTGACCGATGTTACTGTCAGGCAAAGACCAAGAGCAGAGCACAAGCAAAGCCAACAGAGTCCATCTAATCCAGAATCCCAAAAGTAACCAGTCAAGTCATATTAATGACAGTGAACCAGGACAAACTCCATAATATTTTTAAAACAGCTACCAAAACAATAAGACCAGTAAGAAAACACAAGCAAGCAGAGTGAAACAAGTGGTGCTTTCAGGGAGATAGACAGCAAATCTGGAGCACATTCAGAGTCACATAGACCTGCCACTATGTGACACCAAGCAGGATCAACAAGTGAGTGTTATCTAATCTGGCCAGATGTTGCCATCCATACTAGGAAATCCAAAGAAACATCTGTCTTCAGTAATTATTTCCTACTTTCTTAAGTCTCTACCTCCTGATACCCAAATTGAGTTCTTTAAAGGCCAGGTTGAGTTAAGCATAGAATCTCACAATTAGATCCACAGTTATGGAAACAAGTTCTATCTAAAATTAGCAATGAGTGGACCTTACTGAATTTGCTTCAACTCGATTTTGATGAAAATACAGAAATGTTCTGGAATTTCATCACACTTGGCAAAATGCTTTGGAGTCAACAGAGAAGAAGAAACCAAACAGTTTTGACTGGAATATAATGGCACCACGGTCTTAGAGTTAGGGAATAAAAATGTGACCTGAACTGTGAGACAGTGGTGCTAACCACTGTGCTACAATGTCTCCCCAAAAATAAAATTTTGTCATGGGTTATGTCATCATATTCTAGAGGCGACTCAGTTACAGAGAAAGCACATTTTCTCACTGACAGAAGTCAGCAAAATGCTTTATACCTGGGGTCACACAGACGTCTCATATATCACAGCAATAAAAGTCTGTGTAAGCAATTGATCGCATGATACATTCAGCTTAACCCATCTAAGATGCTTGCCCATTCCCCTGCAGGGGGACAGATGTCTACAACAGCAATTGTCAAAGTATGCAAGGGTGCTGCAAGCTCCTTCAGTGGGCAGCACCACCGGATGTAGAAGGATGTAATAACGTAACCCTAGCAGCAGGGGTGGCCTTAGGCATGTGCAAACTGTGCACCTGCACAGGGCCGCCAAATCCCAGGGGTCGCCACGCCAATATATATTGAATATAAAACAGAAAGAGAAAATAATGACACAGCTGATGGCAATGTGGCCAAAAATCATTGTGTTTCTTGTTAATTAGTATGCTGTATTTACTAATGTCGCTAGAGTCGGAGCAGTAAGCTATATGTAGTATTATAACGTTCTGCCGTAATGAGAATATCATGGGCTGCCACTTGGTTTTCAAGTTACGCACACACGCATATAGAAGTGAAGCTAGTGCAAGTGGGCGAGTCGTCTTACAAGTTAATAAGATACCGTGCATAACATACCATATTGACATTGGCGGGCGAAGGGGCCACCAATTCTTTCTCTGCCCAGGGCCGCCACGAGCCTAGAGCCGCCCCTGCTAGTAGTGACACAGCCTA
This sequence comes from Erpetoichthys calabaricus, assembly GCF_900747795.2. Taxonomy (NCBI): domain Eukaryota; kingdom Metazoa; phylum Chordata; class Cladistia; order Polypteriformes; family Polypteridae; genus Erpetoichthys; species Erpetoichthys calabaricus. The sequence continues at coordinate 120,328,246 of NC_041395.2, forward strand.
TGACTATTGGTATTGTGCTTCTAAATCTTTAATTATTTCATCAGTGCGCATGTCACATTCCTCTCCTTCCTTTACTTTTCCTAAATTGCCGCAATTGAAATGCACATGTTGTTGCAACTTATATTATATTCAGAAAACAAGATTTATATTTTTTATTATTTTCTTATTTGAAAGACCTCCTATTTCTGCCAACCTTTGTACCCAGGTGTGAATCGTTGTCTCTCTCCTCCGGCTGGTACTTGACTACATTACCATATTCCTTTCATCTCAAAAAAGCCTTCCCTGCTGCTGTTATCAACATTAATGAACCTTGTTTTCCTGTTGTGAATTGGTGCCTACCTTTAGCAGGTAACTATAAAATAATCAACGAAAAAATCACTCACATTGTTTCACTGTGCGTGGTGAAGAAAAGACTAATTTGAAAACTGTGGACATTCTAATTCTATCTGTTAGGTAAAAACACAAGTATAAACTCACCTGAAATGGCATCTCAATGTTTTTCACACACTGTGGAATACAAAGTACACAACTAGTATGAATTTGATAAGGGAAATGGAGAGCATGCAAGTGGCACATAGTGGACAGAGCAATCAAGCTGCGAGTGAAGAGTGCAGCAGCAGATAGCGGATTACACGCCAAGTTTTCACCAACACAGCAGACCCGACAATGAATGCAAATGCGAGAATAAATAGTGGGCATTCCTTGTGAAAATGGAAGGGCCGATGTAATAATAATAATAATAATAATTCATTACATTTATATAGCGCTTTTCTCAGTATGGTACTTGACAGTAAATGAAGCACCTTTTAGGACAAAAAATATTAATTGAGTACAGCTGTATGGAAAGGCTGGCACATGTATTGAATTACATGCACACACAGTCAAATGTATTGAATCACATATTTGTTGGCAGATGCGTAAACACACAAAGAAAACTGACACTTCATTTTTGCTATTACATTTGCACCAATTGTCATGTCTGCTGTGTCTATAAAAACATTGCAGGTGAGCTGCAGTCACTCACGGACCACTCTGTTCACAATCCACCATCTTACGGGTTCTCCTTTCCCCATGCAAAACTGATGTTGGCTGTGCACTTTGTATGCTGACAGCTTTGCTGCTATATCAGGCACTTGGCACACTTTGTGCAGAACTGCATCTGGCATTATAAGTAAAGGCAGAGATACCTGTTAAGTGAGCAAGTGAATCTGTGTTATATACTCGAGGGGGGCTATCCCGTCCAACAAGGCTGCTACAGTTCTTTAAAATTATGATGGCATTGCAAAGCATTATGGAGCATTGGGAAAATAAAAGTTTGCTGTACAGAGAATTTTCAGAGAAAAAGTTTGGTGAACAAGCTTAACAGAGAACCCAGCAAATTTGCTTTGAAAAGTACTTTGGCGAACTTTGCCAATTCACAATATCCGTAACCATAAGCAAAACTCTAGGTGATCCTACCTATTGGCCCAGAGACGGCTGAGCAGTGGATACTTTTTATCCATCCAACTGTTTATTTTCTTAACCTGCTTATCCAGGGTCATAGGTTCAAGGCTAAAACAATCCACACACACACACACACATATCAGGGTCAGTTTCACAATACTAATTCACCTAACCTGCATGTCGTTGGACTGCTGGCTAACACAGAGAACATGCAAACTCCACACAGGGAGCACCTGGGACTTGACCCCTGTCTTCAAGTTGTATGGCAGCAGCACTACCACTATGCCACCCCAGATACATTTTAACTCGAATAAAAGAGAGTTGGTGTGAAGAAAATAAAAGGGTGCAAGACGTCGACACCTTAAACTGAGACCATCATACTCTAGAACTAGTGCTGACATTGATTTACCTTGGAACAGTTTTGCCTGCAAAGTAACAAGGTTAGCTTCACATTTAAAGTGACATTGAGATCATCATAAACAGCAACTATCCACCACCAAATGTTTTATAAATACAATATCAGGCAGCTGAAATCTAAGCATGCAGTGACAGATTTACCGTTATAAACCGTACAGAAAACTCTGATTTGATTTTTCAGTCTGATACATGATCTCACTTTTCAGTTCAGGAGTCAGTAGAGTACTCCAATAGCCATCAGGTATTACACCCAGTTGGTGGCCCAGAGAAAACTCCATTCCGTATTGTCCAGTTCTGTTACTCACGCCCCCTAGTGGCAACTGCTTGGCCATTTTGTGCTCTTCTGAGTGCAGCAATCCAAAAATTACGGTAACCCTTATGTTGTATTCCGTTGCATTCTCCTTACACTCTCTGCTACCAAGAACCTTGGGGAACCTTACTGCATCAGAGAGCCAGAGTCACGTATTAGAGTCTGGCGCTTCAAACATTTTCTTGCAAATAGATTTTGTCCACCTGAAAGCTGTTGCCTCTCTGCAATAAGAAGCCCTTTATGTTCACATTGACATTGCAAATAGCTTCATCGGCCTTGGCCTTCTCGATCGCACTTTAATTATTGTTAAGACTGGGAGGACTAAGGTTTGAGACACTAATTTTCTTTATTTTATTTGTGTAATTAATCACCCAGCCCCCCTCCCACCCCCAAAACTTTATAATACCACCAAAAATGTAAATTAGACTGACAATTTTAAACATTGTACATGTTTTGCTATAAGGGCACCTAGAATATTTATCCAATTTCTGAAAATAGGGAATCATCTTAAATTTTGAACATTGCTTTCTACTGTGTCCTTCACCTGCGCTCAAATGCAGAAATCCATGGTGGTTTCTTTTCACATAAGGAGTACAAACCTTCCTATACCCCCACTTTTTATCATTCATGTAATAATTTATTTTAATTTCATGTAAAATTCAAGGCTAAGGGAGGAGGTGTTTTTGGTCCCCAGAAAGTGGAAAAACCAAGAAAAGATATTTCAGTTGGACATTCTGGAAAGTTTGCTCTTTTTAGGATCATGCCCAACAAATAGGACAAATTATTTTCATATTGCTAGAGCAAAGGAAAGTCACTAGGGGGCTCTGTCTGTGTGTAATTTAGTTTGATATTGTCTTTTCGTATGAACTTTGGAGTGGTACCTCTGAGGCTAAGGATCTGCGCTGATATCTGGAAGGCTCCCGGATCAAATCCCATTACTTACAATGGGATCCTACTCTGTGGGGCCCTTGAGCATGGCCCTGAGCCTGAAAATTGCTCCATGGGTGATATAACAATGAACTGAACCTCAAAAAAACTTGTAATGGAACCCCAAATTAATACTATCACATGGACTTCATTGGTGTCTGACTGTTCAAATAAAATGAGGAAAATAGCTATGGAACATGTCAAAGGAAGACAAAAGGACGAGTGAATTGACCCTGGCCTGCAAAATCATCTAGAATGGGATGACGGAGTCTCCTTGAATTTGGTTTTGGAGATAGACGACAGTAGACCAGCCAAAGGTGGTGCCATAAATTTTCTCTTGAGATCAGCTACAAGACACAGAGGTCAGTCCGTCTGTAATTGAAACGCTTTTCACCCATTCAGTTTCTTGGAGGCTGGAGCCCTTTTAAGTGTCGAGGTGAGAGGGAAATAATATTCATGTGATTTACTTGACAAGTAGCCCCTTTGACAAAAGAGTATTTTTTTTTTGTCTAGATAAGCCTGAGAGTGTTGAATATTTTGTGTCATTATCTTTTCATAATGAACTTTTATTCCATCTTGTTTCCTCCCCATGTGCGTCAGCTGCTCAAGCAATCTGTCGACTTTAGTCCATACGTCATTCTAGTCACGACTGAGCATATAACAGCCAAAATCATTTTCAAATCTTTAATTCAGAAAATGAAACTCCTTACCCATAAATTTAGAATCGGCATAGTAGAGCCCAGATCAGTATGGTTACACAGCACCACTGCACCATTTTGAACTCCTTTTGAGAGGTGTTTCTAGTTCTCCTAATGTTACATACATGCAGGCTGATGGGCAGCTCTAAATTGACCTGCTCTGGGTACAGATGGCTGCTTCTCCGGACTGAGTGTGCCTCCCTTAATGCAAATCAGTATAAATGCGTTTAAAGAAAATGCATTGATGGATGTTATCGTGGCTGCACAAACTTATGCTTAACCAGTTAACTTTAGGAAGGCACTCAAACCATTACCGCTACATAAGGCTCCATCCACACAGTTTAAAAGTAATCAGGTTATGATACATAATGACTGCACCCATCACCTTTCCCCAGTAATTTCAACTTTACGTTTTGCATCATGTTTTATTCCTTGAGCCTTGCTGGATTTCTCACAACATATTCAAACCTTCTCCATCAAGTTGTTCTTGGACCTGCTGGAACTGGGAAAGGTAACACACCTTGACGTTGTCTTTCTTCACTGCCACATACTACAGCCAGTGGAGATATGTCTCGAGTGTCAGGCTCATTCTCTGAAGCAGTGTGGTGTCAGTCACATATACGGATAGCTTGGTGATATTTCCTGTTTTCTTTAGCTTTGTTGTCTCTGCTCTGTCCATTTTGATCACACATCTTGGGCGATGTTTGTAATGTGGATCAAACCTGTTGTCTCATTTGGTATTTTTATTTAATATCACTGTCTTTCAGGAGTTTCTTGGCTGTTTGTAGTGCTCTTTCTGCTTCCACCATTTTCTTGTTTAAAATGTGGACCGGCCGTTGCATGAACAAAAACATACTGCTCAGTAAATGAATCAACTAAATACAGTAAACTGTCCTAAAATTCTAAGTCTTTCCAATATGTTCCTCCATTTGATAGGTGCAAGCCATCTAGGAATTTTGGCGTATCAAAATCAAGTGCTTGTGTCAACAAAGCAGAATCAGGAATTCTACAAATGGTCACCCCACTGTTTCCTCAGTATAATTTTCCCTAAAACTTTTCAGGTTAGCTGATGTGTGCAGAAAGCCAGAAAAAAATACATACAACCTCATGGTTTCCTTATTTATTGTGCTGTGAAAAAGCATTTGACCCCTTCCTGATATCCTATAATATTGTATGTTTGTCACAACGAATGGCTTCAGATCTTTAAACAAAATATGACATAAAGGAAACCAGAGTTAACATATGAACCCATTTTTAGATTGCTACTTAATATATTTAAATAATAAAGGTGTGCAAAAGTAATCGCCCCCTCAGTTAACTCAAAGAGCTGACCAACGTTAACTGATAATCAGACTCCAGACCTGACTGCAACAAGCCCTGTTGAATCCAAACATCACAGTCCATGACAGTAAAGTCACTACAAGGTTCCTAGAAGAATGTTGAGCCTTGATGAAAGAAAGTTCCACAAGAGATGAGGGAAAAACTTTACTGAAACATACTAAACAGGAAAAGGTCAGTCATCTTCTAACCCGCTTAGTCATGAACAAGGTCACAGGGGTCTGCTGGGGCCTATCCCAGCTAGCATAAGGCGCAAGGCAAGAACAAACCTTGGACAGGGCGCCAGTCCATCGCAGGGCAAACACTTATACACATACAGAGCCCACAACCACACACTAGGGCCAATTTAGCATCACCAATTCATCTAATCTGCATGTCTTTGGAGTGTTGGAAGAAATCAGAGCAAAGTAACGCAGACACAGAGAGAACATGCAAACTCCATGCAGGGAGAACCCAGCAGCGCTACTACTGCACCACCCTACTGCCTTAGGGAAGGGCCACAAAGCCTGTTAAGGGGCTTTGGGACTTCAATGCAGGAACAACAAGTTTCCAAGAAAAGGCCACCTTGCCAAAATTACCTCAAGATCACTGCAACAACCTATCCAAGAAGTCACAGAGGACACCAGAAGAACATCCAAATAACTGCTGGCCTTTCTTGTCTCCGCTGTGGTTACTGTTCATAGTAAGAGACTGAGCAAAAACAAGATTCATGGCAGAGTAACAAGACAAAAAGCTCTGCTGTCCAAGAGTAGCATCGCTTCTTGTTCCACATTTGTAAAGAAACACTGGGATGAGGGCGGCGCAGTGGTAGCGCTGCTGCCTCGCAGTAAGGAGACCTGGGTTCGCTTCGCGGGTCCCCCCTGCGTGAAGTTTGCATGTTCTCCCTGTGTCTGTGTGGTTTTCCTCCCACAGTCCAAAGACATGAAAGTTAGGTGCATTGGCGATTGGTGTGTGTGTGCCCTGCGGTGGGCTGGCGCCCTGCCCGGGATTTGTTCCTGTCTTGCGCCATGTGTTGGCTGGGATTGGCTCCAGCAGACCCCTGTGACCCTGTGTTAGGATATAGCGGGTTGGACAATGACTGACTGACTAACATTGGGATGGTCCCCAATCCTTTTGGTATCATATTCTATGGACAGTTCAGTCAATGGTAGGACTCTTTGGCCGACCCCCATCATATGTCTGATGTTAAACCTAATGCAGTGTTTGACAGTAAGAACATTGCATAGTATCTCCAATAAAACATGGGGGTGTTAGTGTTATGGGGTGGAGATGCTTTGGTGCCTCAGGACCAGGAAGATCTTGCTGTTACTGAAGTATGAACTTTACCAGAATATTCATAAGGAGCATAATGGGTCATATCTCCGTGACCTTAAGCGAAGTTGGTTATGCAGCAGGACAATGATCCAAAACACAAAAACAAGTCATCAACTGAATGGTTCTGAAGAAATAGAATCAAAGTTTTAGAGTGGCCTAGTCAAAGTCCTGACTTGAACCAAATACAAGTAGAGATGCTGCAGGACCTGAAATGAGCAGTCAGTTCACTCACTGTCTGAATTAAGAGTGGGTGGAAATCTCTCAAGAGCAATGTGAAAGACTTATATCTGAAACATCATTAACACTGCTAAATATGCTGCAAACCAAGTATTGAAACTATGGGGGCAATTACCTTTTCACATGGGTGTTGGATAACCTTATCCCTTGGTTGAAGAAAGTAATTTCACAACTGAATTGTGTTCACTCAGGTTCTTTCTCTAATATTGCATTTTGTTTTTAAAGGTCTGAGGCTACATCAGTGTGTAAAATATGTGAAAACAGGATATTAGAAAGGGCCACACAGTTTTTCACAGCACTGTGTATCTGATGACCTTTGTTCAAATAAGCCAATCATAAGAGACTGAAAGAACTAGCTTGATTGATTTTTCACAGTTTGGTTGTTTTGCAGTTTCTCAAATATCCATCTGACATCAGGAGAAAGTTGTTGACTACAGTTAATACCAAAGGAAGCCTTGTGCCGTCCACTTCAGAGCTGCTGTTTTCCACGACAAGGGAACAAAGTCATTTGGCAGCAGTGAATTGAAGGAAGCGCAGCAGTTGTTTTTACAGTTTTTGGGAACAATAACAATGCAGTAGTATACCTTATCTTTCGATTCATACTTTGTTACATATATTTGGTGTACTTTTAGTACACCTTCTTAATGCTAGTTGTGCTTCAATGCATCTTTACGATATACACTAAGTGCTTTACATTATAACATAATACAGTATAAGATTCTCAAACCTGCTAAAACCAATTCAGGGTTACAGGCCCGGAGGCTATCCTAATGTACAGAGTGTAAAACTATAATAAACTAAGAACACAGCACTTCAACATAGCTGCTTACTGCGTTTTTTTCTTCATGTACAGTATTTTGAATAGTCTTTTTCCCATCTTTCAGAGCCCTTGTCGCCATACCTGCGATTAGACTTTTATGTGTGAACACAATCAACCCGGGAAATTGCTGGGTCACCTTTTATGTGTGAACAGCCAGTAAAATTCTGGGATTGTTCACCTACAAATTGCCTGGGTCATATGTGTAAAACGGCTATTGTCTCAGCAGTTATGTCCTGTATATAGATAATTTATATAAATCTAGAGTAATAACACTCTAGTAACAGATAATAATAAATGTCCACTTCACAAAAACTAATTCCACACCTAGTAGTGTCCTTGAATGTAAAGGTTTTGCCTCAGCATTGAGCTGACCTGTTACAGTTAGAACCAATTTAAGAATCGTCTGTTTTACTTCCCATTTAATTTTTACTGCCCCTTCTTCCACCCTTTTTCAGAACATATAATATAGGCATAAAATACCCAAAAACACTTTTTGGGCATTTGTAGCATTTATTTATTTTTTAGGTGGATAGTGTGGTGCTGACTGAGATCTTTATTGTGAATCTGTTTTTGTTCATAAGAACATCAAAAGTTTGACAAATGAGAAAAGATCATTTAGTATTCAAACATGTTTGGCTTGCAATATGTATATCTTATCCAGATACTTTTGTAAGGATGTCAAGGGTTTTGTTTCAACTTCATGATCAGTAATTTATACCATATTCCAATTACTTTTAGCATGAAAATTGGGCATTGGGACTCCCTTTGGAACAGATGGGACCTGTTCCACCGTGACGGGTTACATTTAACACACAGGGGCACAAATGTGTTGGGGAGGCGTATGAGTAGGTCAGTCAAGGATTGATTAAATTAAGGAATTAGGGAGGCAGCGAGCTTAGGACTGGCCAGGATTAGAAATATACATGGAGGAATGATCATTAGTGTAAAAAAGAACTATGCATAATAACATAAATTGTAACCAAAAGTTTAGGTGCAAAAGAAAAATAAGTAACACATTAAAATTAGCTTGCATTAATGCTAGAAGTTTTAAAACGTTAAACAGTATGTAGCCGGGCATAATTATGACATTATGGCAATAGCAGAAACCTGGTTAAATAACAAATATGGACATGAGTATAACATAAAGGAGAACACAATTTTAGGAAGGATAGACAGAACAGAAAAGGAGGGTTAGGGTTGAATGATAAGCCCCATCTTAGTGAGGAAGTCTGGATTTATCTGGAAAGCGTTTGGGAAAGGGGTCTTATTTTAGGAAAGTCATTCAAATGCAGACAATAATTTCAATACACATCTTTTTAGTATATTAAAAAGGCAAGTTTACAGGGGGATATTATAGTCCTAGGGGACTAACTACCCAAATATTAACTGGGCTTGAGGGTGTAAAGTTGATTGAACAACTAGGGTCAAGTGATTACGATATAATACAACTAGCCGATGCCCGCCGTAGCATACGGCAGTCTAAGAATAGGAACGGAAAACGGTGAGAAAGGAATTCAGAAATCAAGAAGAAATAAATACTTCTTGAAAGACGCAGTGTGCATGTAGAATTTCCAGCCAAGCAGGATTACATTTGAAAGTGATAAATAAATCAGGCTTTCCGAATTTACGCACTGTGGCCATGGCATCCTGATAGTTTTGTTGCATGTATCTTGGACTTCCTGGAAATGTGGACGGTAATATGATCATTTTGCCTACACGTACGTTGTTATTTTCAGCGCTTGCTTGCAGTGCGTGTGATAGTTCCACGTGCAGATCTTGTTGATGTAATCTGAGATAGTTGAGACACGCGCCCTCTGTTTTAACATACGTATCTATGACGTACTGTTGGAATAGTTTGCCGCTGGAGTGCAAAATACTAAATGTATTCCTCATTGCTAATCTGTACGCGTAAAATTGGCATTGAGTAAGCCTTATTCACTTGGCGGTTCTTTTATCGGGAACATATTGTAAATCTTTGTGCCAGCCAATGTCTCTGTAAGGGAATAAAAGTGGGTAAACCACAGGATTGCAATTCAAATTGAGCGCGGAAATCTATTTACAGGAGTTGCCTATAGGATAGATGCAAATGTCCCTTTCGGCAGGCGTTTTGCCATCTTCTCCGACGAAAATCGCTGCAACATAAGTGTGACATGTCGGGGCATTGTATCGTCGTAAATCCTGCCTAGGGTTTTCCTTGAAAACCATTCGTACTGATGCTGTTGGATTGGACTGAGTGATTTCATGCATGTGTTTGTATGATTTAGCGAAGGGGTTTATGGTTCTGAACATGGAATCCAGCTGGAGAAGTACATTTTCGCTGCATGCAGAGTTTGCTTTATTTTCTAAGCGTACTTCAGTAGCTTGCGCTGTGTCAAAAACATACAACTGTCCATAGCCTGGAGAGGTAGAAGTGTTAGCGTATAGTGGAGAGATTTGGTGATAAATTTGCCCGTGTATTTTAAAACAGTATGGTCCGTGGCCAGGAGGCTGAGTTATCTGTGCACCCATGGAAGCAAACGCTAGAGAAGAGTTGTATTCTCGAATGTGTTCACGATAATTTTTAGCTTCTGATGTTTGCTGTGTAAGAAGCTGTTGTAAAGATACAGGTGGCTCCTGCAAAGGTGGTAAAGCTACTTTACCACTGTGGCAGCACCTCGAGTACTTGTTGGATGTATTACACTCAGCAGGCCAGTATAGTGCATGACATGGAAGATGACGAATAGGAATCGAGAAATGCCGTGTCAGCTGCGTGTGGGTGGGACCGGTTTTGAAGTGGAAGCAGGACGAACCAGAAGAGAAATATATATAAGAGATTCTCAGTGATTTTGGAAGAGTGCAGATACAAAAAACAAAATGGCAAAGTTTAAATTTGGTTGGGCAAATTTTGAGCAGATGTGGCAAAGCCTAAGGAGGGTAGATTGGGATTAGCTAACTCGACGGAGGCCCAGATGGTACATTCCAAAAAGAGGCCCATTGTGGCAGTTCCACAGAGAAATCACACTTTGACTGAAGTTAAGTATTGGGGGACTGTAGTTCATGTCTGCAGCTTCAGCTGTAAGTCTCCTGTGCCATGCCAGAAAAACAGGGCAATGTCACTTTGTCCCATACTTTACAGCCTTTGTGGGTTCCCCTTTGTGAAGTTCCCTGGTTTGTATTCTAAGATGCACTGGCACCCTCTCCAGGGGTCAGATTTATAAAACTTGCATACGCACAAAAAGAGGCTTGAAATGCGCATACACAGCTGTCCACATAAAAGCTAGGATTTATAAAAAAAAAAAAAAAACTTGATGGGGGAACTTGCACACATTTACGACAACTCTGACTCGTGCATACACAACATTTGGAAGGAACTCGGAAATGTCAACACCCTTGATGAAGCAGGGAAATGCAGCCTAAACAGCTAAATTACGACACACACACACATTATAATTCATATCATGGAGCCGTTACTAGAATGTGCATTGACGTGACAAACGTATTAAACCTTAAAAGTGATGAATGCTATGTAAAGTCTTTGTTTTTGTTCCTTTTTAAGAGGGCCAAAGCTATGTATTTGCACTGAAGAGTTTTTTTGTTTTTTCATCAGTTACTGTATAGCCTACCTGTTGTGATGTCTCAGGGAACTGGCTGACAGGTCAGAAATATCTCAGCCAAGCTTCACTCCATCATGCTCACTTTGCTAGAAGCCATTAACCAAACCGAACTACATTCAGTTGTTGTACGGTGTGAATGGTCATATACATAAAACATAACATAACAGGTTATTTGCTGCTGTGTCCAGTTCTCCTGATATAATCAGAGCGCTTTACTGGACTAATATTTCAATGAGGGTACCTAGCGAGAATGAAGCTGCTTTTGTTAATCATAAGCAGTAACATTCCATTAATGCACAAGTCATCTGTGATGACAAGAAGAAACTGGCAGACGTCATTGCTTTGTGGCCTGGTTCAACCCGTGATTTATTTATTTTGAAGCAAAGAAGCTCATGATGTCTGTTTTTTGGTAAGGTAATTGGATGAAAATTCAGTTTTTCATATGGCCTGTACTATCCATAGCAACATGTGCCAGGTGACAGTGGCTACCCGCTCAGGTGCTGGGGCCTTACACTTTTCTCTGAATCCCAGAATACTGAGGAGAGGTGCTACAATGCCATCCATGCTCTTGCACAATCAGTTGCTTAGTGTAGCATGGAACGCCTCAAATGCAGGTGCTGGGGTCTCAATTGTTAGGTGGGAGACTGCTCTAACGGTCAATGAGGTTCAAGAGCATTGTGATTGCATAGTCCATGCATGGTTGTTTCAGGGTGGCAACCGGGCAGGACTTGAGGTGTGTTCACATATACACATTTACAAGATGATTGTGAAATATGAAGGTAAATTGTGTACAAATGTGTGTAAGGCAGGATTGATAAATCTGAATTTTTTTTTTTTTTTGAAATTCACATTTTCCTGGTTTTTGGTTTATGCATATTTTCACTTGTGAATCCATGTAAAGTTTTATTAATGAGACCCCTGGCCTGTTTGCTGTAATGTGCTCAGGTACTGGCAACCCCCAGCAGGACTAACCCTGCACTCACTTTCTACTGGAGTTTTAGGAGTTACCATTTGTCACATCACACCCTCCCAGTTTGTTCACTTTTTGTGTATTTCTAACTGGAGTTTTGAGAAGTGAAGCAAAATGACTCCTTTCATTGACCAACTGAGTAGATTACATTATGTGAGATTTCGAGGAAGCTCAGATCCCTTCTTCAGGCAAGGTACTGAGCTTCCTGCAAAGCATGTATGTTGTAATCTACTCAGTTAGCCAATAAAAGGTGTCACTTTGCTTCATTTCTCATTGCATCTATAAATGGCTAACACAGTACAACACTCTAAAACTCCCGACTGGAATTTGAAGTCATTCTTAATTTTCCACTTCATTCACTAACTTCAAAGCAGTTAAAGATTTGCTCTCATTGTTTTTGTGTAAGTAAAAGCAGAGAAACCACATTAGGTAAGTATTGCAGTGTTTAAAATACATAATTCAAATCCATTTACTTTTGTACAGCGCTCTTCACTGAGACAGGGTGCTATAAAAAGTTTACTGGCAAAATACAATCACAAACTTTAGAAATCACTAATTACACAATGCATACACACGCATAACTGTATTAATTTAGTTTACACACACAGTAAAGCGAAGCTGTTTCTAACCTGATTAACATAAACTACTCTAATCATCTACTGCATGTCCTTTAACATTATCGTTGACCTGTGGCTAGTTAACAGCAGAGGAAAGGAGCACAAAAACTTCTGTCAGCAGCAATATAACTGCAAAATGCCATTCCCATCTATGATTTTTAAAACATTTTATTTTATGTAACGAAACAAGGTTCTCAGTCAGCATCACATTACAACCTACCAAAGGAAAGAAAGCAAGTTATGTCTGAATAGCTACCACTTGGAATTGTATTTGCAACACATTTCCCACAGGGAGGTAATTTTTTCATACAGTATTTCCCACAGCACCTGAACAAATCTCTAAAAATGAGAGATGAATGGATTTTTCAGGTTGCTTGATAGGAGTTGCTGTGGCTGTAAGCAGGAGATATTTGGAGACTCTAACAAGTTTCTTTTCTAGCTAGCTTCTTACTTATTCATAGCTTGCCTCATTTGGCACTCCATTCTTCAAATTTCTTTTCACTGGGCTTCAGCATTCTGTTTGCACCTCCCAATCTAGTGTACGTCCTCATGTTTAGACTGCTCAGGAGCTTTAGAGCTCCCAAAAGATGCTTCAGCTTTACTGATTCTAGGGTGTTGTGATCATGAGCATGTGAAGACAAATTCTTAGATGGGGAGACGAGACTTGACAATTTTGTGTGTTTGCAGATTTGCACCAGTTGAAATCCTCTTTACATAAACAGGGGTCTTGTTTTGTAAATATAAAAGGCACATGAAAAGTTAAGCTTCAAGATTAGCTGCAGGGAAAGAGACTACTGTATACAGACATGGAAAGTGCCTATGTGCAGTGACGTGTGGTGAGGTTCATGGCTGGTGAGACACTGACTCCTTCAGTGTCAGATTTACAAACATATGAAACAAAAAGAATAGTTTATTCACTGTTCAATTGGCAGCATGCACATTGACTACTGGTTATGTTTCATATTTCACTAGCATTCTGTACACATAGATTGGTAAGGTACATATTTGGCTAAGAAAGAATGTTACATTTATAGCGGCAAGAGACAGCGGAGAGAGCACATTTGATCTGCACCATCAATGTGTTCTACATTTGCCGTTGCAATTCCACAATTCCTACTCATTCAATACAAATGAAAGTACAGAGTGGTGAACAAAAAACACGGATTTCAATTCTGACCTTAATTGAAATATTTAGTTGTTTTTAAAAGCTTTTAATTCTGATGCTTTGATCAATTTTAATACAGACTGTTCAACAAAAGGATAACAAGAAAAACAAAAGAATATTTAATTTAAGGTCAAAATTTAGTTTTTAAATTTTTTTAGTCTGATCCCATTTTTTTTTATAAAATTGAAAACCGTTTATGGTCTTACGTTTATTTGTAAATGAAGTCCATGCGCCTATCCTTCTCCGTGAAAATCTTCGTCCCTTTCTTGTAAAAGTCCTCCCTATTTTCCTTTAGTTTTAAAAGTTTTAATCTTCCATTTTGACAGTCGGTAGGAAGAAAAAATAAAAATAAATGGACCGCTGCAGTGCACTTGACTTTCTGATATCGTTAACTTAATGGCGCCTCTGCGTAGAAGAACAGCAGCAACGAGCCCCTTCAGTGCGGCACGGTACTGTGTGCCTCACCCTGTGCCTTTTCACTGCGTTTTTATGTCCGATCAGCAAAACTAGATATGTCACACACATTCACTGAAGATATTAGACAGACTGTGGAAAGTCAGGGTGTAATAAATGTGTCTGCAAACATTATATTGGCGACATACAGAGAGGCACGAACAGGCGTGCACCAAGTGCATGCATCAGCCCCGAGTGTGAGGGAGAGCGCAGTCCGAAGTGAGGCTCATCATGGTGCTGCCGTACCTCGTGTTTCTCTTCTGTATTCGAACAGGAAATGTGCCAATTCAGTGATTTTGACTATACAAATTATCAAAATTATTGGAATCATACAGAAAACAAATTTATAGCACAGACCAGTGGACAGATTTACTTTATGTAATCATTATTAGTTTTTTTACTTTTCATGATACTTTTGCCTCACCTGACCGCACGTCCCTCCCTACGTGTGGGATAAAGGAGAGTGGCACTTGACAAAAAAGTAATCAAGTTAACAATGGTTAGGCAACTGCACTTAAATTTAACATCAACGTTACACGTCTGTGCCTCGAGTGGATTTTTTTTATTGATGAGTAAATTTCCTAAACATATTCAGTCCATCTTGGACATTTTCCGTGACACTAGCAATTCATCCATCCATTATTAAAGCCAGTTAATCCAATTGAGAGCCATACGGTATGTGCTAGAGCCTACGCCAGCAACACTGGATGCCATCATAAGACACACAGGGCCCACTCATGGAGACATCGATATTCACAAGGGTCCAGTTTATGGTCAAGCATGTCTTTGGGATGTTGTGCTTTGTGACACTTTACTAAAAGTTGAGTGGATTGAAAGCCTTGCTTTTCAGTTATTATGAAACAAAGGTGGTGTCAAAGAAGTCACAAGTGTTTCATTAAATACATGAATGAATGAGTCTTAAGTTTTTGCCAATGCTGACAAAAAAACTGAAGGTGTAGTTAAATCGCTTGGATGAATAATTAGCCACATTGACATAACTAATGGTGTATGTTGCCATTTAGTGTCAAGATGTTGGGGTTCTGTTCTTTAAATTCACCAGATTTTAAGTAATAGAAAAACAGCTGCAGAAGAATAAATTAAAGCAAGAATAACAGAAGCCAAATATTAGTCAGGCCATACTGATGAGAGGTATCGCTGGGATCCCCCTAAGCACCACGGATCACCCCCCTTATCCCGCTGATATTCCCACACTAAGATTAAATCCGTCTCTCTATTAGACACTGTGTAGCCATTTAGCATCTGCTAAGCATTGAGGCTTTTCATTCCAACACAGCGGCTATCTCATCATCGTAACCCACGGGGGCTTTTAATCAGTTTAATCAGAACAATTCATCTAAAATGCAAGATTTACAGCTTTTATTGTTGAACGATCAGAGAGGAAGAGAGAGAGAGAGAGGTAGAAAGAGTATGATGGCAGAAGTGTGTGTGACACCCAAAGAAATGAAAGCTACCTGTTAGTCACACCTAGTTATGCAATGATAAAGAGAAGCCATCAGTGGTCTACTTTTTAATGCATGAAAAAGAACTGCAAGTGGGCCAACTGGAACTTGTCACACTTGATCCTGAACAATTCGGACCAACAACACCGACAGCCCAAGTTAGGCCAGAAGGGGGGCTGCCAACAAAGATGGCTCTACAGTGTAAGCCCTCAAATTATGGGGTAATCCCTAAAGAGTGGAGAAAAAGAATATTATATAACTTGCAAATGATCAGGTCTGGGTGGTCATTGAGTGCAGATTACTGAAACTTCCAAACTGTACATAAGTTACTAGTCCTCTAGAAGTCGGAGGACACAGAAGCCCAATGAAGACTGGACTCAGCTCCTCGATACAAATTAGACTTGGTTGTTTATTTCCAAAGATCATCCTGAAATTAACAGAATGAAACTACCCAACCCATAGTTGAACCTTAAATTTCTACTTTATATCTTAGATGCATTATGCCTCATATTTTTAGGCTGGAAGTAACTCATAATACAGCCATGTTTTAAGGAGGATAGCTCATAGCTCCAAGGACTTGAATTTAATTCCCAGCCTGAAAACTCCCACCTGTGGCCACGTGTGTTTAACCCAGGAACTCCAACTTTTTCTAACATCTGGAATGTATGTTGGGCAAACATGAATGTGTGTTTGAATGTGTCCTGCAATAGACTGCAGTCTCATCCAGAGGTCCTGGTCATACTGGTGGTACTGGAATTGCAATGCTGAACAAGTGCGTGGGTGGATGGGAGGCTGTTTCTCAGATACCTTTTTCCATATCTTTCTGCACATATTTAATATTAATTATTGGAACTGAAGGAAGCAGGCATTGTGTGTATGTAGCTTTAGGGATTCAGCTGGATTCCTAACCTGGAAGTCACCAAGTTTCATGCTGTTGCTACTGTGTTATTCTTATTATTATCTAACATCTTCTGAATTTCCCCATGGGATTAATAAAGTTTATCTGCTTTAATGAGTTACTCTATAATTCACAATGTTTCTGTTTCAATTCTTCCCACTGACTGTGTGACCCAGAGCCAGTTATCCAATAGACAGTTACCTGTATTCCTATCATTCCTCTATTTTTGATCTGGTTACCTAGTCCAAGCTGGTTGCCTTCCCTGATGACACTGGGTGCAAAGGTGGTTCTGAATGGGCATTAGTACCTTAAAGGGAACATCCACATGGGTAAAGAGTCACCACTTAACTTAACATGCATGTCTTCTGGAACTTGACAGAAAATTCAAGGCACCTGAGATTGTGAGGGAACAGCACTAACCACTGTGCCATGGTGCCATCTGCCTGGATTCTAATTGTGTCAGCAATTGTGCTGCATATCTGTATATAGAGCAGTGTTTACTAGCTAAAGGTAATATATGAGGTTAAAAAAATGAAGTATTTGTTTATTTACTGTATAGTACTAGGGTGTTGTACCGTGTTAGCCATTATGAATGTAGAGAAAAGTCAAGCAAAATGAAACCTTTTATTGGCTAACTAAAAAGATTACAATATGCAAGCTTTCAAGGCAACTCAGACCCCTTCTTCAGGCAAGCAGTGGCGTAGCTGGGGGGGGGCAAGGGGGGACATCTGTTCCCGGGCGCAGCATCCAGGGGACGCCATTTAAAAATGTTCTTTCCCTTCCCCATTGCATTTTGGCAAACAGGAGGGAGCGCAAAATCTTCAGTTGTCCCCGGGCGCTGAAAACCCTAGCTACGCTGCAAGCAAGATGTCTGATGTCTTTTATTTACTCTATAAAACAACGCTTATTTAATTTATTGTGGTCTGGACTTTGCTTTGATGCAACAAAAAAATGGACAGTGTGTGGAAAGGACTTTTACACAAAAAACTTCCACACAAACTGTAAGACTACAACAGGGAGATTTAAAGATTTGGTAGTTAGCCTTATTGTACGTGTTTAAATCATAAAAAACAAGAGCTCCTATTATTATTATTATTATTATTATTATTATTATTATTATTAGGTCAGTCCGTAAGTTCCTATAAGGTGAAGATGATGCACACTCTTGTGTTAGTACTGTCAAGCCATTCATAATGTCTTTTATCCATTTTTTGCTTTTGTTACAAAATCTACCTTTTGCGTCAGCTCACTCTTACTGGTTGCTCCCTTGATGGCTTCTGTCACGGGTTTGTTACTTAGCTCACTCTCTCACTTTCACCCTTAATCCATTAAGCTATGCAGTGGTGGCCTGTCTCCCGGGCAGTGTGTCTAGTGCAGTGCTTCTCAAACGGAGGACTGCAACCCATTAGGGGGCCCCAATAACTGAAAAAACAAAAATTATTTAATAGCCACAAAATAATGAAATCCCTAAACATTCTGCTACAACAGGTATACACTAGCTATGGCAGGTGTCAGACTTATATTTTTAAGGTGGACTGCTTTATTAATATTCAAAACTTGTTACATGCATCGTACAATGACCGTCAGTCTTCCCAAAGGTCCTCTTTGAAGTGCGTTTCATAATGTAGCACCTCGGCTACGCCACTGAGCTCACCACATACACGACTGATGCGGCGCAGTGCACCTCTGGGACGGGCTTGGCTTGAGGCTTGCCAGTTATCCAAATAAAGACCACCAGCAGGAGAATAGAAGATCAGCATTTACCAATGGGGTTGATGGATGAATGAAGGGAGTAGACCTCTTGGACAATGAATAGAAAGGGGATCGTGTGAGGCGGGTGAGTGAGCTGTGGAGTCGGAGAAGAAAAGTGCGGAGAATCAGAAG
The DNA here is from genome assembly GCF_900747795.2 of Erpetoichthys calabaricus. Taxonomy (NCBI): domain Eukaryota; kingdom Metazoa; phylum Chordata; class Cladistia; order Polypteriformes; family Polypteridae; genus Erpetoichthys; species Erpetoichthys calabaricus. Next base: position 120,346,790 of record NC_041395.2, read on the forward strand.
GAACACAGGTGGTGTTTTACCAGACCGCTATACAGTAGTTGAGCACAGGTGCCAGGTGCAGCGACTGTGAACAAAGGTGTTGTTTCTCCAGGAGCTGAAAGGCAGAGAGAGAAGCAGAGGAGTAAGTGGCATGTCTGAGTCCTAGAAAAGACAAGAGAGACGGCCTGCTTTGTCAATTAAAACGCCAGTGCCACTCAGTTAACATTCTCTCCAGAGCCAAAACAGTTGAGGAGACTGTTAATAAACCTGTTCTTTTCTTGTGCCGTTTTTACTTCTCTCCCATTTTGATCCATACACCCTAATAAAACTGTTCTTCTCTTGGTTGACTACATTTGCTGTCTTATGTCTTTCTTTCATCTACTCACGAAGCGGTCACTACAATACATAGATTGTATCCGTGTACAGTTTAGTTGAATTATATTTACAACTACATCAAAATGCATCTCCATCCTGGACAGAGATCAGATGGGACTCCCACATACACCAGCAATTTTGCATTTAGTGGTCACTTGAAGCTACTAAGTTGGAATGGGAATGGACAGCCAAGTGAAAAGAAGGTGCAATGTAGAATTTTACCGTTTCAGCGACTCGTCATGGACTCACACAGATGCTGGAGCCACTCCACTCAGTTTTTTAATGCTGCACAAGAGTCAGCGCTAGCCAGTCTTCTGTGGCGTACCTGACTCCTGACACAACTCCGCGCAATGCTTTTCTCCTTCCCACTGCCTTGATTGTTGTGTGTGGAGAGAAAACGCATTTTGATTTTCATCCCTATTAACTGCGGCTAAAGCTGGTGGAAACGCTCCAGTGCTGCATTCATAGGATAACGAAGTAGCCTCTGCTAAAAAAAAAAAATTAAAGTTATGAATAAAATGTCTGCATTTTAAAAGTTGCTTTTTTATTTTTAGAAACACATAATCATATAACACTTAATTTTAAAAATAATACATAAACCAAATGAGTAGCGAACAGTTCTTCTTATCTGCAGTGATAAGTTCTGCATTTTGGTAATTAATGGTTATTATTTAGCCCTAAAAGTGCCTACTTATCTTATGTTATGATTAGAAGATTTGTAAAAATAACCTTCATTTAATCAAACAAAAAATACAAGCTTTTTTTCAATGGCCTAATAATTTTGTATTCGGCTATAACATACAGCATTAGCAGTAAATATGCTTGAAAAACAAGCACCTTTGTCAAGACTGCAGTAAAAGGACAAGAAGTTAAATATCATGGCCAGTGTATGGGGTCCTCACATATTCTTGTGGTATACTTGGAGGGCCTTGGAGTAAAGGCTGAGAAACCCTAGTCTAGTGGAGAAGACCAGTCTGGTCGCTGGGTCATTCACTGCCTCTGAATAAGTCATTTAATCTGCCTGTTCTCCTTAGGAAATGCATGAAAACAGCTTTGTTAGAATTTTAAACTTGTAAATTGCTACAGAACGGTGTTCACTATAGAATCATACTAAAAAATGTTTAGCCAAGTGTGCTTATTATTTAAAAAATAGTCGGTTGGGTTCATGCAGGAATTAAGTACTAAAAAAATGAACATTCAACCCTGTTATTCTAATAATGGATCATGGCGGGAATCAGGCACAACGCAGGACCCCACCCTGGATGGCACTGCAGTCATATCACACTCTGGTATACTGGTCTGAGTTAGATGTACCAGTTAAGCTTGCACAATTTGGGATGTTACAAAGAAATAAGAGTACTTGGAGAAGGCTGAAGCAGATGTGAAAACTCCTCCAGGCTAGTGAACAAGGCCCGGATTGTTCACCACTGTCTTCCTTCTGATGGAGCTGTGAGGCTGTGACACTGGACCTCCTTACAAATGGATAATATATCCCAGTAGTCTTTCAAATAATAATTTAAAATTAACTATAACAATGACTTTTAGTGATTGGAACGTTAAAGTAAAGTGTGACGTTTTCTAAATATTAGTCTTGCTGGACACTGAACTATGAAGTAACTTGGTTTATCGCTTTCCTATATTCTATGCCTTTCATTTAACTACAGCATTTGTTAAATTATTTCTTTTTTTTTAATGAGAAGCAGTAAAAGACACACCATTAAAACATCTCATCTATCCTCATGAAATAATCTCCTATGAGACCATATTATTTAATTAGTGGTTTTATGTTATGCCATTAGCATTTTTAGTAAGCCGTCAAATGTTTATTGCTGTTTGGGATGTTAGCATGGTTTACATTTTCAGTGTCTTCAAACAAGCTGGTTGTATTTGTTGTATTAACACAACCATTTATTTGGGAAGGTGAAGCTCACATTATGTCTCCTAAAGCTCCTGTATGTGGCTGGTTGAATATCTCTGACACTTTGGTCTTCTGCACCCAGAGCTAGATGATCATGAGCCAAGCAGTGGATCCTTTTTATGACTTTAGTCACAGAGAGGCCAAGTTCAGTATTTACAGCAATGAAGATGAATTAAGGTCTCATCCTGGACCTGATGTCAGTAAAACTCCACATAAAGAGCAGTAGGCCTATTCCAAGAGCCATTGTTGTGAAGACTGCAGTCGTGGAGGTGTTCACTAAATATATTGGAAAGAGTTATACTGTGGGAGATGAAAAGCACAAAAAAGGAGCGGGCAGAATTGTAGTCAGAGGTTCGAGTCTAAGAAAAATCTAGTAAACAAAACAAAAACAAAGTTCAAAATCAGTAGGCATAAATGGGTTTAAGCAACTATTAGAAGCAGACTTAACTAAAAATACGGAAGCACAAGACAAATGATTTTCTTTAAATTATTCAAAAACATGCAGGCACCTTGATAGACTAGGATTTGGATTGATTGATTGATGTTAATTTCACACTATACTGCACTTTTGGTTTCCTTGTCTTTGAATTTAAACATATTTAACAAATTATGTAATTTTTGTTATTAGGAATTTCATAATGTGGGATTTGAAAAAGAAATTTGAACATGGTTAATTAATTATCAGTTTTGCCCTCAGCAGTACCTGTAATTAATCTAATAATTCAGTAAGGCTCCTACATCAGTAACGACTGTTCTACTTAGAAGTACTCATCTATACAGTATTCAGTTTGCTAGTAAACAACATTTTATTGATAATATTCTACAGCTCTACAGTTCAGCCTGCTTCAGATTCAGCTGCTGTGAAAGAACTCAGTGAAATAAGTTTGAAACTGCTGTTAGCTTCAATAAGGGCGACCACAACACGTCTTATTTTCCTCTTCAGCTGCAAGTAGTGGTCCATGGAGTGTTCACAGCCAATCTAAGCACCACAATACTTAACGTTAAGGTATTATAGTTACTACAAAGAAATAGATGGAGACTGTTAATGCTTTGTTTTTTAAGTTTTTGTTTACATCTTGGACATGCACATTTTCAAACCATTTTTTCAAACAACAAAATTGCTCTCAACAGCTTCAGAAACATGTTTGATTTTGTGCTGATGAGCTTCCTTATTTAAATCTAAACTCACGACAGCAGCTGTGATCAGACAAGCGAGCAGGAAATGTGTTCTTACCTGAAGAAAAATAGATCCAGCAATCTATGCTAAACGAATTTCTAGTTTCCTTTCGTTATCTCAAGAATGCCTTGTTAATGCATAAGGCATGTTTTCTTGAATCAAAACCTTTGCTGCTTCAAAGTGAACATATTTGGTACATTTTAAGGCTCTTTAATTCAAATATGGACCCTGGTTACCTTCAACCCCATTGTAAGCTGCAAGAACAGACAAGGTATTTTTAAAATTTAGGAAAAAAGCTTTACTTTAGAACACAATTTTATGTGGCAAGTTAATATACACCATGACTATGAAGAAATAACTTTGACTTAAAAAATACCAAAGTTATCCTTTAAAGATTGTTTCATATAACTTTGTGTCATTTTGACTATTGCACTCCATGGTATAGTATAACACCAGTAACTAGTCTTTAGCGAGGTGCTGTGTCCTGTACCTAAGTATACAGTGTATACTGTGCATTAAAGTGCTGCGACTACAGTGATCCCCCTATCACGGTTCAGCTATCGCACCCCCACTATATCGCGGAAAACTTCAATAAGTACATCCTACCTGTAGTGTACTTTGCAGCCAATTCATAACAAAGCATACGGTTTTCAGCAGTCACTACAGTAGACAAAGTTTCGCGTTACAGTACCCAGATAATTTCTTGCATGGCCCATTATTGTCTGAAAGAAGAGACTCAGCCAACCAGAGCGGGATTTTCATTCTCTTGGGCTCTGATTGGCTGCTGCTAACATGGTGTAATTTTGCAAGAACAGCAAGCGTGGGTCCCCGATGCATCTCAGTTCTCTGTGTATCGCGTACCTTGCTTGTGGACCGATTGTTGTGAGCAAACTTTTTATGAACTTTTCGTTTTGTTTTAAGCCCTACTATGGCTCTCAACCATCCTGCATCTTCTAAGAAGGGAAGGGAAGCGTTACGCGGACATCACTCGCCGTTACAGCTTGAATGAATCAACGGTATGCTACATTCTTCTTTCTTCTTCTTCTTTCGGCTGCTCCCGTTAGGGTTTGCCATAGTGGATCATCAAAAATTGTTGTCCACATATTGATTTGGCAAAATTTTACACCGGATGCCCTCCCTGACGTAATCCTCCCCATTTATCCGGGCTTGGGACCGGCACAAAGAAACACACTGGTTTGTGTGTCCCCTGTGGCTGGGTTCGCTATATTATTATTATTATTATATTATTATTATGTTACTCATCTCCTTCGCCCGGCATCCACATATCATATGTGTTTACAAAATTGGTTTTAATAAGTTTACATGTGTTTAAAGTGTGTGGGAGGGGTATTTTAAGGCTTAAACTATAAAAAAAATGTTTATTTATATGGTCTTTGTATATCACAGATTTTCAGCTATCTCTGATGGGTCTGGAACATAACTTCTGTGATAGGCAGGGGATCACTGTATATGCTGGTATGGCATGTTAGGCATTTACAATAAGACAGTAATGTTAATTTAGTTTAGTTATTCATGTGAACTGCACGGCCTCATCCATGGCCTGTGGTAATACTGAAATGTCTTTCAGCACATTAACTATTTTATAGTGTACTGTGTAGCGAAATCTACTTCTTCTCTGGCTCTTCTTTATGAATAGCAACAATAATGTGCTTAACTGGAGCTCTTTTCACTTTCCTTTTACTCGATGTGATGGCCCACCCTTTACTGTTATTTTTTCTGGGAATGTAACTGCAATTCTTCATACCTCACATTGGTCTAACTGTTCTGTCTTAATTGTCAGTGACATTAACCACTGTGGACACCAGGGGGCACACCAGCTCCCCAAACCCAACACAAGCAGACACAGGCACAAGTCACTGCAATGCACACATTTTATTCTGCTGTGGGAAACGCTTCATTTTCGCTTTCCCACCTGCACAGCACAGGCACAATAAAAGCAGCACACAGCACTTCTTCTTTTTTGCCTTTTCTTCTTTCTCGGTCTGCTTCAACTTCTCATTCAGCAAACTTCATCCTCCACCTTCCGACTCTGGCATCTGGAATGATGGCAGCGGGCTTTTTTCATGCTATATCCAGGAGCACATCCGGTGGCCCATTAACATGATCCGGATATACTTCTGGGTGAAGTGGAAACTCGACAAAGTAGGGTTCCGCAATCCCTGCAGCACCCCCTGGCAGCACCCTTTGAACCCAATAGGGATGTGCCAATTTTCAACTCCCATGAAGCCCTGTGGGAATCCGAGGCACTGCTACAACCTAGTGGGGGGCTGCCACCTAGTACTCTGGGAGAAGTAGTGTCCTGTGCAAGCTCTCTCCCCTGGTCCATCCCTCACAGAGTCGTCCCGGCTGGGGAAAGGCTTCGGCCGTCCACCACACCACATACAGCTGGATTTACTGCATCATTTAATTTTCCTACAAGTACAGTGATGTGTTCAAGTATATTCGGGTTTTGCAGAAACATTTTTCCGTTGTAACAGGTTATGTACATTTTTCACCCATGCAAAATGTTCTCTGCACACATAACAAATGTTTATTTGTTTTGCAGGAGTGTTTTTGGGAGACTTTTCAACCACAAAAAAGTTTATCAATCATAACTGTAGACTTGTTTTTGGTTGGATGATGTTGAACAGAGCACCAGCATGCTTTGCTGTTTAAATCATTGCTCCTGCTTTGAGCTCCACTTTCTTGAGACATTGGATTGGTTTAGAAATGTGACACTCAGTGAACACTAATTGTTCTCAGATATACTGTATTTAAGCAGAATTCACTCATGGTTGTCTCCAGATGTATACATTATACGTCTGGCTCTATGAGACTAGGCAGCATGAGGTACACAAGGTGTCAGTCCATTGCAGGACTCATTCATGGACAAACCCAAGAACACAGACACACACTCAGAGCTGATTCAGACTCGCCAAATATCCAAATGCGTGTCTCTGAGGACGTGGGCAGAAAACTAGAAACTCTAGAGAAAAACACATGTGGGCACGGTGTAGACAGGCATATGAGGCATTCAAACCGAGGACTCTTGATCCAGGAGGCAGTAATGTTATTGGTGATAGTATTAAAGTCAATTGTAGGGAAACAATCCAATGTGCCCTTTGTTTTAGTTCACAAAAATAGTGTGGTAATAGGCATGATTGTAGAAGGATTTCAGAGTTAAACTGGAATGAAAAGCTGCATCAATGATGGCCACTTAAGAATGAACTAGACTAACCCAATTTGCTTTAGATCCGTAACATTTGATGCAGCATAAAACAAACAGCAAGTAAATAAAAGGAAAATTAAAATCCAACAATAAAGGCAGTGAAGCACAAAGAAACAGGTGGAGTCCAAGAGCAGGAAAGATGTTAGCAATAGAAATAGCTTATTTAACGCAAGGGTGTTCGTTTTTTTTGAAATGCATCACTGCCAGGTTCCCTTCTTCAGGCTGAATTATTCATTTCTTTCAAACATTAGGTTGCTTGAGTGTTAAAAAGCATAGTGTTGCATTAAATAAGTAATCACACATCTGCTTCCAATAAAAACGGATTCACGTTTGCCTGCGAAAAGACCATTCTTTTCCCAGACGAAGGAGGCAGGTTTCTTCAAGACAGAAAGGGATAAGAGAATATTTCAAAGATGCAGAAGCTACAGTCAATAATTATTTCATGACACATTTAAGGAAGCTGGTGCCCCCAACATTGTCATCACAATCAGATCAGTTTTTAAACTTTGCATGGCTTGACTAGTGTGCATGCTGAGATGTTGAGCTGCCAATAAGCAAATGGTAAAAAAAAAATAAATGAAATAAAATAAAATAAAATACTTGTGTGTGCACACTGTAAGGAACTGGCACCTCGTCTGGGCTGGTTGCCTTCTTGTGCCCACTGTTAGTTGTATACTATATAATATTATATAACATACTATATATTATTCCTTTAATTATTTGTTGTCCCTGATGTTTCCGGGGTATTTGGTTTCTGGAGGTTTCATTGGATAACGGTCAGTCAGACAGTCATTGTCCAACCCACTATATCCTAACACAGGGTTACGGGGGTCTGCTGGAGCCAATCTCAGCCAACACAGGGCGCAAGGCAGGAACAAACCCTGGGCAGGGCGCCAGCCCACCGCAGGGCACACACACACACCCCAGGGACAATTTAGGATCGCCAATGCACCTAACTGCATGTCTTTGGACTGTGGAAGGAAAAAGGAATACCCGGAGGAAACCCACGCAGACACGGGGAGAACATGCAAACTCCACGTAGGGAGTTGCATAAAGGTATTTGTTTTTATTATCTATCAAGTGAAATTTGTTTTTTTCTCCTCATTACTTAAAAACATTTAGCAATACCCAGTTTACATGCATCCATCCATTTTCTGAGCAAATGATAGATTCAGCTTATAGGACAGGTTCTTTTTTTATATTTAGACATGTAAGCCTACAATAAATAGGTAAATAAACAGAAAGATATGTAAGGCCCAATATGGTATAGATAGATAGATAGATAGATAGATAGATAGATAGATAGATAGATAGATAGATAGATAGATAGATAGATAGATAGATAGATAGATAGATAGATAGATAGATAGATAGATAGATAGATAGATAGATAGATATGAACATTACTATATAATGACATTTAGATGTTAAAGGCACTATATTTGACATAAGACAGGAACCAGAGATGGACAATACACCTCCCCTTTACATGAGACACTCACAAACAGCAACAGTCACTACCTCTCAGCCAGTTTACAGGGTCCATTTAATCTAACCTGTTCTTCCAACATGCCAAGTAAAACTGAAAATCTCATTTAAAAAATAAGCAAAACTTTGCACACTGCAAAACAGCTGTAGCATTCTGGTAGAGATGTCTAGAATTACTGACTTAGCTACAGTTTAGTGTATGTGTCACAAATAAGATGCACAACATTTTTTAAAAGAGCACATTCAGCATATGCAGTACCACATTCATTTATCGACGAGTCCCATGGTGCATTTCTCACCACGCCCACTTGGACGTGAGAATCTTCAAGGTGCCCTTCACAACAACCGCCCACCACCTATGCGCTTTTCAATAAACAAAGGAAAATTCATAAAAAAAAGAAATACCAGATGTGAAAAAATTCCACCATGTTTCTTGAGCTTTAAACAACTGCAAAATAAGCTTTTCAGAATATTATATACCAACTAGACAAGACAAACAGCACTGTGAAAAAGTATTGCCCCTTCCTGATTTTTTTTTTTTTTGCATGTTTGTCATACTTAAATGCTTCAGATCATCAAACAAATTTAAATATTACACAATGATACCCCAAGTAAACATAAAATGCAGTTTTTAAGTGATGATTTTATTTATTAAGGAAAAAAAAATATCCAAACCTACATGGCCCTATGTGAAAAAGTAATTGCCCCCTAAACATAATAACTGGTTGCCACCGTTAGCAGCAACAACTGCAATCAAGTGTTTACGATAACTGGCAATGAGTCCTTCACATCACTGTGGAGGAATTTTGGCCCATTTTTTTTTGCAGAATTGTTTTCGATTCAGACACATTGGAAGGTTTACGAGCATGAACCGCTTTTTTAAAGTCAATTGGATTCAAGTCTGGATTTTGTCTAGACCACTCCAAAACCTTCATTTTGTTTTTTTAAGCCATTCAGAGGTGGTCCTGCTGCAGAACCCAACTGTGCTTGGGTCATGAACTGATGGCTTTAGTTATCAAAACACCTCACTATAGGTAAAGTATAAGTGCATCCATAATATGGCCTAGATTAAATCACACAAACACAAAGGCAGATGATCTGAAATATATTACCTGGCAAACAGAGAGATGATATTTTGAATGTGAATGCATTTGTCACTTTATTTGGTGCAGTTAGGTCCCACGCTGTTTAATTGTGTCACCTAAAGTCAGAGTTCATAGTTACATTTTACATTTTTCATCAAAAAGTTGCATTTTATTATATTGAATTTTTATGTAAAAAAAACATCAATTAAAATGTATATACTGTATGTTTTTTTAAGAATTGTGGGGGGGAGCATGTCCAGAGGGCTGGGTTTGGCCCCTGCAAGTCCTCTATGGCACCAACCATGTTACTACTACAGATCTTTTTAAACAAATATTAACAAAGAAATTGACAGATTCTGTTAAGTATTCATTCAATATTCGGTAGTAGCGCCTTTGTCCAAATAAGAGCCGTGACTCTTTCAGAACATACCTGCACCTGCTCTGCACATCTGGATACTGATAACAAGGCATTTTATGTTCACCCAAATTCCCTGAAGCTGAGTGGCGCTACTGGTGAAGTGTAACTATTCTGAATTCGTCTCAGCTGGACTGTGGTCCCAGGGATGGCCGGAACATTAAAGTTCTGTTTTTAGGTCATTACAAAGTTCTTTTAGCTGAAGGTTTAGGGTCATTGTTTTGCTAGAAGATTTATCTCCTGAGGTCCAGGTTTGATTTTGCTTGGAGTTCTTTGCATTTTGTTAAATCCATTTTAACATCTGTCTTCACATGCTGCAGTCCCTGACTAATAAAATCATTTCAATAGTGTAATGACGCCAGCACCATGTCACAGTAGGGAGGGTGTCCTCAGGATCATGTAAGCATTTTACTTGTGTCAGTTCTGTGTTGACCTCATCAGACAACAATATTATTGTGCAGTCATTTTCAGGTTTTTCCAGATGTTTTCTGGTAAAGTCTGCTTGACGTTACCCTCACAGTTTTGCATCAGCCAGTGGGTTCTGAGATCAGGGACAGTCTTTGTTGGCTACAGGGAATTCTTCCTGTCAGATCCTGCTTTTCCATCACATTCTTTGATGCCCTTTAATAACTGAGTCTTTTAGGTAGCTTTTAGGCTGTAGTCAATTAAATGGGCAGCATGGTCCTACTTCTCCTAGATGTTGCCCATGTGCTGCCATTGGTCTGGCTAGAGTGAAAGCATTGTGCATCATATTTACAGCTTTTCCAAATCTTGTGGGAATGCCTTTGGATTCCTCCCCAGACACTACTCTCTTGTCTTTCTTTCTCTTTCTTCAATGCTTTCAAAGGAAACTATATCTATCTACAACTTGATAGGATGAGTCTGCTTAGATATAAGGTGAAAATGGTGAAATGTGACTGTAGTGACCACAGGGTAGCCTTTCTCAATGCCTTTACATAATGACCACTACTGGACCCAACCTACACACAAACTGGCATATAAAGGACATCCCCTTTACGTCAGTACAGGTTTTGTTCCCTCACTTAAGCCCCAGACAGTGCTCTTCATTGCACCATGCCATACTAGTGATACCTCTGCCCTGGCATCCCCTTACTGTATAAAGCATAAGAGTCACTGTGTGCTCTGTATGCAGTATCAGTAGTTCCTGTATAATTTTTCACAACTCCCACAGAGGCATCCTTTCATAAACGTCTCTAGCAGTCCAGCAATGCCTCCACTGTATCCATGAGGTTCCCCGACTGCAAGTCTCTTCTCCAGGCCACAGCCCTTTAAAGTTGGCAAACCATAATGAGAACCCATTTGAAACTAGGAGTCTCCTGCTTTTGTGTGCTTTCTCTACCCACCGAGCAACACAGCTGCCCACCTCTATGGAGTGAATGAGAGAAATGCATTGCTCCTCTTTACAATGGACTCAAAATGTCAAGATGTTATAGCAACCCTTTCAGTGCAGGCTTGAGTGATAAAATCCTTTGATTACAGTCAGTGAGCTGGTAGTCTGTCTCTAAGTGATGCAGCAGCATGATTCATTGAGCAGGTTCATTTCCTGGTGAAATGAATATTTGTTTTTCTCTACTAAAGCTTACAGTTTTTGTCTAAATATACAGTTTTACAGATGGTTCAGCTTTCCCAAATGAGTGAAGTTTGCACATAAATATTTTAGGTGGCATAACATGGAGGAATTATTTTTCTTCTGTTTAATATCTTTGATAATCTGTACACTAGGTTGTAGCTTGGAATGGTTTACACTCTCATCCTTAATATTAGTGGAACTTTCCAGAAGCAGTATGTTGTGGATTATTAGTATCCTGTCTTATTAAATGTACCTGAGCTAGGATGTTCAGAGGAAGCTTGTGGTATAGAGCGTCCACGGCTCAGAAGGGCCAGTTTTAAATAAATAATCGCGGCTTAAACAGGGGTTGTGGTAGTGCGACTGGGCGCGATACGGGCTTGGGTGTTTCTGCACTGAGGTGCACAGATGTGGGATCGCTCATGTCCGTGATTGATGCCGGGAGCTGCTAATTGCCACACCTGTGCCACATCCCCTTTATAAATAGGAGAAGCGCGAGTGCGGAGGGAGTAAAAAAAAGAAAGAAAAGAACAAAACGGAGGTTAAGAGAGAAGAAGACAGGCGGTGTAGAAGGAGTGAGCGAGAGCAGGCTCACTGTAACAATGAGAGGCAGCTGGGAAGTGAGCCCTAGCGAGGTGTTTGGCCAGCACCCGAGGGCTGATGGATTGGGTCACTCCTGCTGAGTTTTGCAGAGGAGCAGGAGTGACTATGATCAAGGACGGCTTGCCATGAAAGGCAGCAGGAGTCGGAGGCTTGGGAGGTTGAAGCCCCAGCGTGAGCGCCCTGGTCACTAGGGAACCTGAGTCTTGATCTGGCAGAGCAGTATGAAGCCAGGAGTCGGAAAGCTACCAGACCAGTAAGAGAAAGTCAGTTGTAGGTAGGGCGACTCCTCTGTTGCAAGGCTCGGATGGGAGAAACAGGGGAGCCACCAGCTAAAGAAGGCGCTGGGTGTTTAAAAGACTGCTTCCAGCCATTATTGATTTTTAACCTCGTTTCTAAATGGAATATTTATTGGATTATTTTAACCTCCACATTTCACCCTGGTTTTATGGATTATTTGTTTATTGACTTGTGAAACACTGCACTTCATTTGAATACTTTTCAGTTTTGACTGTTTTTAATACAAGCACTGTTTGCACTTTCCACCTTACCCTTGCATTGTTTGATGTCCTCATTGTCTAGCTCATCCGGTTGCATTACCCATGGTGTCAGGTTCAAGAGGCTCCCAAAAGGGAGATGGGAGCATGGAGCAGGACCTGCATCGTCACAAAGCTAAAATAAAGTTATTTGCCCATGGCACTACTGTGGAGTTAGCCCATCCAGATCATGTGTGACACACTTTAGTGTCCTTTCCTTTCGTGTCCCTCTCTTTTAGAATTCAAATTTAACGGAATATTTTCTTCTGCAGTTCCTTGAAAATGTTCAATTACTCAACCTGACTATAATGCAGACCATCTGTGATAATGACACCACATTCCAACTACCAAATGAGAGCTTACCTTAGAAACTGCAAACAAGTGAGACTTGCACGCAAAGTGCACATACATGCTGACTAAATTGGCATCTTTGTTACAACTAAAACAAGTGAGACATGCACTTACAAGAGAGCACTTACATTAGCCAACTTGCAAATCCTGTTAAAAAAAAAACAGAATATGGACTACACAGCATACATATCCACCAATGTGACCGTGATTAATATTGGGCTCATGATCAACAAGTTTGTCCTGGTCAATTCATTGTTAAAAATGAAACAATTTGTCATCATTGTCAGTCTTCAGGACCCCTCGAGTTGTTTGCATGCTACCTACTTTTCATAGGAGCAAGAAGTGCCTGCTGTGCATTCATCTGACATACCATCTTCAGAACTTAAAGCTTACCTCAAAACACGACTTATGCCACAACCTAAATAACATTTCATCGTGGTCTTAGTAGGTGTTCTTTGTATAGCACTGCCCTCCCAATAAACAAGACCAGTTATCATGAATCATTACCATGTGAATAGAGTTTCTTGGGCAGGGGATGACTCGCTGTACTGAGAACTCTGCTGGTACTGAGTAATGAAATAAGAAACACTTATCGTCTAATTCACCTCATCTAAAAAGGCACACAATAGAAATTCAGAATATATTTGGTATCTGTCAGTGTACAGTGTACATTTACAGTATATGCTAAAATCTTGCACAGTCATTAATTTAGATATAAGACAAAGTTCTCCCACTCTTGATCTTCCCAAAGACGTTTCCCACTCAGTCTGATCAGAAGTGGCCACTGGAGTCATGTCTAAGCTGGCTAGTCCAGTCAAGCTGTAACCAGTTGCAGTTTCCTCTTGCATAGAGCTGCAATATTTCCCGAGCCCAAAAAGGGTGACCTTTGTGGTTTTTCTCCATGTCAGAGTGGTGGTATGGGTTTGCGGATTTAGAGTGATGTTGCTCCCCCTTCCAGTTTTTTTTTCCGTATAAGAGCAGACGGAAGGAGAATCTGTGTGTCATGTGTGCAGCCCACCATTTCAGAACCACTCATCTATTTCATTGCCGTTTCTGAGGAAACCCAGATGTATGGGGACCCTATTCTTGCATGTTCCCAATGTAGAGTTGTCTTATCTTTCAAAGGTCCTTATCTTTCCAGTCCCTTTTTCCCAACACACTTCATCTGACCAGTTTGGTTATCTTGTGTCTTACTGGAGTTTCTTCCTTGGAATGCCCAATATATAGTTGAGATGATCTGGATCTCATCCAATGGATTTTCCATTCTCTTTTTTCGTACCGTACTGTTGCTGATTTGCTCAGTTTGACCAAAAGTGGCCACTAGCTTTACAGTTCTGGTTTTCTCTAAAGATTTAAACAGGCTGTCCCTATCAACTTGCAGTCAGGTGCAATTTCTTCTTCTTCTGGCCACTCTGGCTATGTTATAGCTCAAAGGACATGCTTCCCCGGAATATTCAATGCACAGTTGGGCCTGCTCAGATGAGTTGAAGCCAAAAGGATTTTCCTTTCTGCTTTCCCATTGTCCTTAATCTAGCCATTTGGTAGCCGGAAGGCATTTACTTTGCTGTGTTCATCTTGAAGAGCGAGACAATTCCGTAGGTGGCTTCATTACCTGTTGAATGTCAACTGTAAGAACATTTCTTTTTCTCCTCTTGGATGAATTGTAACCTGTAATAACGCGGTAAGAAATGTTCAGTCTGAAGAGCCACTCACACTCTTGTCAGCAGTGAAGGTATACGGCTGAACGCTTCCATGCGTTTTACATTTTTCCATGAAGCAGGCTTTCATGTCTAATTTCTTTTAGACATTATTTGGGTGACTTCTACATTAACATTCAGCTGAAATATTGCATGAAATGTAATACCTATTTTGTATTGATAAGCCATTTGGTTCTTTTTTTCTGCTAATAAATACTTGCAGTTAATTTGAAAATATATAGCTCAATATTTTTCATTAATTTTTTTTTTTTACAGCTTTCGTTTTTTTTTTCCCCCTGAAGCAGTGCTTTGGCAAAAGCCCGTACCTTTTTAATTTTTTTTCCTTACTCATGCTGGCTTCCTGTGAAACTGCAGCTGAATGTATTCCATCAGGTATAAATCAGGGCTCTGCGCAAGCCGTGACAGATGTTGTGTTACTTACCTGAAATGACTGCAGCTTCAGCTTACAGGCCTGTAATGTGTCTTCCAATGGCCTGAGGCATGTTTTATAATTTTTATCAAGATATTCTATATTTAGCATTTACCCAAAGTGGCTTACAAATCACAAGTGCATGAAGACCAATGACATTTTCAAGAACTTAAGGACAATACAGCACCATTTGTCTGAACCTGCGTGATGAGTTTGGCTGAGATCTCAGCTTGCCTGTAATTAAAATGACCGCTCAAGCCATTTGCCTGGATTATGTAACAGCGATGTGTCAAAGGAGAGGATCCACTGAATGGCTGCTGTGCAGATAGCGAGTAGATCACCACAGCCGTGAACCAGACCTGCAGTCCTCCTCCACATATTACCTAATGCCACAAAAACTGGAAAACATGACATTAAAACTAAGTATGGGTAAAAATCATCAGCAAGAAATAGCCAACTGTTTTCTATTCTTGGCAGGTGCTGGGAACGTGCTGGACAATGTTTTTTTCTTATATCTAATTTACAGCCTACACTTTCCTCTTCTTATCCGTTTTTAAAAACTGGTAGCACATACCCAGCATTCTAACTAAACCAGGCTTAAAGCCCCGAGGCCATTTTTTTTTTCTTTTTTTTAAAGTAAATATACCATGATGTTCAATTAGGTTAGGAACAATGCCCCCCCATACATGCTCTTACATGGCAAAGATCTGCAGACTCCATCAAATTACCACAGAGATCAGCGCCTGGAGCACAAGTGGCTGAATTCTTAATGCATATGTATATCTCAAACTTTCACTCTCCAGCCAATCTGAATAATGAGAGACGACATTGGTGCTACTATATTTAAATCTGGAAATGCTTTTAAAAGGATGACTGCAAACATATTTTTAGAAATTCTAAAAATGCCAAGACTCAGACTTGGAAAAACTATAATTATGCTGGATCAAAATATTGGCCCACCTCCTAAAGAAATAAAAAAATAGTGTTTTCTGCAAAAAAAAAAAATCTTTTTATAAATTAAACAACAGACTGGATTGCCATTCTGGTTTCTGAAAAAGAGCCTAGCGGGGTCTCTTGGCAGCAATTTGCTTGGAATGTAAAATAAGGATTTAGCTTACACCTTGCAGCAAAAGGACAGTCAGAGAAGGGCAAGTTGTTGGCTTAATTTCACAGAGGGTGGTGAACCACTGTAGAGGTTTTCTTATTGTTAAGACTCTAACAGCTTCTCCTGCTCAACATGCCCCACCTCTTAAGACTCAGCCCCACGCTTCTTGTCACAAGAGGTCAGGCTGATTCCATAATTGCAGGCTGGAGTTGATTGCTCTTTACTTTAGACTCGATGGCAGCAGTCTTGTCATGACCTCTTATGCTCAAGCGCCACACCATGTTTTTATGGCCAGAATAATAAAGTGAAAAAGAAATTGATTGCTGCTTCTCTGTTGTGGCCACAAATAGAAAGTATCTTAACCAGTCTGGGCTCTGTATTGCTTAAAAAATATACAGCCTCTGTTTGCTTTAGGGCTGGTGAGAGTCACCAGTATTTGCAGTTGGAATGCTTAATCGTCGTACGTTTGTGTCTCAACAGAAACCTGTCACATCAGCAAATACCCCTGACGCCCTTTGGTGCTGAGGCAGCACATTAAATAAGTGTTCATTTCCTCAAAGATCTATTGGGATGTTCATACTGATGAGCAGCTTTTGACCAATGAATGCTGTGTTTGTCCTCCCTCAGGAGAGGAGCCACTGAGTTACACTTCCCTAGTCTATCTATCTATCTATCTATCTATCTATCTATCTATCTATCTATCTATCTATCTATCTATCTATCTATCTATCTATCTATCTATCTATCTATCTATCTATCTATCCCAAATTGAGCCATACATATATTTCTTTCTATTTACCTATTTTTTGTATAAATATAAAAAAGAACCTGTCCTACTGTATATACTGAATGAAAGCAATACTATGACAAATGGTAGTTGATGGCATGCAATAAAAAATTGTTATTGTCTTTGTGAGCCTTAATATTCAAAACTGCTTAATCCAGTTCAGTTAACATTCTGTTAATCAGTCTATCTTATAGTATTTTGCATATTTTATTTTCCTTTTTACTACCTATATGTTATATTTGGGCGGCGCAGTGGGTAGCGCTGCTGCCTCACAGTTAGGAGACCTGGATTTGTTTCCTAGGTCCTCCCTGCGTGGAGTTTGCATGTTCTCCCCGTGTGCTCCGGTTTAATCCCATAGTCCAAAGACATGCAGCTTAGGTGCATTGGCGATCCTAAATTGTCCCTAGTGTGTGCTTGGTGTGTGTGTGTGCGTGCGCGCCCTGCGGTCGGCTGGTGCCCCGCCCGTGATTTGTTTCCTGCCTTGTGCCCTGTGTTGGCTGGCATTGGCTCCAGCAGACCCCCGTGACCCTGTAGTTAGGATATAGCAGGTTGGATAATGGATGTTATATTTTGCCTTTCATATTATATGGTATCTATCTATCTATCTATCTATCTATCTATCTATCTATCTATCTATCTATCTATCTATCTATCTATCTATCTATCTATCTATCTATCTATCAAAGCAGGTTAGATAATAATAATTAACTAATTACATTTATATAGCACTTTTCTAATCTGTTCAAAGTGTTTACATAAACAGAGGGGAACCACTTCAGCTACCACCACTGTGTCACATCCACCTGGATGATATTTTGGCAGCCATTCTCATTCCAGTACACTCATTATTTATTAGCTATTGGGTGGTAAAGGAGTGAGACAGACCGATACCTGATTAAGAGGTCAGAATGACCAGGCCGAGTGGGCATTGAGAAACACCCTACTCTTTTCGAAAGATGCCCAGGGATCTTTTATGATCACAGGACCTCAGTTTTATGTCTCATCCAAAGGATGGTGCCAGTTTTTAAGCACAGTGTCCCTGTCATTGCAAGAAGTCATTGGGATCCACACACAGACCACAGGGGTAACCCCCCCAAAGACCTCGCTAACATCTCTTCCAGCAGCAATACACCAATATCTATCTGTAGAGCAATCTGTCTCTCTGTTATATCTATATAGTACCTCTCCTGTCTGCCTGACTAGTTATCTATAAATTTGTCCTTCAATCTGTCTGTTTAATTTGTTTATAGATGGTATGGAAATTGTTATTATTATTTCTTTCTCGCCCAATGCATATTTCACAGCAAATACAATTTCAAGGCAATTTACAAGGCAAACAATACACTACTAATCAACATAAAATAATGTGTGTAGACTGAGAAAACATAAGTTTAAATTAAGTCAAAGAGCAATACTGATGATTCCTTCTTGAGCTTTGAAAACATTAAATCAGAATATAAGGCAGCGATGTACTGAATGCTGATAGGCAGACTATGAGGGTCAACATTACAATGATCTATATATATAAAATCCCTATGTGCGTCCAGGTGTCCGTGTGTGAGTGTCTTCTGATGAAGTGCGCGTGCGCGGGGCACGGTGCGATGTGCGATATTACTGTCAGAGAAAGTTAGAGGCGTTTTACGGAAATACAAACCAGTATTACTGCAAGAGGAAATTAAAGGTACACAATACAGTGACGCATATTACAGCCACATACAAGCCAGTATTACTGTCAAAGGAGATTAAAGGCATATTACCGACGCGCACGCCTGTATTACCGCCAGAGAAAATTAAAGGTATATTATGGACGTACAAGCCAGCGGACGTACAAGACGGTATCCTTCAATAAGGGCGCGCACAAAAAAGTGAACCTTAAAAGGGCGACCTCAATTGGGCGCAGAGAATAAAGGCGTTCGTAGATAATTTAGTTCAAATGGCTCTGGAATATGTGAAGAGCAACAAAGGTGCAGATCTTTATTTACGAACGCCTTTATTCGCTGCGCCCAATTGAGGTCGCCCTTTTGAAGCTCGCCTTTTTGTGCGCGCCCTTATTGAATAGAACCGTATAAGACAGTATTACTGTCACAGAAAATTAAAGACACACAATACACGGCGGCATCCCACGAAAAACGGTCAGCTCAGCAAGTAAACATCAACAAAAGAAAGGCTGAAAGAAAGAAAACTACGACCAACAAAAAGAATGAGGTCAAAGTCCCTTGCCATTTAATATAGACTGTTCCTACTAATGTTTATGCACTACTGTTCTAGCGCCCGTTATTGTAACGGGCTAAATGACTAGTATATTAATAATAGGATGAATTTTGAAAGTAATAAACAAAAAAAGATAACAGATTCTTTCCCAATTTAAACATAAGATGAGTTACAAATCGCGCCCCCTACAGTGCATCTTCCTCACTCTCTCATTGAAAGGAAACGTAACAAATCAGATCAGAGAGATGTGTGTCTAATATTAGCACAGTAACTTTTTTCCACCATCCGCCTGATGTTTCCTATCCAAGCACTGACTGACCCTGCTCCACTTGTGAGAAATACAGGCGTAATGAAGGAACTGATGGCACTTCTCCATCAATCAGTATTTTACACCACAGTTGTTTCTTCTTTTTTTGCTTTTTCATGCAGACAGTGGAGTGGAGATTGTCTTTGTCAAAAAATGTATCCTTAGAGCACCTCAGCAGTGACTTCTTGCACCAGCGTTGTGCAATTTGGAGCATGAGCAGCAGATTTTACATGTTTGTACTCTAAAAGGCAACACAAGGTGAGAGCCCAGTCAGAATACTTGATGCCCAGCAAGTGCTTGTCCAGTGTATTGCTGTCATGCTGCTTAACAGTAGGGGGTTTAATCAAGCTCTTACAGGCTTGCCAGCCATCTCTCGTCAGACTAACCATGTAGAGCCGTCGGCAGAGGCTGTTGCGTTTAACTGTTCTGACATCTGAGCACCAGCACCTAGATAATGAGGCATGTTCCCATGACGGAAATGTGACTGAAACAGAAAGCGATGTTACAATATTTGTATGCAGTCTGTATGGTAATGGATGCTGCCTGACTCAGTGAACAAATTTGAAAATTAAAGCTTCTTTAATAGAATGTGCATGGGATTCACTATCACAAAAAAGGAAAGAAAAATGAGAAAGAATCCTGAAAAAGAATTTTGTATTGTGCTCCCCAACCTGCAATTCTGTTTTAAGTGGCAAGAAAAGAACAAAAAGACGAGTCTACAGACATCATTGTTGTATTAATTGAGGTTTTAAAATGCAACACAACAGTTGAAATTATTCAATAAGCTGACACTGCTTGTGGTCCCTGTTTGAACCTCAAATCTCGCAATATGTTTTCAGGCTGCCTTTACCTTCCTCTCTACTTTCCCCAGGCTCTTGTTGCTTCTTTGATCATTTCTTTCCATTTTGAACAATATATTATTGATCTGAACTATATAGTTCCAGTATAGGGTCACAGGAGTGGGGCTTATCATGGGTAGTTCTAACTCAAGTCAGGTATTAAACACCTGGATGTGGCACCAGCCCATCACAAGAACATTCTCATGCCCCACTGTGCCCCACTGCCACACTGACTCATACCTTGCAATATGGAGTGGTCAGTCATTATTTAACTGCATGCATTTCGGATGTGGGAAAAAAAAAAGCTTAACCAGGCAAAACTGACATGAGCACAAGTAGAATAAGAAAATTCAACTAGGACTCGAATGGAGACCTGAGGCATTAGTACTAACCAAGCCTTTTGGGACCAACTCCTTCAAAAAGTGTTTTATTCATGCAGTACAATTCTTCACATATTACAGCGTTTGGAGTCCATACAGGTCATGCCACTGAACTGGCAAAGAGGCCACTAGAGGCCAACGCTGCACACTCAAGGTGAGCCATTTTACTCTCTGGTATCAATAAAGCTTTTTCCAAATGAGGTTA
Organism: Erpetoichthys calabaricus; assembly: GCF_900747795.2. Classification (NCBI taxonomy): domain Eukaryota; kingdom Metazoa; phylum Chordata; class Cladistia; order Polypteriformes; family Polypteridae; genus Erpetoichthys; species Erpetoichthys calabaricus. Next base: position 120,367,492 of record NC_041395.2, read on the forward strand.
ATTGACCTTCTTTCAGCCAGGGTTTGTTCTTGTAATGCGCTTAATGCTGGCAGGATAGGCCATGGCCCCCCATTACACTGAACTGGGTGAAGTAGGATCAATGAGGGATCAATGAGTGGCTAATGCAGATGATTTTTTGGGATTGAAGGAATACTCCAACCACAAATGATACTTTCTTATGCTACTTACTCCAAGATGTTTGTAGTGATGGCCGAGAAAAATTTTAATCTCATATTTTCATGCAATTTCTGATAGAAGTATTGAATAATCCATATGTGAAGTTGTACACTCCCATGCTTGCAACATCCCAAACAAATGTATTTTTAGTAAAATATTGTTAAATAAGTCACTTCCGAAAAAAAACACTTGTGAACTAAAATGGAATGTGCTCAGATTCGCCCAAGCATTTGAATCGAACACCCACCTCCCCCACTCATTCATTGGTCACGAGTACAGCCCAGTAACAGCCTGTTCATTGGTTAACACTGCATATCATGTGATATTGACAGAGTAAAGCTCACTGAAAGACATTTGCAAGTAAAAATTAGAAGTTAAAGAAAAGCGAGTGAAAACATTATCCGTCTGAGAATATGCATAGCCAAGATGGTTAAAGAAGCAGAAGATCACAGCCTGCCCCTAAATAATCGTGAGGTACTCCAGTTTTGGCCATGACTATAAACGTAATGACAGTAGGCAGGCGTACACTTCAAATGCTCAAGTATATTTGAGCACATTCCATTTTAGTTCAAACGGTCTTTTGACCTTGGAACCCCTGCAGATTTTGTTTTTTCTCCTGCCAGTTTTTTTTTGTTTTTTTTCTGTCCTCCTGGCCATCCGACTTTACCTTTTTCTTTGTTACATACTGTATAATATTACTACCTAATATTTGTATAACTTTCTTTTTATTTCAACTTGTAAAGCACTTTGAGCTACATTGTATGAAAATGAACTGTATAAATACATGTTGTTGTTGATGAGGACATTTTCTAAAATTGACTTTATTAACAATATTTTAATGAAAATGCATGTTTTTGGGAGCACATGACTGGATGCCATGATGTGAATTGTAAATTACAAGAAATGTCAGATTTTTTTTCATTGACATTTTGATATTGTTTGCTATTGTCCAACTTCAGTCATCATAGAGTGATATTCTGTCAGAAACTTTTTTTTATCGCTATTCTCCATTAAAAGACGTGATAAAAAATGATCTTCCATCACGACAAACTACATGAGGTAAATAACATAAAAAAATAACTGAACACCATATTATTTGGTGTTCAATCAGCCGAGAGGGGCACATGTCAGTCCAATCTTCAGATCACTATGTTGGCTCTGTGTAGTGACATACAGTATATAAAGTTATAATCCTTGTTGCTTTCTTATAGAGTATTGAATGAATCAGCCTCATATATCTGGAGACCCTTGTGAAGTTCTATGCTTCTTCTCAAAATCTCAGGTCTGCTGATGCCACCTCTGCGTGGTAACAAATCTCAGTCCAGATTTTTTTCATGTGTAGCTCCTAGCTGGTGGAATTAGCTGCCCACCCTCATTCAAAATTCAAACTCCTTTAATTTGTTTAAGACGCATTTGAAGACTCTCTTGTTCTGGGAATTTCTGTCTAACTGATATGAGCTGTTAGGTTTTATAATCAAGGAATTGTTACTAGCTTCTATTTTCTTGTTCTGAGCTCTTCACTTGTGATGGTCAATATTGAACCCTTGTTCTGCAACACATGTTTCCAAACAGTTCTTCACTCAAGTTACTTGACAATTTTAACCTCTTTTGTAAGTTGCTTTGGATAAAAGTGTCTGCTAAGCAAATAAATATAAATGTAAAAAATTGCATTTTTGGGTGGAGTATTCCTTAAATGATGACAAATAGGATGTAAAGTGGGTAGAACTTCATTTTCATGAAAGACAGCAATGCTGTACTTGGGCAGTCAGGTAGCACACTACATACGCTTAAGCACATGTCTTCCGTTAATCCAGCTTTCTTTTGCAAAATCAAAGTTGCAAGCCATTACAAATAATCTAAGCTCTCTGTGCTGTGGGTAATCCATCCATTATCACCAGTGGACAGGAGCCCATTCTGTCAGACTCAGGAAGCCTGAACAGGGTGTGCTCTATCTGATGTCTTTCTCAGTGGACACTATCTCAACAGCATGGGCAGCAAAATGATTTGAAGTAAGTGGACATTGTGCCTTATTACAAAGAAAGAAACATTGATTGATTTCATGACAAATAAGAAAAGTGGTATATTATTATTCTATTCATCTCCAATTTCTTCCATGCATTCCAAATCATTCTGTTTATGAGAATTACTGTGCTTGCAATACAAATTGTTCAGCTAACCATTTATGCAGAAATAAGAACAGATTATTTGTTTCAGGTCACATTGGAAAGGTAAATTTGAAAAATGGCCATAACCAGAATAAAATTAAAAACATTGGAAAATGATGTGCTTATATATGACACATAAAGAGTAGAGAGTGTTGATGATCTGTTGTGGTGTGTAGTGATCTCTGATCACTCATATGGCAAACATTTTCATTGATGACTTTACCAGGCAGGACTCCCGTTGGGTTGGGTGGGCTGCCTCATTTAAAAACCATTGCAGTCATTTCTGAGAGAGGTTTTTAAGCACTTAATCATGTCACATGAATTGAATTTTCTATATTTTTGCAATTTTTCATGTCCTACGTATATCAACTGCTACTGTGCCGTGACACAACTGGTTGTAGAATTGAATGCAGAAGTGACAACCTTTTTAGCAAATTACTTTTAACATTGTCAGTGATGCAGTTCTTTTTAGTGGAATGGTGTGCTTTCTAATTAAAAACAAAAAACAACTTGTCTTTTTTGTGCACTAAGAAAGCTGCTTTGAACCAGCCACCGCACAATTGAACATTAGATTACTCTGTTCACTCTCTAAAGAGCCAGTGGTGACCCTGCCCATCATAATCACCAAACCAAATCCAGCTTCTCCAACAGTAAAGCCTGTGTTGCTCTTCACTGTCAGACTAATCCTGCTTGGGGGATTACTGGTTTAGCTCTCATCTGTGCCTTTGACTGGCTTAAGACCGGGGAGCTCCAGGTTAGCATTCTGGAAGAGCAAGGGCCAAGTAGACAGCAGTGATCGCTTCACTCCACTCCCTGAGCTGCTAAGATGTCCTGTAGGCCTGTGTGGACTGCTGCATGTAATGCCAGTAAGTTAGCCATCAATTTGTAGCCCTCAGAGTACAAAGTCTGAGAAGGTAGGCCGGACACCTGAAATTAAGGAAAACTTTACATTTTCAAAAAATTATCACAGGTTTTTATATATATATATTTTATTTTTAATAAAAATGGATCCATGCTTCAATGAAAACACTGTTGCTTAATTTATGGAATGGTTCAATGCTTTATTAAAGTGCAGCAAACCAAATTGATTATCAATAGTTGACATCAATAGCCAATTGCAGGACTAATGGTTGGAAAAAGATTCAGTGTGTTTAGAAAGATGTAAATAAGGTGCCGTTTCAGTGCACATTAATTACTTCAGTTCGATCCAGACGACTGTGGACTTGTTCTCAAAACTAACGAATCAATCATTATTTTATATAGTGTCTGTCACAGTAATAAGGTGTATTAAAGAGTAATGAAGAACTTATGAATTTTATATAGCACCTTTGCATTGTAAGCACCATTTCAAATACAGATCTTTGCTACAATGGTTTACACATGTTTCTTTATAGCTGGAATGCTGGCGGGTTAACTGACTCGCACAGGGTCGCACAATGAGTCAGCACAGAGGGCTGCACCAGGAACTCTGCAGTTAAAAATTCATTTCCGTAGCCCAAAGGCAAAATGACCTATTTGCAAAATGTACAGCCATCTGAAACACTGCTCACAAAATGGACAGCAGTAAACAGAGGCAAAACAGTAGTATGGTACGTCCAAGAGAGTCATTTTTAAGAAAATTATGTACAGATCCAAAATGCAAAGGAAGAAAAACTTCAGTTATGGTTTATGGAGCCTTCAAATTATATCCTGTTGTTTTCAAAAACAGGATTAGCATTTATTGGTTTAGTTGTATTATTTCATCCCCTTGCTTCCCCACATTTTCCTACTTCATTTATCTATTTATCCAGCAGAGGCTGTTTGTGTTGAATCATTTATTGAACATGTTCACGCACTCACTCTACTACTTCAAATAAATTAACAATTTAAACAGCAAAATTCACAGCCTTTTGAAATGCTGCCTGGTCACAGACCAAATGGCATAACTTAAAACTTATCATGATTACTTGTTTTATTATTTATGGAATTTTTATATGTGCCAAATTAGTATTTTAGGTTATTAAATATTTTTATTGCTATGCTGTTGACCATTATAGGCATTTTCACTTTTCGCAGGAGCAGCTATGTTATTGTTTCATGTCAGCTGTGTCGGCTCTGCATTTGATGCCTTGGTGTTGTATGTACAAACCTACTGGCACAGATGGTTCTGTATCCTAGTTTTGATTTTTTTTTTGATTTTTTGTAAATCAAATTATTTCTTTTAGATGGCAAGGTCTTACTGTTTTGGCCTTGTTTTGTTCTTTTGTGCATTAGGCTTTGATTATTGTTATTTTGTTAGCCTTTCTGTGTTCTTCTGATTGTCCCTTAGTTAATTATTCATCTCCTGGCAATTATTTTCCAGCTTTCAATGACCCTAACCCTAATCACAACAGTCCTATTAAGCAAAGAATAATATAACATTCTTTAAATCCATCTAACCCTAACTAATGGTCTGTGGTGGCAGGAGCCAATGCTGGTAGCACAGAGTGCATGCCATGAACGAGCTTTGAATGGGAACTTGTCCATTCCAAGACTCACTCAACAGTTCTCATATAGTGCCAGTTTAGAATTCCAGTTTTCAGTTAACCTTAACATTACCTTGGGATGTGGGAAGAAAACCAGGAGACCCACAGAAACCACAAACTCATCAAGGGACAAAGAGCACATGTGGGATTTGAACACAGAAGCCCAAATCTATGAGTTACCCACACTAATACTGGGTCACCGTGAACATTTTTTATAATACAGTCTCATAAAGATCTGCAAATGAAGGCACTTGAGTGTGTTTGCTTTTTTGGAGATTTGTTTGCTTTTGCTTTTGCCTTTGCCTTTTCCCACCTCTGTGTTTTTTGCTTTGGTGATTTTGACAATCATTCTGTCATACGCTGATGATGTCATTAGACACTCCAAGGATCACTCATTACTATGTGACAGGTTCCAAAGCCACAGGCATGCACACTTACAGTACACCAGCACATGACACTAGTGGTGCCATCCTATATAAAGCATGTAACAGGCACACCTCACGTATCATGAAGTTCTGCAAAAAAGACTCTGGGGGAAAAAAGGAAAAAGATACATATCCCATGAAAAAAGTTATGGATGAGCTCAACTCAGTCAAGAAACTCGGGGTCAGATTCTGGAAGATCCTTAACATTTGTGTAGTGGCTCCATAGCTAAGACAAAAAAAGAAACTTAAGATCTCATGTTCTGGTGTAGACTATGGGCTATTTTTGATTTTGAATCTGGTGCCCCCTCTGTATTAAACTCTGGTTTGTTTTGGTTTTATTGTTTGCTCATCTAGTTTTGTTATCTTAACTGAGTTAAGTAGTATTAAGGATTCAAATGTGATTTAATGAGCAGTGAGCCATAAAGAAAACTTTTTTCCAATTGGCTAGATAATCATCATAAACAAATGGATAATCTTACCAAATATTAATACACAAATAATTTTTGGGTCTTCATTTTTTTCCCTAAAACTATTCACTGATGTAAAGCTGTGCTAGGTGAGCAGCAAGTAAATTACACACATCCATTTGGGGACTATCCTCGGTAAATCAGGCCGAGGTCAGAGTGTTGTTAATCTGCTTCAGTATTTAAGTTTGCTAATCCAGAATATGCAGAAGAAAGCAGCATATTCATTTGGAAACATCTGCCGTATTCTAACTCTTCATTTAGACACATATTTTTGGTCTACTTTGTAGATTCCTTAGGCTTCAAGTGCTGTAGATTTTTTTGAATACTCAAGCTGATGTCACTTCCATTGAAACTACAAGTTGCTCGTTTTTGTCCCGTATCCTTGCAGTATTTCCCTGCAGGCTTTGGCTTAGAACTGGTGGAAAGGGATTTTAGTTTAGCCATGTTCTAATGACCGCACCACAATTTTCACCTCCTTGGTTCTTATCTGCAACAGTTTTTTTGTATCATTACGCCATATTCTAAATACAACTTGAATTTTGGTTTGCAGTGAGCTTAGACATATGCCTTTGACAGTGTGGTGTAGTGGTTAAGGCTTTGGACTTCAAACCCTAAGGCTGTAGGTTCAAGTACCATTACTGACACTGTGTGACCATGAGCAAATCACTTGACCTGCCTGTGCCCTAACCCTAAACTTAACCCTATTAAAAATATTATTTTTGAGGTTTAGTGGTTTGTAGCATGGGGATTGGATCAATTGTGTATAGAGGATCCATTACTTGATTTATTTAAATTGTTAAATTGGCAATCAGTGTGCCCAGGCGTGCCTATTAGGCGAGCATCCCCTACCCTAAACCTAACCTCAAAAGTAAATGCCTATTCATTTGAGAGCACACTCACACTGCTGTTTATCATTCTAAGACAGTCAATGAGCGATTAAATTCTGAAAAGAAAGCAGAGAAGTCCCACCTACAAATGGGGTGAATGTGGAAACTGGTCAACATTCTACCACAGCCGCTGTGCGAGAGCAATGCTACGTTTTCCCAATGGTATAATTATACCCTGAACCAAAAACGGAAAAAGTGGAAACTGAAGTTGGTATTTATAAAAATCTAAATGCTGTCCACTCCTCTGTGCTAATGTAGTGCAATGCAAAATTTAATTTGCTGTTCTGCATTATCCTGAGAATATTGATCTGTTATGGACATCACCATGATGTTCTTTATTGAATTTTTATTTTAACCTTATTTTCAGCTAAGTGCTGGTAATGACTACAAATTGTAATCGCTGACTTGCAGCCAGAAATGATACCATAGTGAAAGCATCTGGATTAAGGTGATTTTATAGTACTTTAGATAAGAAAGCGCACACCGAATGCAAATGGAAGGATTTAATTGAAAGGTTTGGTTTAACATTGACATTCAGGCCTGGGTTATAGTGTTGGGGGTTTGAATCTGAGGCAATTTCTGTGAAAATATGTTGAGCCTACTGGGTCCACTTCTCAGAATGGCAAGAATATGCCTACTTTGATGTCTTTACTACCTTGGAATAGAGAAAGGAACGTAGAGAAGCACAGATTATTACAAAGGGTTGACTTCTAAAAGGCACCGCAACTGGCAGTTTTATCCATGTGTGCACAAGAATAATGGGATTAACAGTAATGTGTGCAGACATATAGTACTATTATAATCATAATTACTGTACTGTGTTTCATTTAAGCTGATTGAATACGCTTGTTTTCAATTTTGGCATTCACTAAAAAACAACCTCCATGTCCGCTGATTCATTTATTATGGGATCCATTTTGATACTCCTTTCAGTATGCCTTATGACAGCCTGCAAATGGTGTCTGGTGCTGAAGTGATGTTGACATGGATATCTGATAGATGGGGAGCTGATGCTGAGTTAATGCTTGTCTCTAATTGGCATTGGTGGGTGACAGGCTGGTAGAGAAGATGATGCCTGGAAAGCACTGGGATACTGCTAAAGTTGCTAGCTTATTGATCAAGTGCCAGACTGACATTGGACTATCACTGACACAGATGTATAACATCTCTGAAGGAAAAATGATGATGTGGCAGCTTTGGGATATAACTGGCATGGATAGTTACTACTGCATATGTGTAAACTGTATAACGTGTGACTAGGTGCGTGTTGGCATTTAAAAGAGAAGAAAGTGATGCACGTGAAGCACAAGACTAGTATGATGATATTTGCTTATAGAATATGCCAAACTAATAGTGCAACTATTCTGACCTGATATTGGCTGCTTGACTTGTTGTAGTGCCAACTTATAATCGCAGACGTGTCTAGGAACTAATTCACCTGTGTGTTTTTTGAACCCTAATTGCAAGGAAGGACTTCAATGAACCAGGGTTGGTTTACTGCCTTCTTCCCAATCCCTGGATTGCTTCTTGGACCTGGTAGTTTTATAATTGGATTAAAGTGGGTTAAGATATTGGATGGGTGGATGGACGGATGAAATAATAAGGAGTAAAAGACTATCCTAGCAATAATGACAAAAATCAAATGAAGTGTATCACTCAAACATGCCTACTGAGACTCAAAAGAAGAAAAGCATGCAGATGCTACACAGCTGAGAATGAATAGTCATAGTTCAAAGTCACCTTCTACACCATACATTTTTGTTTATCATGGTGTTAGAGGGTGGTGTGGCATGTTGGTTGGACATCCAGTAAGAATTTTACTGCACTCTATTTATAACACTTACTCCTCCTCCTCCTCCTACTACTACTACTACTACTATGCCATCCAGCAATGTGCCATAAACAGTCTACAAACTGAAACTGCTGATGATCAATATTGGTATTTGCTGTTCAGTTTTTTATCCAGATTAAATACAGCAGTGCCTCCATATTAAGCAAGAGCAGTTTATATTTATATTATCTCCAGTAGTAAAATGTGACATCAAGACTCACTACAATGATATTCTGTATTTTAATATAGTCTTGTTTATGATTGCGCCAGAGAGTGACAATGTGTTATATGGTGGTAAGGCATACAAATATTAATGTCACTATTGTCTGAAAATGTAGCAATATTACTATTACTTTCTTACTTTCCTGTCTGGCTTATCGGCTGTCTTTATTCTGAACACCTGCTGCCTTGCTAACATATCATTAGGAGTTTTCCTTTATGTCATGCCAATTAGATGATTTCTAGCATGTTTAGAATACGTTTTCTTTATAATGTGCTGTGTCTTTCTTTTTATCTTTTAATGTTTATAATCATATTTTGTATGAAAAATAATGAACTCGAATGTACAAGTAGCAGGAAGTTTAAAGAAAAATAAAAACAATTGAACTGTTGAGCCTTTGAAAACTGCCATACAGTATAACTCTAAAGTACGCCTTATTATTGTGATATTCATCCATCTTCCTAACCTGCTTATCCAGGGCAGGGTCGCCAGGCAGCTGGAGCAACAAAGTAAATTAAATCCCAAAAGATAAATTTTATCTGGGTGCACTGGGAAATGACAGCAAAGGGGGTAAAGCAAAAGCAAGGCCTTAAAACATCAAACGAGAAGGTCAAAATACCTGATTGTCAAAACATCAAACAGAATCTGAAGTAAGAATTAACCAAAGCCCAAATCCTGTCTGCTTTAAAATACTGTACATTCCCCATTTAGTTATCAAATACCACAAAGGGTATTTTTATCCACAACGTTACACACTTAATGCAGTGTTCCACCATCTTAAATACCTACTAGAAGATAATGTTATGATGATGCAGTTGAATTCAGGACATTCCAAAACATTGACAAAATACAGAAAAATGATAAATAAATGCAAAACTGAACATTAAATAAAATTTTAAAAGCTACAAATTCATAACACAAATGAATTCTACTTTTGAGCTGGTATGGTATCCAAGTAAAATGTGTGTGCGCCAAGTATCAGGCTTGAGTTTTAGACCAATTTATCTTCTCCTTACAGAAAGGTGAGAACAGAAGGTTAAAGTTCATTTTGTTCTTCCCTCTCCATTGGTGTTTCAGCAAAACTGCACATAAATTTAAAACTGGCAGGTGTCACTGAAAGAAAAAATTGTAAAAAGTAGTTGAAAAATAAATTCCACTCGTTCCCGTTTTAAGAGAACGATTCATGGCCGTTTCAGTCATACAGTACATGGATTTATTAGAAGCTTTTTCATTATGTCCTCACAATCAGATTTGCTTCCTCAATTAATGAAACTTGATTGTTTCATTATCTATTGTTGTCTGCCCCGAGCAATTACAATGTCTTTGTCAATTTCATCAGCAAATGCTACCAACCAAAAGTTGTTTTTTTTAATTTTATGGTATTAATTCAGATGAATACTTGTGTATGTTATCACTGAATGATTGCTGCAGATGAAGAAATAAGATTTCCTCAAGAAGATACTGAATAGCCATAGTTCAAAATAAGTTGCTTAGTTTCTTTTTTAGGTTTATATTAATTTTCTTGTAAAACTTAATAGGATAATGAAAAATTATTGGATGAATAGATTCAATGTATAAAGCATATATCTAATTAACAAACTATTCTTATCTATCTATTATACCATATATATATATATTGTGATAAAAACACAGACTAGACATCATAAAAAGGTTTGGGGCAGCCACCCGTATAACATCCCTGGCTGCAAAAGGTTTTTAAATTGACAGAGATGTTCGCAATACTGAGTCCAAAACAGAACTGATTCTTGGTGGTAAGATGGCGGCTTTAAAGGCCCATATAGGAAGTGACGTCATCAAATGGCCTGGACTTGGAAGTGATGTCTTCTGAGGTACCGGAACCTGGCAGGATTTCTCGGGAACAGTCTGCAGGGAACTGAGAAAGACAGCTAGTGCACCCTGCCCCCCCTGGTCGGATGTGGTATTACCATTACTTAAGCCCTTCAGCTGCCTCCTACTCGCACGTGTGTGACAAGATATATATATATATATATATATATATATAGTGGCAGGAGGCCAGGAGCTGGGACGCCTGGAAGGACCGGAAGGGGATCTATACTTTCCCCGGGACATGAGGGGGCAACTGCCCTGGATAGTAAGGGGACCACGGGGAGGTAACAGGGAGGCTCAAACCCGTGTGGGCCCTTGGCTACCACCAGGGGGTGCCCCAAGCCTCATAAAGCCCGGGAGATCTACACTTCCGCCACACCTGGGAATGTGGAGGAAGAACCTTCCAGCAACGCCCGGAGTGCTTCCGGGTGCTCATGCGGCACTTTCACCACACCAGGAAGTGCCGCCGGAAGAGCATCAGCGAGCACCTGGAGCACGTCCGGGTGACTATAAAGGGGGCCGTCTTCCTACAGTCTTGGAGCTAGAGTCAGGAGCTGGAGCAGGACGAAGCTCCTAGGACAGGAGGAAGAAAGGCAGCCCACGGACACTGAGAGAGAAACTCGTGTTGGGGGGGTTTTAGTGCTGAGAGCACTGTGTGCTGTGTGGAACTGTGCTTAATAAACGTGTGTTTTATAAAGTGCTGGTGTTTGTCTGATGGTGTTCGGGCGACCTCTCACAATATATATATATTTATATATATATATATATATATATATATATATATATATATATTGTAGCAGATGTAGCGCTTGTCCACCTCTCGAACCCTCAGGTACCACTCTTGAGACCAGGTGAAAGTATAATAACTATTCTTTTTATTATTATACAGTGCACAAAGCACTCCACACACCCCACTCATAAACTACAATAATTCTCTCTCTATAAACAATCCTCCTCGCCCAGACACGTCGCCACCCTACCTCCCAGCTCAGCTCAAATGTCTGGGCTTACCCAGAGTCCTTTTATAGCCCCTGACCCGGAAGTGGTTCTAAGCACAACCCACAAGTCCATTTCCTTCCGGGTCAGGGCAAACAGTCCTCTTCGTCATCCCGGGAGCACGTCGCTTCCTCCAGTCACGTGACTGTGACGCACTCCCGGGTTATAGGGCATGTAAGAGTCCACTAGCCCCTTCACAGCGACTCCTGGCGGCCCCCAAGGTATCCAGCAGGGCTGTGTATAGAAACTACAAAGTCCATGAGGCCCTGCTGGAACTCGGGGCACCAATATGCTGTCCAGAGGGCTCCTCCTAGCGGCCTGGGGGTGAGGGCCGGACTGGAAAGCCGGCAATCCTCCACAATATATATATATATATTGCAAAGAGGACTGTTTCATTCACTCACTCATCAACAAAAACACTATTTACCAATTTACCACTTAGTTAAAAAGCTGAATTTGGCAGGATGGTACATCTAGGCCATTAGGTATCTGCTAAGAAAGAATTGTCTGATGTATGAATATTTAGGGGTTAACCCCACCCTGATAAAAAACTAAATCCCCCAAAATCCCAAAAATGCCTTGACCTTGATTGAAATTTGGTAATGTTACATAAAAAAATCGGTAGTGATCTCCCCAAGACTTTCTCATATACTCAGATATGGGGATGGATATTTGAGAACCACAAGACAATAATTATATTTTTATTTTATGTACATTAAAGAACCATCAACAACAATTCAAATCAAATTAATAATATATTGAACAACTATTATAAAAGTAAAGTTGAATAAATCAGACTCTGCAGCTGCATGAATAATAAAGTACCACTTCGAGATATTGGAAATAGCTCAAAAGTTGATAGAAATCTATGTTTTGTACTTAATACTTGCACAATTTGGTTGTCCTAAGTGAAAGCGTGTTCAAGTTATCATGTTTACAAATACATAGAGACATACACACAGACATAATTCCAAAAATGGTATTTTTGGACTCAGGGAGGTCTAAAATGTTGAGATTCATCAAAATCTCGAGGTCAAATTTTTGGACGATTACAATACTTTCCCTATACTTCGTATACGAGAAAGTAAAAAAATAGCTAACATTTGTTTATTTGTCAATATTTATTAATAGTATAATTATTAACTTTCATGCTCTCAGCTGCTCTGAGCACATGCTTTATGCAAATGAAGGACCCAGCAGAAGTAATTGATGGGCCACATGAATAGCACAAGTGACCAATAAGTTGGATGGATGACTGAAGATGGAGCGGTGTCCTAGACAGGAAAAAAAAGAGACGTGATCCCATTGTAAAATGGAAAGAGAAAGTTCAGTAATGCTCAAGGAAGAAGCAAAGCCCCATGGTTAGCAGGCACTTTTTTTTTTGCTGTTGACTACCAGCACTTTTAGATGTATACTAGCCATCATTTTGGTAATCCGTGCTGAATACCAACCCAATATGTCTCTCCACTCTTTGATCACTCTCCACTCTCCTATTGGCTGTAGGGGAGGGACAGAAAATCTACAAATTTGCTTGCTTTACCCCTCGCTCTCTCTTACAAACATCAATGAAGAAGCATCTCTCTGTCACACCATGAACTGAAAAGGACAACACAATGAGGTGCAGACTTTATTCTCTGTCTACTTTACAGTGAGAATTAGAGGTACGTAGTTCATGTAATTTACCTTTGTGTGTGTGTTTATTTTAGATTCTTCCTGTAAAGGTTTCCTAAAGATGCTTTTGTCATTGGCCATTTAGTTTTTGATGTGTTGAAACATGATGTTTAGATTTTTTAAAACAAAAGTGTGAAAATGAGCTTGACAACAGCAATAACCTATGTACAATATGGTGGGATCGATACACAATGTAATTTGATAGCGACATCAGAAAATTGGGTGGTGAGACTACTCACACAACAAGACAGCCAACTGAAATTTCTGATACGACAGAAATTCATCTGATTGTATCATTGCCCAGTCATAAGATGCAATCAGACATCACAACCCCTCATATACTGCATATGAAACAATGTCTGATGAAGCTGAAATTCTGTCCGACTCCGAAAATCAGTTGGCAATTGCAAATCAGCCTTAAAACTGTGTCAAAATCGCACATGATATGCCTGGCATTAGATAGTCGCGCTTGAATTGCTAATAGGAAAATGCTCCACACTCCTCACTCTTCACATTAAATTAGTGTAACACATAGGGTACTGGCACTTACGTGTCTCCACTTCAAACACTGCAATGCATATGCATATGCATTCCCATTTGTGGACTTTACAGGGAATTAGAAACTAATATCCCTTTTGCCTTAGTCACTTTGTTTTTCTCTGGCCTTATACTGACCCATCCACTACCTTTCTCCCACCTTATTCATATTCTGTGATGTTTCCTGGCCTCATAATCACTTCTGTTTCTGTTCCTGCCTTTCCCTTTATCCTTGTGCTTGCCTTTATCTTTATCCTTGTTCTGGTTTGCCTTTGCTATCACCATTCACCTCTCTTTTGTTCTTGCCATTTCCTTTTGCTTTTACTGTCTCCTTGGCCCTTATCCTAACCCAAACCTAATTAAACCCACTGGGCTTACAGCACAGGGAGACTTTCTCATGCCAACAGGATTTGCTTAAGAGTTCTAACTAATTGTTAATCATCCATCCATTCATCTTCTCAACCCACTTATCCAGGACAGTACTGTGGAGAAGCTGCAGCTTATCCCAGCTAGCATTGGGCGCAAGGCTGGAATAACACGTTGATATGGTGACAGTCCATCACAGGGTGAAAACACACACACACACACAGGCCAATTTAGCATTCCCAGTCCACCTAACTTACATCTATTGGAACTGTAGCAGGAAACCAGAGTGCCCAGAGGAAACCCACAAAACTCCACAAAGAGCATACGTTGGACATAAACCTAGGTCTGTTTGTTGCAAGGCGGTAGTGCTACTATTGTGCCACCCACTATAACTCATAAATGAGTCAAAGTAGACATTCAAGAGGATGCTGATCATTACGGGACAAATTTCTAGTCTGAATGATTAATAAATGAAGGTAGTTAAGCAAAGTCATTTAGAAACACTTCAAATTGAGTCTTTAATGACCAACACAGTCTACACTGAGTACATTACCAGAGTAATCAATGGATTGAAAAGGGTCATTCTAGAAGGCCTATGGTGTATGACAAGTCAGTAGCATTCCCATGATTCAGCTGTTTTACATTCATACTCTATGTTTACCCAGCCGTTAAGAGTCTGACCTTGTTCTTTGCTTGGCATTTTTCACCTGCAGTTTCTTCTTTTATTTCAAGTAGCAGGAGGTGAGCACCTGTAATGCTAACTGCATGAGCACCATTCTGGCACCCAAGCGAGAAAGGGAACTGTTGCTCTCATTCATTTTGAATTCAGCCGGCTGGATGCAAATGCATAAATCACAAGCTGAGCCTGAAATGCTGGCACTAGGAGAGACATAAAATGTTCAGGCTTCTGTCCTGCAGTTCATTAAATGGAGCTTTCTCAAGCATAACACTCTTTTAAATGTTTCCCAAATTTTTTAAGGACTTCTGAATGATAAAAGCACATCTGTGTGCAGTTTCAAAAGTGCCGTTAAGGTGGTTTTTTTCTTTTTTCTTTTTTTCATTTTGCTGAGCCGTGGAATACTTCACCTGTCGTGAAGCACCATTTACTAGAGCGTTCTGCTTTGTCTGCACAAGATGACTAAAAGTTTAATATAACTCTGAATGGCCAAAGCAATACAGGCATACTGGTAAGCAGCGTGGTTTAAAAAACAGATGGAAATGTAGCTGCTAGTAGAGCTGCTATTCTCACATCTCAGAAGGCCGGACTCAATTGCATATATGAAGTAAGGCAAAAATGGTAGCTTGGGTTCAACACTTAACAACAGATTTAAGTAACACAGTTGAAAATTATTCTCCACAACAAAATAGGTTGTGCCCTAAGAGGAATACAGAAGATGCTAATGTTCATTCACTCATTTTTCAAGATACACTTATACTCGTATAGGACCACAGCCTGTCCTGATTTTATTGGGCACAAAGCAGAAGGCAACCCAAGAATGGTCACCAGATCATTACAGAGCATATATACTCAAGAAATACCGTGCTTCAAATCTTGGTGTACGGTAGAAGGGTATCAGTTTATGGGGTATTGAAACTCCTTTTGGAACAGATTAGACCTGTTCTGAAGTGATGGGTCACATTTGCACCAAAAGGGCACCAATGTGTTGGGGAGGTGTGTGAGTAGGTCAGGCAAGGATTGTTTAAACTGGGGAATGGGGGAGCAAGAAGTTTAGGACAGGCCAGGTTTAGAACTGTACATGAAATGACAAAAAATAGTGTAAAAATAAATATACACAGCAGCATAAATTCTATCCCAACATTTAAGTACAAAAGTAAAATAAGTAACATATTAAAAATAATTTTCCTCAATGCTAGAAGTATCAAAAATAAAATAAGTGATTTGCAATTGTATGTAGCTGAGCATAATTATTACATTATAGCAATAATAGAAAGCTGACTAAATAACAAAGATGGGGATGTGTATAATATAGATAAGTACAGGTAGTCCCCAGGTTACGGACATTCGACCTACGACATACCGCTCCGTTATCTTCGGCCTGCGGACGCTGCAAGCGGTGGCTGGAGGGGAGCGATTTTGTTGCTCGCGCAGTGTAGTGTCCCTCCGTTGGCTCCTGGTGGCGAGCGGTTTCACTGCCCGCCCACCACACACGGCTGCCCCATTCGTTCTAGGTGCGCAGCTGGTAATGCTGCAAGCGGTGATCCGGTTGTGGCTGAACGGGGTGGTGGGGGGTAGCATTGTAGTGTGCCTCGGATGGCTGTGTGTTCAATGGGGCGGCGGTGATACGTTCGCTGCAGGCAGCATACTGTAGTGGAGGTGACTGTGAGGTGGGCTGGTGATGAACTGCCCCTTGCTGCCCCCATTCATTCTCAATAGCAAGCCTGCTTGTACTGTTACACACATATCAGGAAGTTGTCTCTTGTCAGTACAGGGTGGTCCAGATCTAATCAGGCAGATCCAGATCGTCTGGATGACTTTAATTTATGCAGAGACGATTCCAGTTCGGCGCGAAGACAATTCTTCATGTCGTCAGTTCGCACACTTCTCAATGGTCCGGGATTTTTCGGGTGATTTTCTATGTAATACACTGAATAAGTTATAGCGTAATGAAAACTGTATAATTAGATCTGGACCACCCTATACATCAGACGTGATGACGACTGGTGCCTTCCTGATGTGAAAGCGTGTACAGTGCTGTACAGAAGAGCTCATCTTAACCTTTTGTCTTCACCCTTCAACAATGTCTCTGAAACACAAATCTGATGCAAGTGCTGGTGATACAGTAAAGAAGAGAAAAACCATCACCATGGAAAATAAAGTAGAAATAATAAAAAGGTCAGAAAGAGGTGGAACTCCATCATTCATTGGCAGAGCACTTGGTTACAGTCGGTCAACAATAGCATTTGTTAAAATAATGTACCTGTTCCAACTTACATACAAATTCAACTTAAGTACAAACCTACAGTCCCTATCTTGTACGTAATCCGGGGACTGCCTGAACATATTTTTAGGAAGGGTAGATAGAACAGAAAAGGAGGGGGTTTGCAGTTTAATAGAATTTAAATGCATGTCTTGTTCAGTTGGATGATGAGCCCCATCTTAGTGAGGACATCTGGATTTATCTGAGAAGCATTAGGAATAGAGGCCTTATTTTAGAAGTGGGCTATAGACACCCCAAATACAGACAGTAATTTCAATGTGCATCTTTTTAGTAATATTGTTTTGGTCTCCAGGCTACAAAAAGGACATAGCAGCACTGGAAAAAATCAAGAGAAGAGCAACCAGAGCTGATACCAAGGTTACAGGGGATGAATTAAAATGAAAGGTTAAAAGAGCTGAGCCTTTTCGGTATAAAAAAAGAGGATTAAGAGGAGACATTATTGAAATGTTTAAAATTATGAACAGAATTAGTACAGAGGATTGAGACTCTTATTTTAAAATTAGTTCAAGAAGAACATGGGGGAACAGTTGGAAACTCGATAAGAATAAATTTCTCACAAACATAAGGAGAACCACAGACATGTGGAATAAGCTACCAAGTAGTGTGGTAGACAGTAGGACTTTCAAAACTCGATTCGCTGTTATTTTAGAACAATTAAGTGGATAGGACTGGCGAGATTTGTTGGGCTGAATGGCCTGTTCTCATCCAGATTGTTCTAATGTTCTAATTTTGTAATGCTGCCCAATAACCATATAATAATGACTGTAGTTGTTTTAACATTTTATTATAAAGTTGTTAATATATGCTCATTTGTTCCCAGTTACGAAGTGGCATGTTTATTACATTTTTCACAAGGAATCCATATTTAATATTAGTTAATTTTTTAAAATAACTTGTTTATACATTTTTGTAAATTATTTTGGGCATTTTCACCACTATTTTGTTACTTATGATCACTGGCATTTTGAACAACTTGTCTTGAGGACTCCTCTTTCAGTTATTGGGGGCATGTCATCTGAAGTCATAATTGCAATATCATGATGCAACGGGTTTAAAGGTCAGTACTTGGATGTGTTTCCCCAACTGAGACTGCAGACAACAAACCCTTTTTCTCAATGAAACTCTCTTTTGTCTTTGGTTTTTAACTCTGTCTTTGAACTCTTAAATTTGATTTCTAGGCATCACCTAGTTTTGATGCCATTGATGGTTTCTGACTATATCTCCTTTCAAAGTCCTACTTTTTCTTCTGGCTGCTTCACTGTATCATAGCATTTCCTAAATCCATTCATCCAAGTGTGCATCGTCATCCTCATGTTTAGAGTACTCAGTCAATCTTTGAGCATGTATTTAAAGTGTAAGGAGTCTCCACAATAAACCCATGTAAAAAGAGGAACACGTAAACTTCACGAAAAGAGCACTCTAGCTGGAAATCAGGGTTCAAGCACAGTAAGGTGGCAGTCCTACTGTTACCTTTATTTTATTGCCTAGCATTAATCCAGTTATCAACAGCCATCCATTCATTTATAAACTCACGTATCCTGAGCAGGGTTGCAGGAAAGCTGGAGAATATCCCAACGAGCATTTGGCACAAGGCAAGAGCAACAGCTAGACAGGGTGCCAGTCCATCACAGGGTAAACACACCCATACCCACTCACCCACATGGGACAATTTAGCAATGCCAGTTCATTTAACCTGTTTGTCCTATGTACTGTGGGAGAAAACTGGAGCACACATGCAGAAATGGCATAAATAAGCAAACTCCATGCCAAAACCACCGGGGACATGAACCTTGGCCTCCTTAGTGCAAGACAGCAGTGTTACCACTGCAATATTGTGCCACCCCAGTTATTAACAGTTTCGCAATATATAAAGTTGAATGTCCATTCATCCATATTAAACCTACTTAATCCACTTCAGACTCACATAGAGGTGAAACCTGTATTTATTGCACTGGGCACAATGAACAATATCCTTAAAGGGGGGGCTAGTGCCAATCACAAAATATTATTTAAAATGGTACCCCAATCTAAACAAAATTGCAGTTCCTATGTGCTGTAATTTGTGTGTTTGCCATCACAAAGAGCAGCTACTGTACAGCCAATCTAAAAACTCATCTTCAACTACAGTCTTTATTTCATTTAGCGCACTAGGAAAAATGCTTTTATCTACAGCTTCCTTATTAAGTAGAGACAGATGGGTTGGAGTTGGTGCACTGTCCTACACCGGTACCTCCTTTACACTCAGTGCTGTCAGGTCTCCAGCCCATATGACCCTGACAGAGTCAAGGCAGATATAGAAAAGTAATGAATAGATGGAAGGATAGGTTGGTTGTATCCAAAATGAAGAAGGAGAGCTTCATTTGGTATGGCAAGGAGAGTGGTGTTTGCAGCTCTAACCCGGCCTATAATGACTTAAATCAACAGGTACCCAGGGGTGCCAAGTGCAGTGTGGTCTCAAGTAGTGTGATGACTCTCCAAACACTCTTACGGCATGTCTCCAAGAAATAAAGTCATGGATGACTCACACTTTTCTCTAATTAAATAGCAATAAAATTGAGGTGCTCCTCATTGGTTGCAAATCTACACTTGCTAAAGTTAACTATTCTTCCATCTTAATTAACAAAACTCTCACAAACATATTTTTCAAGGCTAAGAGCCTGAGCATCATTCTAGACAGTACCCTCTTTTTCATCCCATATAAATAATGTTTCTTGGACTGCCTTCTACCATCTGTGAAATAGTTCTTGACTTTGTCCTGTTCTTACGCAACATATTAAGTATTGGTTAATGCCTTAGTCACTTCACGTATAGATTACTGTAATACTATTCTATCTGTCATCCCTAAAAAAACGTATCCATCACTTACTACTTGTACAAAATACTGCTGCTAGAACCTGTTCTAAGTCCACTGAACACGTCACACCTATTCTCTTTCAACTCCGCTGGCTCCCTGTCTACTATCAAATACAATCCAATTTAGTTCTCCACAGTCTCGCTCCTCCCTACCTCACTGATCTCCTACAGACTTACTGTCCCTCTCGCTCTCTCACATCTTCATCTGCAGCTTTACTTTCTGTAATACACATCAAGCTCTGTTCTATGGGAGCTCGAGCATTCTGTCATAGTACCCTTCAACTCAACTCTCATATCTGTCTATGGTTCTGATGTTTGTTACCACTTTTGCTCCCTTGTTGCTATTTGATTTAATTGTTATGTTTATTTTTATCTTTATTACTATTCTTTAATTTTTATAAGGTGACCTTGGTGCTAAGAAAGGTGAATATTAAATAAAATGTATTATTATTTTTATTATTAAAAGATTGTGCATGCATACACACACAGCAGATTTGTTGTGAAAACAGACCCTCCATCCTCATGGAGATGAGGGAGACTCTGAAAAGGACAGAAAGCCACACCTTGTGGTATTTAAAGTCATCATTGTTTTTTGTGGACATATCTGAAAGAGAAATTAATGACTATTTTGGCTCATCAGTATATAAAATGCTGTAGGTGTTTCATTTAAGGTACTTTCAGTTCTGGAGGGTTTTTCTACCTGTCATTGCTTCTTTTGGTCTTAACAATTTTTCTAATTGCTTCTTGTTTTCTTAAACGCCAATTAATAAGGAGATGTAACTGAAAAATGATCCTGCAGCTCACCTTTTAACTTTCCATTTACATCTATATGTGTTTATCATGAAGTATCTTTTTAGTAAACTTTGAAAGGAAATGGAAGAGAAACAGAGAGAAATATAGAGATTTTTGAATTTCTTTTAGGCCATAAATCATTTGGGTGATATCAGGGCAAAAGAAAAATCTACAACAGAAAAATTTGGAAGTGAGTGACAGTATGCTTTGCGCCCTAGGAACCAAATTATCCAAACTATTCTATAACATTTCAGTAATTATTTACCACTCTGGTACTGAACTTTCTGGTCATAAAATAGGACATTACGATTGATGAGAAAAATGCATAATTAATTGTAGAATTTCAGTATTTGAAGGTTCCTCTAGAGTGCCTCTATCTCTTGCACGGTTTGGCTCAAAAACTAATCAGCACATTGTCAACTCATAACAAGCTTAAGTTTCGAATTATGTATTTTTCTGTCCAGCCGTTTTAGCTGTGGACCGACACACAACTATCATTGAGATATCAATGTTTTCAGTATCACGGGACCCTAAAACGTCAAAATCCGTAGAAAACCGGAAATCGAAATTTTTCACGAATATAAATCTTTCGCTCCTCCACCTTAGACAAAAGTTTATGGTGGGTAGGGCTCAAAGCAAAAATAACTTATTATGGTAGAATGAAAGCTATGGTGTGGTGTAGTGGTTATGGCTTTAGACTTCACACCTTGAGTTTGCGGCTCAGATCCCTCTACTGTCACTGTGTGACTGTGAACCTGCCTGTGCTCCAATTGGAAATACAGAAGAAATGCAACCAATTGTATCTCAAATGTTGTAAGTTGTCAGCCAGATATATAAATGTAACAAGTTCTGTTACAAGCATGGATTGACTTCTGGTTAAAAAAATTGAGTTGGAACAAAAACCTGCAGCCACCGTGGTCTTCCAAATTTTAGGATCCCAGGAAAAAAAATATAGCTGCTATGGCTGGCTACCCTGAACTGGCTTAGAAAATGAAAGGGTGTGTGGAAGAACATCCATCCATCCATCCATTTTCCAACCAGCTGAATCCGAACACAGGGTCACGGGGGTCTGCTGGAGCCAATCCCAGCCAACACAGGGCACAAGGCAGGAAACAATCCTGGGCAGGGTGCCAACCCACGGCAGGACACACACAAACACCAAGCACACACTAGGGCCTATTTAGAATCACCAATCCACCTAACCTGCATGTCTTTGGACTGTGGGAGGAAACCGGAGCGCCCGGAGGAAACCCACACAGACAAGGGGAGAACATGCAAACCCCACGCAGGGAGGACCCGGGAAGTGAACCCAGGTCCCCAGGTCTCCCAACTGCGAGGCAGCAGTGCTACCCACTGCGCCACCGTGCCGCCCCATGGAAGAACATTGACACTCTTATCATGCATCTTTTCCAGTGTGTGTGGCTCTCCTGTAACAGTTCAATGGCATGCTGGTTCATTAATGATGACTCTAAACTGCCCAGTGTGAGGGAGTGGACCTCTGTTTCTGCCATGTTCCCAGTGTGACTATTATAGACTCCAGTGTTCAGATCAAACCCTGTTTGGCATACAAAATTTAAATTTCTGACTTTACCTTAGTGTCCAACCTAAAATATAAGCTTCTGGAAAATGTGTAATAGTTCAGACAATCAGGTGAATCTTCTGGTTGTCCAATTTGGATTTTTTCACTGGATTAGAGAGTATGTTTACAACAGCATTCATTATTCATTCAAGTGCATAAAGTTCAGAAAAAATGAGTACTAGAAAAGCAGCAAAATGGTATCAAGTTAAGATATAGCCTTTAAAACATACTTTGTTAAAATTAGCTTTTAAAATACTTAAAAAAGAAAGAAGCATGCATACTTTAATTAGTGAACTGCAAATCACCACCAATTGCTCCCAAGAAATGAAGTCTGTAACAAGTCACAAGGAACACGTGCACCAACACTACAAGGTTACTGATTCAGCTCCTGCCTACAACTCAATGTATGATCCCAGATACCTTAGATAAAGTCATCAGGCAAACATCTCCATATATAAAATTCAAAGCATTCTGTTCGTCTATTATGCAGTTATTCACAAACCACTGGTTTAGAACCTTGATTTTGTTCCTAATAGTCTTAATTGAAAGATTATAATGTGACACATACTGGTGAGGCAAAAAATGTAATCACTGGCAACCTCTGTGAAGTTATCATGGTTCACGTCTCTCCTGTGGCAAACTGCATAGAGAAACTTATCAAGAAGGTGACATGACAGAAAAAAAGAATCGCAAAATCTGCTGAGTGTGAAGCAAAATGCAGAAATTGATTATGTAATAGTAGGAAGAAGGACAGCTGCTGCATCTGCTAACCAGCAAGCACATTCAATGAGGCAACCTGCTGGTACTCATGCACTACTGGGGCTAGAACCTCGATCTTAGGAGGACCAGAGGTCTGTGTCTCTACTAATATAATAAAAATAATAATAATAATAATAATATATACTCTAATGTAACAAGGCTCATTTTCAATGTATGTACGACTGCAAAAAAATTCCTTACGAAGTAGCAAGCTTGGGTAAAACAGCCAAGAAAGTTAAAACCACCGAGTCGAATGTTTGAAACTGTGCCTACATTATATTTGCCATGTCAGAATGCTTTCAGAAATATTGCATAATACTTATTACTAACTTTAAAATCATAGATATTTTCAATTAGTCTCCAGAGGCAGTGCATTTTCCAATAAGATTCCACTTAATAATGCAACAAGTGCACTTTGAAGTTGATTTTTTTTTTTTTTTATTTCTCTGTAGTGTAATTATTGAGAATTTATAAAATGTGAGTAGTGCCCAGTGCACTTTTATGAGCAGAGGCCAATTTCCAGAGCATTTTCTTAATTGTGACTCTCACAGCTTGTTGAACTTGTATAAAAAGAACTTCAAAGGCTGAATTCAGGGAAGAATTGTTATAATAAAACATTCTTGTATTAAAAAACACATAACTCTCAAATGCAAAAGAGTTCCTCAGGAAGGCAACCTTTTGCTCGGGTATACAGCATAGTACATTTGTTACAATGCCGAGGCTACGGCTCTCTGCAACACTGAAAACATTGGAAATTCTGTAGCTCTTATAAATCCTACTGAGGTAAAAACAAAACTTATTAAACTCATGCACCAGCCAATTTCAGCTTGATCTGCTCAACTTCTATCACTGCAAAACAGACCCTTTGGGACAAGATGGCACTGTTATGATGTCGGCTTAAAAATCTCAGAAGGTGCCTAAGGCCTAAATACTCAAGAAAAATTCCTAAATAGGCAAAACTCAAAAACAGAGAGAGGGAACTGACAAAACCCTGGCTCAAATAAGCAAAAAATGTTATTCTTTGGATTTACTTATTAAATGAAGCTAAAATAATTCAAAGAGCTCAAAAACTGGCAAAGATACAAAAATAATTACTAATTTCTTCCAAAACAAAAATAACTTTCTAAAGTGGCAAACAACAAAACTACTATATTTTTTTTCTAAGACTCTGTGAAGCGCCTTGAGCATGGGAAAGGCGCTATATAAATAAAATGTATTATTATTATTATTAAATGCAGAAAAAACACAAATATCAAAGAAAACAGCAGAAGGAAAGATCGAGAAACAAAAAAATATCACTCAAACCTAAATCAAATAAATAAAAGATAATACAAAAACCCAAAGAATCGGAACAAATTGGTCAAAAAACAAAAAGTCACCAAAGGGTTTTACACAAAAGGAAGTCAAAGAGCACAGAAAAGCTAATGCCATGGCATGGAAGTGTGGCGATCAGGGAGTTTAACTAGAGCTTATCTGAAGGCCCTGCTTGAATGATTCTGAATAAAGGGACAGCGGTAAAATTACAAACAATAAAGTGAAAATAAACTGAAAACCAACAAAAGAATAGGGGAACATGACAAAATTTTTGAAAAAAAAAAGAGTGAAATACAAAGGCGTGGTTGTAACTTGGAAAAGAAAAAATGAAGGAGGGTCAGTATGATATCTGTCTTCTCATCTGCCCAGTAAACCAAAACTTGAACGAGCAGCACATATAGTTTGTGACTTGACTCTTGTTTTCAGTTTTTCTAAATGGTTCCTGGGGTTCTCAAATTTTCTACACATTGTTTTGGAGGGTGTTTTTGAGAACCAAGAAATCCAATGCTCTCATTTATTTACTGATTCAATGTGTTTTTCACTTGTGTTAGTAACTTTTATTTGGCATTCACCTAGGGCCCCATCTTATATTTTTTATGGGCATTGCCATTTTGGAACTTTCTCGCTGCCATTGTCGAAAGTGTGCTGCACATGGCAACACCAGGTCAAAGGTATAAAGGTCACTGTAATACACTTCATGGTTGTCCAGTTTTGGAATCCACTTAAACGGTTCAGCTTTCTTTTTGTTTCTTCATCGAAAATACTCTTTGGTTTTGAAATCATTTCTGTCCCTAAATACAATTTACGTCTTTCATTTTGGCTGTGTCTTATCCTCGACTTCGACATTTTCACTCCACTCTTTAAATGCATTTTTTTAATTAAGCCTTGGGCTTAGTTTATCAGATTCCTGCTCTATTGGTTACGACTTTAACTTGCTTTCCGACTTTGCTCTATCTCCTGATTCTAATATTAAACAACTTCTGCTGTCCTGTGCAGTCAATACACATAAACTCAAGAGCAACAAGGAAAAAAATTAGATAGATAGATAGATAGATAGATAGATAGATAGATAGATAGATAGATAGATAGATAGATAGATAGATAGATAGATAGATAGATAGATAGATAGATAGATAGATACTTTATTAATCCCAAGGGGAAATTCACAATTGTCCTGTTTGCTAATTATTTCAGCCTGACAATGTACATTTCTGTTAGACACATGGTGCACTGCATCTTAAGTGCTTCTAAAATTCTAAATATAAAAAAAAGATTACAATATGCAAGCTTTCAGGCCCCTTCTTCAGGTAAGATGTAATGCAGAAATTAAAGTTCCCTGTGTTAATATAGACAGCAGGACCAATGCAACATTGGAAAACCTTTAAGTGAGACATCTTAAATGTAAAAAATTAATAGACCTCATTAAGCAAGAGAGGAGAACACAGGGAACTCCAGTTTCTGTATCACATCTTGTCTGAAGAAGGAACCTGAAAGCTTGCATATTGTAATCTTTTTAGCTAGCCAATAGAAGGTGTCATTTTACTTGAATTTTAGCTTCCTTTCAAAAGCATCATGGAACAGTTTAAGGTCTCCCGTACTAGAGAAGTACTGCAGTACAGAGACTCCAAGGACCCCAAAATCCC
This sequence comes from Erpetoichthys calabaricus, assembly GCF_900747795.2. Taxonomy (NCBI): domain Eukaryota; kingdom Metazoa; phylum Chordata; class Cladistia; order Polypteriformes; family Polypteridae; genus Erpetoichthys; species Erpetoichthys calabaricus. The sequence goes on from NC_041395.2 coordinate 120,393,486, forward strand.
AGGGGCAGGCATTGAGATGGCTGGAAATGGAGTACCGCTAGGAAGCTGGAAACGGCTGACGTAAGGCTGAGGCACAAGGCTGTGCTGGGGGCAATGGCAACAGGAAGACCAGGATTGGGAAAAAGGTGTCATTTTACTTGACTTGTCGTCACTACATTCATAATGGCTAACACGGTACAACACCCTAGTACTACAAATATAGCTGAATAAAATGTAACACTGGACAGGCATAAAACGATGTGGTTTCAAAAAGTAAAAGCAACTAGTTTTCAGTCTTTGTCCACTCTAAATATTACTTCAATAAATACACAGCTGTGAGCACCTTATCGATTGATAGCATTGTTGTCATTATTTGGACAGTCCTGGAAAGAAAGGTCAGAGCCAAAGAGGCCGTGAAAAAGGTTTAATGAGAGGGTCTTTGAACCTTTAGTCCACTGAAGTGTTATTAGGAGAGACTTGTGGATGGCGATAAGACAAATACTAGGCAACTGTTTTTGAATTAGAACTGCATATTGAGGTGAACGCAAAAGATAATTCACCACTGCTGCTGTTGAGTGCACATAACCCAGCATGGGGCTGAAATACCGCTATGTTTCTGGTAAGCTTCATTAATTTACATTACTGAGCTGTACCTAAGCACAAAGTCTTTTCCTAAATGCTGTAATTCTAGCAAACATGTCCCTTCTGACTTCACTTTCTCAGGGGGCCGTTGCCTACTCCACTACTGTGCACAAGTTCTTGGGTTGAGTTTGTACAGGATCTGCCAAACCAGTGAAACATTTACATTATAGTTATGTTGCAAATGACTCAAGTCAAATTCCAGGGTATATGTCTAGTCATAGTTTATGACATTTTAAGTTATATGTGACAAACTATAGTTATAGTTAGTTAAGAGATACTTGTAGGAGAACAAATGAAAAGATTCTTATCCTCGTATATATTGAAATGAGTACTCGGATCTGCAATAGGACCAGACACCTGCAGGACATTCAGTCCATGTTGGGCATATGTGGTAATCACAAAGTGACACCCCTGCTTAAAATTGATCACTATATGAATGCATCACAGGCTGATGAACACCTTCAAGAAAAAGAGTCCCTAACCCTAACTCTGCCATTACTGTACTGTTAAGGAGGGCGTATTGACAAATTTAATACAAATAATTTTTATAAGGTTTGATTCCTAAGTGGCTCGTGTGTGGAGTGTGCAAGTTCTCTGCAGGTTTGGTTGAATGACATGTGTTTTTCAGTAAAGTGCCTAACAGCCTCAAATCATATTTCCTCTGGAGTATTTGGAGAGCCACGCTTCAGTGACTCCAAGAAAGCCTCCTAGGCACATTCCTACCAATATATAATCTGAACTAAGGGTGGGTGGTTTTTCTCGGGAGTCAGAAATATCACATTATTGTGCTTGCCATTTTAACACTCCAAAAAATCTTGTGGTTGAACACAAAGCAACACAAATGCTCTCATTGATGTAAGGAAATACGCATTTCAAGCAGCTTACATGCACATTGCAAAGCTACGTAGTGAACAAATACGCTGTTCATCTACCAATGCGAGGACACCGACACAGTAAATTACAGTGTGAACTGTTTAAATATATTTATATGGCACCACTAGCACTTTCACTTCATTAAATCTTTTCATTCATTTACAGTTGATTTGCAAATATCATTCTAAACTGAACTTCAAGCATGCAGTGTTACAGAGAGATTTGTCTGGCTGCCCATATTGTGCCTTACATGTTGAATAACACAGCAGTGCCTATCATGGTGACCATTGTTTATCTATCTATCTATCTATCTATCTATCTATCTATCTATCTATCTATCTATCTATCTGTCTGTCTGTCTGTCTGTCTGTCTGTCTGTCTGTCTGTCTGTCTGTCTGTCTGTCTGTCCTTTCATAGTCTGCAGGGAACACATGTAAGAAATGTTTTTGTATTCTGAACCAGTTGCTCCTACTCACCAACTGTCAATGAAGGGAAACTCAAACGCTAGGGCAAAAAAACACAACCAGCTTCAACTCCCCATAACATCATTACATACAATACAAGCACCAGTAGAAGGCACACAAATCAGCATATAATCAGAATAAAGGTCTCTCATTCACTTTAGTGAAGATAGGACAGTCTGTTAGTCCATGCTGAATTCTACAAGTATTCCACATAACTCAGGATGGTGTGAGTTAAGTGACATCTGATGGCCAGACTAGCTGACAGTGGACAGAGATGGCAGGTAACAAATAGTAACTGTCAAGCATTGAGCAGCAAACCAGGGAGTAGCGGACATTTTACAACCTAGTGTAATTCTTTGTTTCTAAAATACTGTACATGTAAGGACATTTCTGATACAACTTACAACCTTTTATGCAATAAGTGTATAACTATTAGCAAATACTGTATATATATTTGGTATGTGTGAGTGAAATAAAAATATAACTATGCAAAAAGAGAAAAAATTAGTGTATATGTCTTAAATCATTTTAAAATATAAATCATACTGAAATATTGAAGAATGGTAATTTTTCAAGACTTGATACAATATCTATCTATCTATCTATCTATCTATCTATCTATCTATCTGAGCACAGAACTCTGAACTTATACACCACCCGACAAGGGAAAAATAAGTTGCTTCAGAAATGGCAAATACAATGCTTAGCAATAAGTGTCAGTGTAATAAATGGGTCTGTTAATGAGCCTTGCCCTCACATATTAGGGCACAGTCTGCAAAGCTGGTGCCTGGTGTTATACCATTTGTGCCCAAGTCATTCCCAGCACATCGGGCGAATTTAATTTAATGGAGTAGCATTGTGGAATTTCCTGTAATCATTAATATACTTCAGTTTTTTTGCACATACAACAAGGTAAATGCATACGTACCTCTTTAACCGTCATAGGGGTTTATTCATTTTTAATAACGACTGCTTCCTTTTATTTTGTCAGCTTCAATTGTGTTTCTGTTAAGTTCAGCCTCGGTCAGGTCGGTGCAGCAGAGTGCCAGCTTCAGACTCCCACGTGCAACTGGGGGATAAATATGCAATTCTGTTTACACAAAGGGGCCATTTAGTGGACAACAAGCAAACAAGTCTTCTCACAGGTTCACTTTGTTTGTCTGGTTGTTTGTTGCGTTCTGGGCTTTTGATTATGTTATATAAAACATGATCAAGGAAGATGATTAGGTATGATTACATTAAATGGTGCAGAGTAATTAGTGCTCCCCTCCTACCATTCCAAAGGACAAAGTATTTGTTAACTCCATGGACGCATATACAGTAAAGGATGTCCATGTTAATTTGAACACAGGCCATACTGTTTTTGTGGAAAGCTTTTGTGTTTGCAGTGTTAGTTGTTAATATTTGTTAAAGGGAAATGGTTCTTTAAGAAATCCCTGTAAGAGTCTGTCCTCTAGATGTTATGTAGCTGTTCATAGATTTAACAGGGTTTTTTCCCCATTTGTCAGCAAGTTTTTCAACTGTCAGTGATGTTTACTTACAGATTGACATCAAGCCAACCCACTGTGATGACTGCTAACAATACAGAAAAAAAAGAAGGGAAAAAATGTCATAGTTAAGTCCAACCTGAATATAAAACTTTAATGAACTTCACTAGAACATGCATGTTGATCTATTCATCTAGCTATTCCTCTAAGTCGCTTGATTCTTGCCCTGGGCAAATCCTGCTAGCAATCGATCAAAAGGAAGAGTGTGTTGAAATCTACCACAATATTTATGTTCTATGGATTAAAAATGGAGCAAAAAAAAACAGAAAAGAGTATACCAGCCACTGATCAATCACCAAACACTCCAAGTAGACAACATCAGCATAGGTATTGTTGCCATGGCCTTAATTGCCAAAACGAAATGATTAACCCCAGCACAGTTTAGTCACCTGATTGCTTTTATTTGGAGTGGAAGAAGCCAAAGGCTGAGAACTAGGCCATTCACATAGTAGTAGTAGTAACTTTTTATTGTCATTTCAACCATGTACAGTTAGTACAGTACACAGTGAAACGAAACAACGTTCCTCCAGGATCATGGTGCTACATAGGACTACAGAAAAAAACTACACATTTTAACATAAAGGGCATGTGTGCAAACATTGCAGGACAATGCAGAGGCAGAAAGTGGTGCAAATGAAGACAATGCAGTGCCAAAAAGTACATATTTATGATATCTACAAGTACAAAAGATTAGCAGGTTGTGCCAAAATGTGACAATATCTTAATAGAAAGAACAGATGTAACCATGACACTGGAAGTAGGAAGGAAGTAACAGTACGATAATAAATAAAATAATAAATATAAAGACATGATCTAGTTGAGTGGGAAGGTTTGTATGTGTTATCAGTCTAGTCCCTGAGCGTTTAGGAATCTTAGGGCTTGATGGAAGAAACTATTACACATTCTGGTAGTGAAGGCCCCAATGCTTTGGTACCTTTTTCCAGACGACAGTAGAGTGAATAGTTTATGTGATGGGTTCATTAGGTCCTCCACAATGCTGGTGGCTTTGCAGATGAAGCGTGTAGTGTATGTGTCTGTGATGGAGGGAAGGGAGATTCCGATGATCTTCTCAGCTGTCCTCACTATCCATTGTAGGGTCTTGCGATTCATGACAGTGCAATTTCCAAACCAGACAGTGATGCAGCTGCACAGGATACTCTCAGTAGTCCCTCTGTAGAAAACTGTGAGCATGGGTGATGGGAAATGGGCTTTCCTTAGCCTTTGCAGGAAGTAAAGACGGTGCTGGGCTTTCTTGGCTATGAAGATTGTGTTGAGGGACCAGGTGAGGTTCTCCGCCAGGTGAACACCAAAGCATTTGATGCTCTTGATGATCTCTACTTGGAGACAAGTTGCCAGATATAAGCTGAAGATACCCAAGCTAGGATCAAGCTAGGGCCCAAGGGCTGTGAAGTATTGAAAATGTAAGAACATCACCACCCTATGCTGAAAATGAGTGATTGTAGCTTCCCAAGCCACATGAGTTTTTGCTTTAGCTGAACTGGTTGAGTTACTTGTGTTTCTTCTAAGCAGACGCAAAGATCATGATTAGGTTTGAGGTCAGCACAGGAACAGGCTGTGGGAGGTAAGGCACATACCTCATAAGGAAAACTGATGGTCAAGCTGGATATCATTTGGAGACAAGTCAAGAGGTCTAAAGAGAAACACAGATCAGGAGTGCACCTTTACAGTTGCCATCCCCTATGTAATTCAGCTAAGTGGAGTTTTCTGAGCTACAAATGAAAGTTCCTTTACTTAACTAAGATGCGCTAACTTGATTGTCAACATAAAGCCATAGGCTGAAATGGGGACCACCCTGTGGTAGGATTAACGCAAATCTGCTACTAAAAATATATACAGTAGAACCTCTGGTCAAGGACGTTTCCGAACACATACAAATCAGGTTACGATCAAAAAGTTTGCCAAAATTTTGCATCTGTTCACGACCACACGCTCTGGTTGCGAACAAAAACAGTGGCGGCCAGTTTCCCTACACGCATTTGTAAGCGTCAATGATTTCCCATTCTCCGTTTCCCATTTTCTTTTGTTTGCGTACACAGGGCCTAACAAAGCAGCTGATGTTGCAAAAGGAGTTACAATGTCAACCAAGCAGAGGCTTCAAGTGCTGGAAGAGGTGGAAAAACTGTTGCTAGTGTGGTTGAACGAGAAGCAAATTGCAGGGGATAGCGTAAGTGAGCCGATCATATGCGAGAAAGCCAGAAAGATTCATGGCAATTTGCTGAAAAGAATCCTTCTTCGAGTGGCGAAGGTGAGGAATTTACAGCCAGTAGAGGATAGTTTGAAAAGTTTTGCAAGACAAATGGCATTTCATTTTTTTCCCCTGTGCTTAAAACTCATAAAAAAAGTGTTTACAGCGAGCAGTTCATAAGGGTCTAGGCTCTTACAATGTTAGTTTTCTCTGTTGTTCAAGGTTTTCTCAGTGATATTCAATGTTTTTACATTTAGGTTACTATTACACTGTGCATTCTATGGTATAATTAACTATTTTTGTGCTTAAAAATATATATATATTTACATACAGTTTGTACAGTCTGGAACGGATTAATTGTATTTACATACAGTCTTATGGGGAAATTACATTCGGGTCGTGTCCAGAGTTTTGGAACGAATTACGGTCGTGACCAGAGGTACCACTGTATATGCTTTTTAAATTTTAAACTTGTATTTCATATGACATTATAAAAAATTTTGCCTTTATTTAACAAGAAGCAAAATTCTGTAATAAATCATTTATTTTCTGAGCCTGCGTAATATAATATAATATAATTGTGAAGGATTGCCGGCTTTCTACTCCGGCTCTCACCCCAGGCCGCCAGGAGGAGCTCTCCCAGCAGCGTGGACGTGCCCCGAATTCCAGCAGGGCATCATGGACTCTGTAGTTTATATGCACAGCCCTGCTGGATACCATGGGGGCCTCCAGGAGTCGCTGTAGGGAGATTGTCGGACTCTTATGTGCCCTATAACCCAGAGGTGCGTCATGATCACATGACAGGAAGAAACGACGTGCCTCCAGGGTGAAGAAGAGTTTTTATATGACCCGGAAGTGTTCCTAGTCACGTGGACAGAGAGGGCGAAATACTTCCGGATCAGGGTGTATAAAAGGACGATGGGAAATCCCAGACGTTGAGCTGAGCTGGGTGGAAGGGTGGCAACGCGTCTGGGAGTGTGGAGGATTGGTTATTGTTGGTTGTATTATTGATTATTATTGAGTATTGTGGAGTGGAGGGTGCTTTGTGCACTATTATTATTATTATTATTAATTATAAAACTGGGCGGCACGGTGGCACAGTGGGTAGCGCTGCTGCCTCGCAGTTGGGAGACCTGGGGACCTGGGTTTGCTTCCCGGGTCCTCCCTGCGTGCAGTTTGCATGTTCTCCCCGTGTCTGCGTGGGTTTCCTCCGGGCACTCCGGTTTCCTCCCACAGTCCAAAGACATGCAGGTTAGGTGGATTGGCGATTCTAAATTGGCCCTACTGTGTGCTTGGTGTGTTTATGTGTGTCCTGCGGTGGGTTGGCACCCTGCCCGGGATTGGTTCCTGCCTTGTGCCCTGTGTTGGCTGGGATTGGCTCCAGCGGACCCCCGTGACCCTGTGTTCGGATTCAGCGGGTTGGAAAATGGATGGATGGATGGATTAAAAAACTATTATTTGGACTTTTATCTGGTGTCTGACGTCTAGTCTGAGGGTTCAAGGGGTCACGGAGACCTCGAACTATCACATAATATAATATAATATAATATAATATAATATAATATAATATAATATAATATAATATAATATAATATAATATAATATAATATGATAGCAGTAATGTTGACATATGGTGTTCTTTGAAGTCCTCTTATGGAAACGCAGAAGACATGCTTGTTGGTGCGACTGCTGTGTCGATGAGCATGACTGTACTCTGCAGTGGACTAGACTGTCAGGGCTCAGACAATGGATGAATCACTCAAAATCGTGAAAATGTATATTAATTCTATTTATAACAGGAATGCTGTTTGCATGAAAACAAAACTTGAATCATGATGTGCACATTATTAAAAATATGAGTTTTTAAATAATAAATGATTTTTCCCTAAAAAAGATTTGACATATATGGCATATGTATGTTAAGAGGATATAAAATGGCAGTAAAATACAAACAAATCCCAGCATATCTACACCAAAGACAAAGGCTTCCCTGCTTTCTTTTTAATTTGTATTCTCTCTTTCACTGTTTGTCCAGTGTATGATACAATCACCGGCAAGTTAGGTGAGGCAGACACCGAATCTGTCCAACGTGTTAATTAGTAAGCCACACTGAATGCTGATTTGCCATTTTTTACCTGTAAGTGCAGAACATTTAAGTTGTTATCAGTTCTCATTTGAGAGGCTATTAATTTGCCACAAGCACTGAAGCACAGTTGCTGGCTGGGAGCCGCATGTTTGGGATCCACTAACCTACTCTACAAAGACAATCAAGTCCACAAGGGGGCCCGTCAAGAAGTGCTGAATAAGCAAAGTGTACGTTTTGTCCTGCTGACATTATGACAAGCATGCACTTCCAATAGCTTTTGTTAGTATGGAAAGAACAATGGAGAGATGGAATAGTAAAGTTAAAAAAAAATAACACCCCACCCTCTGTATTCTTTGTTGTATTCTCTTACGTTTCTCATTAGTTGGTAAGCAGACAGCCCACTAATGCTCAAATAAAATGTAATGGTGCTAATAACAAGAATGAAAATCACCATCTGCTTCATTATACGTCGTCCTGCTGCCCTTTCAGTAGTTTATTTGCCTTTTAATGATTTTGAGCATGCTGAAGCACCTTGTTGCAGCAAGATAACAGAATCGCTCCTTACAGCTTCACTCACTTGGGCTTCTTTGGTGTTTTTAATCCTCACTGATAGGAGCATTTTTTTTACCTGTGATATGGCTGCACTGAACCATCTAATATTCCTGGTACATGCATCTTTTATCATCATTTTATCAGCTTCACCTTTAATTACTCTCCTGTGGAGATCAATTATATAAACTACAAAAAATGATTTTTATTTAAGCCAAAGAAAAAAAAAAAAACATTTTGTTTCTGTGTAATGCCTTTTACTGTATGCAGAACTATAAATGTATTTACTAATCACACACAAAAACAACTGAAATGAACAGATACTTTTAAAAAATCAATACAGAGGACATTTTGGGTTTGCACATACATCAGAATGATACCAAACCTCTAATGTTAAACGCTGTCACTTTCAGTGTTTTACTTGGATTAACTTGGACTGAATCAAACTCTAAAATCTTTCAAAGGCAGCCTTTCATGTTTTCGGGGTACTAAGGTATAAAATAACAAGTGCCTTTACCCTTAACTTCATAGGAAGACTCACCAGAGACATGAATGTCCCTGCCGAGGTAAGTAAACCTCTCGAGGAGGTCGACACTCTCTCTGCAGACAGAGACACACTGCTGAGGTCATTAAAGGCCTGCATCTTGGTATTTATTCAGGACACTTGCAAGCCCAGACACTCAGACTCCTCGCTCAGTCTCTCGAGTGCCCTGATCAGAGCCTCCATTGACTCCGTGAAGATCACAGCATCATCAGCCAAGTCAAGATCAGTGAATCATTCTTCACTAACAGACGCCCCACAGCCACTGGACCCCATGACCCAGCCCAGCATTCAGTCCATGCAAACACTGAACAAAGTAGAAGCAAGAACACACGCCTGACGAATCCCGGAATCAACTGGGAAAAATGCAGAGGTTCTGCCTCCACTCTGCACAGCACTCACAGTACCAGTGTACAGGCCAGCCATGATATCCATCAACTTTGGGGGGGATCCTGTGAAGTTTCGGGATGTCCCACGAGGCAGCTCGATCAACTGAGTTGAATGTTTATGAAAATTGACAAAGGCTGCAAAGAAACTCTGCCGATATTCACGTTAAGTCCTGGGTATAATGTTAAACTGCATCTGGCCCTGCAAGCGGTCCTCCAACTAGCAAGGAAATCTTGGGAGATGGTGGCAAGATTGGCACTCTAGCCACCATAAAAACTTCACACAGCTCCAAAATGACAGATAAGACTCATTTTTGCTCTCCATGGGAATAGTTCTGCTGTGGCCACCCATTGGAATTCTGCTCGCATTATAAAGGGGATTGGGGAAAGCCCTCGGGAGCCTCATCCCAGGAAGTTGCAAAATTGCTGAAGAACCAATGGGCTCAGGCCTGTTGAGGATCAGAACTGTTGTTGGTGCTGTGGCGTTGCCCACTGCATGGCAGCACTCAAGTCCCAATTTGAGGTGGCCCATCCAGGTAGGAACCTGGAACGTCTTGTCTCTCCAGCATGATGATCATCTTCTTTAAATATTGGTAATAGATGATAAATATAGAGAGCTGATGAATAAATTAGCATCAGCAGACAATCACCATGGTACAAATGAGCAATAAGAAACCACAGTGTGTGCGTCCGTGCTTACTGGGAGGCTGGATGCTGAATGTGACTGCAAAGTTGACAGCACTCTTGATTTCCTGTAACGCTTAAAAAATAAAATTATTCTTCTTAAAAATAGAGCAAAAATGTGCATGGAAATCTTGATCCCGTCTCTCCAAAGTTAAATAGTACCATAAACATTCTTTAGGTAGTTCCAGAGATACTGTACACACGACAGACAGATCAATGTGTTTTATGAGAACATGCTCAACTGCGCTCGTGGACGTTACAGAAAGGGAAGAAACTGCACGATGTTATCATACCTCTTCAAACTGAGATGCTTGGCAGATTTTCACATTTTCTACATGGCAACTCTGTCATTTCATTTAAGAGGCAAACAACAATTACAGTTAAAAAAAATGCTTTATTCGTCAAAGTCTTGTTTCTAGACAGCTGTTTCCCACTGAAACGGGTTTGTTTATATATTATGGAAATGCTATCCACTTTATCAAACCTTATTTTTATTAGAAAACGGTAGGGCTGAAGAAATGCATTAACCTCCTGTTGACAGGCTAATTGCTAGATCTGATTGTAAAATAATAGACTTCACGTTTACAGGAGCACAAAGTGAAAGACTGCCAGAGCTCCCAGAAATTAGTGTGAACAGGAAAAGCAACCTGTGCATCCAGTTACCCCGGTGACAAACTAATTACCAGGGAAGGAAGGTGAGCGCGTAATGAAGCACGCAGGGCACACTTCTCACCTGCAGGATGTACACTTTAACTAGGGCGGTGCATCACAAAAATCTGCTCTAAATAATTCAAAACATCTTGCAGCCGGTTATGTAAGATGAGCCTGCTGAACAATGTCCTCATAAATATGAACACGACAACTGCATCGATTCTCTGCCATCCTCCATTGCTATTGGTCAAATGACGTTTCACTTCACTCATTCAAGGACTGCACTACAATCAACTATTTTCCACACCTTTAAAATACACTGGAAACTTTTAGTGTACAAAACCCATAATTAGTAAGTGCCTGTTATGTCCAGTGTGAACTATACTTGCAACAAATTAGATGGCAATGGCACTCCATCTATTAATTCTATCTCATCCTGCTTTTGCTTATTTTGGTTAAACGGGAGACCACTGCACTATTGTGCTTCTTGAACCACTACAGGATTCTTCTGGCATTGTAATGTTGCCCATTACTTTGCTGTAAAAGCTATCAAGAAAAGAGACCATCCTGGCCCACCAGCAAAAGCTAAGCCTAAGAACCGAATCATGCCAAAAATTAACTGAAGAGACTTGGGCAATAAAAATAGACATTGGCAGGTCTCAGTGTGGCTGTTTTGTTGAAAAATTAGAAAATGAAGCAATGAGTTGAACGTGAGGATAAGAATATAAGTTGAAGCCACAATAAACAGTTCTTGTCCAGTCCTGCACCGAAAATTAAAGCTTTGAACCAAAGGTGGCTTTTATTACTCAAATCCTCTGTCAAATGCAGCACAGGTAGCTGAACGTTTGAGCTGTGACACTTTGAAATAATTAACTATTTAATGGATGAATAGTAACAACAACAACAACATTTATTTATATAGCACATTTTCATACAAATAATGTAGCTCAAAGTGTTTTACATGATGAAGAAAGAGAAAAAAAAAGACAAAATAAGAATTAAAATAAGAGAACACTAATTAACATAGAATAAAAGTAAGGTCTGATGGCCAGGGAGGACAGAAAAAAACAAAAAAGAACTCCAGACGACTGGAGAAAAAAATCAAATCTGCAGGGGTTCCAGGCCACAAGACCACCCAGCCCCCTCTAGGCATTCTACCTAACATAACTGACCTCAATCAGTCCTCATTGTATTCAGGGTTCTCATGGAAGGACTTGATGATGATGGTTACGTGGACTTCTGGCCTTTAATCCATCAATGTAGGGACATCACGGTGCTTTGATTAGTAGTACAAATGAATGTGAAAACACGAAATTAGAAGTAAGGAAATATTACATATGCAAAGTAATGTATATTTTAATCAAACATGTTAAAGATCATTAGACATTAAAAGCTGTCTATGTCAAAAGAAGCACTACACCATCTCACCAGGGAAAGTCCTGGGTGGGTTGAAAGTTAAACAGGACGCAGGAGGTTCTGAACAACTGGCAGAAAAAAGTTTTAGATAAAAACAGTGAAATTTGAATAAAACACAAATCATCTTGAAGATAGAGAGGAGTGCTTGAACCTGTGTCATTGCTGCTAGGCTGTTGTAAGAAAATGTTTATTCTTTATTATTTATAGTTTGCATTTGATCTTTTATCTTTGTATTTTATTTTTGTGCTTTAATAAATCAAGAGTATACCTTTAATAAAGGTGGGTACACCTTTTATTGGTCTGGTCGCTCTGATGGCTGTCACATTCAGGGAGTAGCTGTTGCTGTGGCGGATCGGCTCCTCCCGATGGTGTCTAATGTCACTCTTTTCAAACAGCGTATTATGAGACTCAGATTAAGGCACTCTTTGGGTGTCTAGTCTGATGTCTCAGTGTATGCTCCGACCACGTTGAGTAAAATCTCAATGAGGTAGACATTTTATTTGCAACTGCACTCTGTGGTTGACGGGTGCCCATGAGGTGACACTCCTCTGGTCATGTGAGACTTCAATGCAACCACTGGCACTGACAGGGCTGGCTATAAGGATTGTGTCGGCCCCCATGGGTCTGGTGACCATGGTGAAATTGGTTCCATGTTCCTTGACTTTGCAAAAGGTCAGGAGCTGTGAATTGCTGGATCATGGTCTCAGCACCCTGAGCCGCCTTGTTGGACTTGGTACTCCAATACTGGTGATGCGAAGAAGAAAATCGATTACATTCTCGTGGACAGTGCTGGATCCTCCAACAGAACTGCAGGGTCTACAGAAATGCCCAGTTTGTGAATTTTGACGAAAGATTTGTTGTTGCTACTCTGAAGATCCAGCTTAGGTCCAGTAGGCTATCACCTACTCGAAGAATGAGGCTGGACTTGGTCAGCCTCCAAAATCAGGCCGTTTCTAATGAGTTTGCATGCAGTTTCTGTGACAGACTTGCAGACTTGGGTGCGACTGCCGATCCTAATGTGATGTGGGAGACCTTCCGTGACAAGACACTGAAGGTTAATGAGGGTTGTGTTGGTATTGCAAGTGTTTCCAGAAGGAGGTGTTTCATCTTGCAGGGCACCCTGGATATCATCGAGAGAAGTTGCAGTGCAAGGCTTGATGGCATCTCCAGTCTGTACTGGGAACAAAGAAGGACAGCTGCAAGGGTTCTAAGGGCAGATAAAGAGGCGTTTGTAAGAGAAATCTGTGAGCAAGTGTCACCATCAACGGTCTAGTGACCTACCTACAGACGAATCGAAGCATTATGCACATCTGAAGTCTGTTCCTCTGAGTCGCAGTCAGGGCAGGTGATGGAACGTTTATTATGGATGACACTACAGTCATGACCCGCTAGATTGGCTACTTTGAGCAGCTGTTTAAAGCTGACCCTCTGGTTAGGACATTGGACATCTCTGGGTCCAGGTTTCTTGAGGCTGATCCTCCAGTTATCTGTGAACCACCCAGTCTCACTGAGATTGCACAGGTGGTGAACCAGCTGAGAGTAGGGAAGGCTGCAGGGATCTGTGGTATCCAGGGAGAACTTCTCCAGGCTGTTGGTAAGGCTGCCCTCCTGCCTTGCAATCAATCTTTGCTTCCATTTGGGAAACAGGTGTTGTCCCAACTGACTGGAAAATTGGATTTGTCATCCCTATCTGGAAAGGGAAGGGTGATCACCTGGATTGCAGCAACTACAGGGGGATAGCATTGCTCTAAGTGCTGGGTAATGTCTTTGCTAAGGTCATCCTCAGTAGGATCCGTGATCACTTGCTCACCTACCAATGAAGTCTGGTTTTATGCCTAAGAGGTCTACCATCGATTGCATCCTGGTACATTGAGTGCAAATGTGAATATCAGCAGAATCTCGTCACAGTCTTTGTCGAGTTTCACAAGGTGTTCGACTCAGTAGATTGAGTTTCCCTGTGGCATATCCTGAAACTTTGTGGGACTTTACACTGGTACTGTGAGAGCTGTGCAGCATGGAGGCAGAAACTCTGAATTTTCCCAATTGATTCTAGGGTTTGTCAGGGGCTGCTCTTGATCCTACTCTGTTAAATGCTTACATGGACTGGGTGTTGGGCAGGGTTGTGGGGTTCAGTGGCTGTGGGGCATCTGTTGGTGAAGAAAGATTCACTGATCTTGACTTTGCCAGCAATGCTGTGATCTTTGCAGAGTCAGTGGAGGCTCTGATTGGGGCTCTTGAGAGACTGAGTAAGTGGTCTGGGTGTCTGGGCTTGCGAGTGTCCCGAATAAAAACCAAGATCCAGGCTTTTAATGACCACTTGGTCACAGCCATTAGCAGTGTGTCTGTCTGTGGAGACAGTGTCAACCTTGTCGAGAGGTTTACTTACCTCAGCAGTGATATTCATGTCTCTGGTGACTCTTCCAATAAATTCAGTAGATAGATTGGGAGAGGAAGGAGGATCATGAGGTTGCTGAAAAGTGGCGTGTGGTGCTCCTGATATCTATGCAAAAGTCTTTAGAGTCCTGGTGCTTCCTGTCTTGCTATATGGTTACAAGACATGGACGCTATACAGTGACCTGAGACGAAGAGTGGACTCATTTGGTACTGCGTATCTTCGGGAAATCCTTGGGTACTGCTGGTTTGACTTTGTGTTGAATGAGCAGTTGCTCATTGAGTCCCGAATAAGCCATATCACCTTCATCATGAGGGAGTATCAGTTTCGGCACTAAGGCCCCTCAAGGGTGATCCGGTTCACAGGATCCTCATTGTTGAGGACCCGATTGACTGGACCAGGCCAAGGGGATGCCCACACAACACCTGGATGCAGCAGATAGATGGTCATTTCCAGAGGGTGTGACAGGACCGTGTGTCTGCCTGGGGTGTTGCCAGTCAGGATCCTGAGCTGTTTTGTCGGGTGGTGGGTGAGGCAAAGCACTGTACCAGTGCATGCTCCCCAACCTGACCTGAATAAATAAAATAAACTATTTTAATATTAATTTAATCTAGAATTTTTTCTGGTCTCAAAAATTCAGGTGTAGTTGGGGGGGGGGCAGTCAACATAGGGGCTTCACTGAAGGGCTAGGCAGGTGTGAGGATGGTAAATACAGGTCTGTGAGACAATAGCCTACAACAGGTAACTAAACCTGTTAAAGTCTCAACACCAGGTGCTAGGACCAGAGATCTGGAAATACAGGGTGAACCTTAAGGACCCTAAGGTCAATATTAACTCTACATTTCCCACCCCTTAACCTAGGAAAAATTGTTTGGGTTTGATATTGTTTGGGTTTTGGGCCACACAGAACTCCTTTCATTATGGTGTGTTTATCTGTCTACTGTGTCTTTGACTCTTTCAGCTATAACTGACTGTAGATCGTTCAGAGGTTTATTTTTTCCAGTGATGCTGATGACTGTTTTTTTTTGTTTTCTTCTTGTCCATTGTCAGTTGGGTTCCATTTATGTCAATCAGTTTTAAACTACTTTGTTTCCCTGCCTGTTTGAACAAATCTGTGTCTTTAGGTATAGCCATTACAGTATGTTATTAGTAATTTGTAAAGTTTGCATTTGCATTTTCACAGCACTCAGTGTACCGAATTGAATTTCTTCATTTTGGTTATGTCATTCCATTTTTCATATACTGTATACTATATAAAAATATATATTTTAGTTTATTTATTTTTATTGCAGCCACTGCTGTATTTTATGATTTCAGGCTGTCTGTTTTTGGTGACAGCGTTCTTGTTCCTGCCTTGTGACGTTATGATGCATGACATCACTTTTGTGATGCTATTTCAGATGACTCATGGTTGTCCTGGTGTCCAGACTTTTGGTTTTGTAAAGGAAAATTCCTTATGCTATTTATTTAACAAAAATAATTATAGGGATGTTTTTGAAAACAAGTTTGATTAGTGTTTTTTGGCTTTAGTACTTTTTACTTGGGTTGATTTTTTGACTTTAGGCCTCCGCTTGTTCTTGTCCTTATGGTCCTTTCTTTTATTTTGTTTACCAGTTTCATCTGCCTGAACACTAGATTCCCCAGGTTGAATTCATGAGGCCAGCTTTGCCTTTAAAGAGCCATGTCTGCAAAACAACTCTCTGCTTTCTCAAAGGGGCAATAAAATTCAGCACGTTTAGATAGGCACTAAATGTTGCTGCCTAGTGGTCTATATTTCTTACAGCTCCCAAAAGTCTGAAATGGCCATGATGTCAATTTTGGAAAGTCATGAGCCTTAGGCTTTAACTGGGTTTCCTACCTTCTTTTGGTCTACTCTTTCTCTCTTCTGCTCTGTTATGGATGGTGTTGCCATTTTCTGTCTCTGGATTTCATGTGAGCAATTATTTTGTGTGTCTGATCACAATGATACTGTGTGGTGGCCATGTAAGCCATAACGTTATGGCACCCATGATATAAAAGATTTCAGCTTGTATTAAGCAAGTGTCTGACCCCTTTTGTAAAATTAGAGATTTGTATGACAGTAGTGTTTGAGCAAATGATAAAAATCTTTTTCTTTTGGTTTTGAACTCTAGTGCAAAGAAATGTAAATTTACTGACATACCTGACATAAATAGAATGTATGTACATATATTTGTATACTGTATTTAATAATTTGGTACAGAGACAATAAGTACATAAAGGTTTGAGGTCCTGAAAAGGTAGACTTAGTGTAATTACCACAAGGCTAGAGTGAAAAATGCAAAACAAATGCTCAAAAGGTACAGTACTACATTGGCACTCAGGGGACAGCACCAGTATGTCCGCTGTTGTGCTGGTCAAATAACGGGTTGGTGGAAGATTCCAGTTTCTTCATGTTGTTAAAAGAGAAGGTGTTTGCTGTAGGACTGAAGTGGCACCACTGCTCTCCATTTAGGTTGTGTACTTCAAGACACAGGGAAGAAGTGGAAAACATGTTGGTGACCGTGCCAACCATGCATTCATGAATTCGGACTCACCAGTCTCATGTGTGACAATGTTATATTTATTTATATTTATTGTAGTGCCAACCTGACGCTCACTGACACCGACCCGATGGATTCTTGTTGTTTAAATGGCTCTTTTAGGTAACCTGCTGTCTTTCAAAGGACAGTAGGCTGTTGCTGCACCAGTTGGAAATCATATGTGACTTTGGCACACTTGCCATTTTTCCCTGCAGCTAGCAATGGGACCGTTTTTCTACATGATGGAACGTTACCTCATACCGTTGGTGACTCAACTGATGAAGCTTTTCAGCACTTTTACAGGATGTGTGTAGTAAAGTAGTTTGGTACAGTAGATATTTCCTTCTTAAGGGAATGGGCAGCTAGGATTCTTCCATAAAGACCCAGTTCTTTAGGAACCACTGGAAACTTAGATTGCATTTCATTTATGAACAGTGTCTGTGTAGTTGTGCTGGGAGAATTGCATCGCAAACAAAGGTAACTATGTAGAAAAGTAAAAGTAACAGAGTTAAAAAAAATCGCAGAAACATTTTGAACGTTCGTTGTATATATAGATACTGAGTGTATGTGTGTATATGTCTGTGTGTGTATATATATATATATATATATATATATACTGTATATATATATATATATATGTATGTATATATATATTTATACGAGGGGGCTTCGCTCACCAACACAAAGGGCCTGCGCTACGTGCCAGCCATTTCGCATCTCTCGTATGAGAATTTCACTTTCACCAAACAACAAATCTTTTAATTCTCACGGATATGCCTCTTCATTGGGAAGAAACACTACTTTTCTCTGATGGCAATATGAATCAGATGATCTACAAGTCTCTCTTTTTGCTGTTCCGTTATTTTACCGAGTAATAATTACCTTTTCTTTGCGCTAATACGATCTTTTACTTTATCATTTTTTTGAGACTTTCGAATTTTAGTACTTTCATTATCTCTAACCTGCTCTGCATGTGTATCGCGCCAACGTTTTTGAATTCTTTACAACAATCTACTTTGTCATTTACTCTTTTTCTTGTATTTCCGGCCCCGTGTGCGTTTAAATCTCTTGGCACAAAGTCTCATGAACATGAAAGTATCTCTCTGAAAAAGTCATGTCTCGTCCCAGGCTAAAAAGTCTCGTCTCGTCCCAGGGTTTTTTTTTATTATAATATATATATATATATATGTGTGTGTGTGTGTATGTATTTACAATACAGCAGTATATACTATAATAGTTTCCTCCCACAGTCTAAAGACGTGCAGGTTAGGTGGATTGACGATACTAAATTGGCCCTAGTGTATGGTTGGGATGTGTGTGTGCCTGTGTGGGTTCACCCTGTGATGGACTGGCCCCCAGTCCAAGGTTTATTCCTGCCTTGTGCCTATGCTAGGTGGGATAAGCTCCAGCACCCCTCGTGACCCTGTTCAGGACTAAGCAGGTTAGAAAATGACATGACATGACTACCATGGTTTGCAGAAGAATTTATTTCACTTTGTATTTTATTGTTATTTTAAACCTACTATTAGTGAAAAATGCAGACAGGCTAATTTGTTAATTGTAAATACAAAATTTCCAGGCTGCATTATGTCATGCCTCTTAGTGTTGCTCTTGCAAATTATCTTTATCAAAATGTAATTCATCATACTGGCAGTTTTATGCAGTTTATTTCCTGTATTGTGGATCAGCTCAACATTTCAGCTTTCCAAGGTGTAGTTTAGTCCACTCAAGTCAATCTGATTAGAAGAGATCTCATACGTTCTTTCATTTATAGTAGATTCAGTCAGAATTAGATTCTCAGCTATTCAGTGTCCCTCAGAACACATCTAAAACTCAGACTGTATCTTTCATCCAGCTTCTGAACTCATTTCTCACACATACAAATACATTACTGCTAAATTTCAACAATGTCAGAAAAAGCTAAACAAACCATACTTTGTATGGATCTCAGTGAAACAAAAATTCAGGGCCAAATAGAAAGCTTTTAAAGCAAGAGGGGGACGAAGTAGAAACAATGCTCTCCAATGAGGCTTCAAACATAAACTGAAGAGGTTATCAGACAGCCAGGCCCTTTCTATGAGGCTTTACAAGCGAGCAGGAAAATCCTTCATCTAATCCAATAGCTGCTTGCTTCAGGTTAATGCTATACAATGCCAGGGTAAAGCTTCCCTGTTTTAGGATCACTCATTTTATTTATTTTCCTTTCTGTGAGAAAGAAAAAATAAGCTATTTTAAAATTAATCTTCAGATGAAGGCACAGATTTGTATATCATACAATAATAATATATCAGCATAATGTGTAACTAAAGTCAATTGTTTTAAAGATTATACATCATGAAAATGTATCTTAGCTTTGCTACTGCTGTAATTTCCTTCCCATTATGCTCCTTATGGAGAGCTCAAGCGTTTCATGCATTATTAGGAAATTCATTTTCTTTCTTAAGTCACAGTAGGATTCACAAGTAACGTGCAGGCTGGGTAAAGTCACAGCAAACATATCATTCGGATTTGAATGGTCTCCCTCACTCCAGAGCATGCATTGTGAAGCCATGATTACTTTCTTACTAGTCAAAACCATTAACAAACATTTGTCTTTTTCTTTGTTGCTTAATGCATGATTTTATTAACAGATGTTCAGTAGACTATTCTTTAACTACTAATAATATCCATTTGAGTCATTATTGTTAAACTTCTTTTCGATGATTCTTCTCTGTGAGTCGAAATGTTTGAACCTGTCAGGGCAAACTTGCAGTTTCAGGTATAAAATACCAGCTTCCTTCCTATACAGTTCAGGCGTATAAATGGAAGTACACTTTGGAGTTTGCAGATTGCATGATGATGGAGTTTTCAGTGCTGCTGCCTCATACCTTCAGGGTCCTAAGTTTAATTCCTGCCTTACTCACTGCCTTTGCAGAGTTTGCTCATCATGCCTGCATTGACTTTCCTTCCTAATACTCTACAAGTTTAGGTTTGTCTGTATATGATAGACTGGCACATGCCTTGTGCCTGAAGCTTCTGAGATAAGTGGATTCAGAAAGTATTCAGACACTTGCTTAATACTCAGAGACTTTCTGCACACTTTATTGTGTTGTAGATTCAATTTTAAATTGATAAACTTTCCATTTTTGCCCATTAATCTACAATGTAATACAATTTATATTTGTATAGCCCAAAATCACACAATTAGTGCCACAATGGGCTTTAACAGGCCCTGCCTTTTCACAGCCCCCCAGCCTTGACTCTCTAAGAAGACAAGGAAAAACTCCCTAAAAAAAAGGTGGCACAGTGGTAGTGCTGCTGCTTTGCAGTAAGGAGACTGTGGAAGATTGTGGGTTCGCTTCCCGGTTCCTCCCTGTGTGGATAGTGCTTTGAGTACTGAGAAAAGCGCTATATAAATGTAATGAATTATTATTATTAATTATTATTATAATTAAAAAACCCTAGTAGGGAAAAAATGGAAGAAACCTTGGGAAAGGCAGTTCAAAGAGAGACTCCTTTCTAGGTAGGTCGGACATGCAGTGGGTGTCAAAAAAAGGGGGTCAATACAATACAATACACAGAACAGAACACGCATAACACAAGTAATCCTCGATACAATACAATGGTGCAATTGAAATAATACAAGTACAGAGCAGAATTCAGCAGTAGATGATATCACATAATACGATTCGGACCCAATAACCCATAATTACAAACTGAAAAAATGGTTTCCACAAAGGTTTCAAAATTTCTCAAAAATCAGAAACTGAAAGCTGTAATTGATGTAAGCATTCACACTCTTAATTTAGTATGATATAGAAGCCTCTTTGGTTGCACTTACAGGTTCAAGTCTTTCTGAGTAAGTGTCTACAAGCACACCTGGATTTGGGCAATTTATGACATTTTTCTGTGCAGATCCCCTCAAGCTCCTTTAAATTGGATGGATGCATCTATAAACTTGCCATGTCACGCCACAGATGTTCTGTAGGCTTTAAGTCTGGGCTTTGGCTCAGCCACTCAAAGACAGTCAGAGACCTTCCCAATGCCACTCCAGTGTTGTCTTGTCTGTAGGCTTGGGATGATTGTCATGCTGAAAGCTGAACCGTTACCCCAGTCTGAAGTTTCATGCACTCTGCAGCAGGTTTTCCTCAAGGACTCTCTGTATTTGGTTGCATTCATCCTTCCCTCATCTTTGACTTGTACCTGTTGCTGAGAAGCATCCCCATAGCATGATGCTACCACCACCATGCTTCTCCATAAAGATGGTAATAGGCAGGTGATGAGTAAAGCCTGGTCTTCACCAGATATTGTGTTTGGAATTTTACCCAAAAAGTTCAGTTTTTGTCTCATTAGACCACAGATGTTTTTCCTCATGCTGTTAAAGACCTTTAAACGTCATTTGGCAAACTCCAAGCGAGCTGTCATATGCCTTTTTACTCAACAGTGGCTATCATCTAGCCACCCTACTATAAATACTTGATTGATGTGGTGTTGCCAAGATCGTCATCCTTGCGACAGGTTCTCCTGTCTAAGCAGAGGACTTCTGAAGCTCTATTAGAGTGACCATTGGGTTCATGGTCACCTCCTTGATGAAGGCCCTTCTTAGTCAGTTACTCAATTTGACTGGATAGCCATGTTTCCTTAAGAGGCATTAGCTCTCTGGAAATGTGTTCTTTTGAATTGCGGCATTTTAATTAACCTGAATTTAAATAATTATAAATAAAAAAGGTATTATCCCCACCCCTCATGCAATATGACGGTTACAAGATTACACGAGATGCATAAAGGATAATCTAGCTCTTTATTGACGGGTTCACGTGGTATTACAAACAGGAAGCTTATGACAGACATATCAAGCATGTGGGTATCTTGATCTACTCAGTCTTGCCATCTTTCGTTTGCCACGCTGAAAGGATTTTAACTGGACGGAAGACATAATCTTCCGCCCAGCCTCGGACAGAAGACATAATCTTCCCCCCAGCAGCTTCAAAGTGTGTTGGCCATAGGTCCATTCTTATATACTGGTTGCTCCATGTGCAGGCTCTTGGCTCCGAATCCAAACAAGGACAGGTAAGGACTCAAACCCCACCTTCAAAAATACAGGAATAGCACAATGCCTACATACAGTTCTCATTCTCCCAACAAGGAAAGTGTGCTGACAGAGGACAGAAATATACTAGTCTGTCTTTAGGCTGACTATTCAATTCTCCAGTTGTCCTTTGGCTCTCTAGTCCTGTGCTTGGCTCAGCAATTCTAAATGAAGATGCGGTGTCCCTGTGTATCATACTTGGTCGGCCTGTATGAATGAGTCCATAACAGTGGGCACAGAGAACAGTGACATTAAACTTAAATAACAAAACATAGTATAACAAGCCAACTCTAAGAACAGTCCTGGTGGCTCTAAACTCCTTCCATTTCTGAATTATTGAAGCCACTGTGCTCTTGGGAACACTTGAAGCCTTAGAAATGGTTTGATGACCTATGCCTCACCATATGATTCCCAAGTTGCCTGCAGTTGGCATACTTCCCTTGCATCCAGGTCGTCAACAGTCATGAAACCAAGATGCACTGGGCTAAGACAGCACATAACTACAAATAGAAGCTACAAATCAGTGCAAAGTGCTTTATTATTCACACAGTGTTCTAACAAACTGCAGTGCAATGTTTCAGTAAAAAATAATCCATAATAAATAACCTCACATGAAATCCAGTGCCTTGGTAGAGGTTAGAATCAACAATAAATATTTCAATATTAAATGTTAAAAACACATAATCTGTCTTTTAAAATCACCCCTGAGCCTGTGCCTCCTTTTAAAACCAACATTTCCTCAGCTCACCAACTATGGTCTCCTCAGCAAGAGGAGACATCCAAACCTTTTTATCTGGCTTGTGTCCATGTGACAGTCCCTCTGCATTTGTGAGGACCCTTCAGGCATTGTTCCCTTCTCCCTTCCACAGTCCCCTGGTATCTGCAGGATTTTCTCAGAGTGGTTGGTTGCTCCTGCTACTGTTAACATTCAATAGGAATGACCCTACCCTGGAAAGCCACTGCTCCACTTGGGACAACATTGTTGACTGCCTGCCTCCTCTCTGTAGCAGCACCAGCTCAGTCATGATCCTGGTATCCTCCTCTGTCCTGTCCTTTTAACCACCAGTCTCCTTCTCTTCTTCCTTTCTCAATCTCTCCCTCCCTTCTACTCAGGCTCTCTATTTGTGCCCCTATGGGTGTGGTGCCTCAATTAGGACTCACAGATTACCGAAGTGCAACAGCTGAACAAATCGAACAATCAGCTCACCTCCACACTGAACACCCCACAACTGTCCTGCTCCACTGCTACGCCTGTACGCATCAAGCCTGAACCTCAATGTTTTAATTTAAAATCTGCTCACTGTCCAAAGACCCCTAACGTGCATCACCACAATTTTACAGCAAAGGTCCACAGAGAGTTTCTTAGACTTCATGACTTGGTTTTTGCCCTGACATGCCGTGTGAATTGTGGGGCCTTATATACACAGGTGTGTGCCTTCTTTCTAAATGATGTCCAATCAGTTCAGTTTGCCACAGGTAGACTCCAATAAAGTTCAGTACTCATCTCATGGATAAATAAAGCAAGCAGGATGCACTTGACCATATTTTGAGTGACACAGCAAAAGGTTTTAATTCTTCTATAATGAGAGATTTCAGTGTTTGATTTTTAATAAACCTGTAAACCTTTCTAAGAACATATTTCCACTTTGTCATTATGGGTTATTGAGTGTAGATTGATAGGCAAAAATGGCAAATGTATCCACTTAAAATTCAATCCACAACACAGCAAAAAGGGCAGAATGTTAAAGGGTCTGAATACTTTCTGAATCCACTGTAGTCTCTTCTACCTTCCCACTACTCTGAATATGATTAACTGGTTTTGATATAACATGGACGGATGTGGTATTTTGACAACTTGCTCACTGAATCTGTTGTACAAGAGCAACAAGTGCCAGGCAGAAGCCTTGAGGGTCATCAGTTGTTCACCCTCGGGAGTTACCAATTTAACTAAGCATGCATCTCAGGCATATAATTGGGATTCAT
Organism: Erpetoichthys calabaricus; assembly: GCF_900747795.2. Classification (NCBI taxonomy): domain Eukaryota; kingdom Metazoa; phylum Chordata; class Cladistia; order Polypteriformes; family Polypteridae; genus Erpetoichthys; species Erpetoichthys calabaricus. Next base: position 120,417,493 of record NC_041395.2, read on the forward strand.
GGAATTTGTTACTGTGAACACTTCATTGAAGATGGTATCATATGGCTGCAAAGTGAACTGGTGCCTTAGTGAATCAGCACAGCCATCTGCTGCACTGCTTACATTTTCATGATTTCCACAAAAATAAGGAAAACATTTTACATGAAAGTAATATCACTGCTTGCCTCCTCCATAAACACTACCAGCATACATTTTGTAATATATGAAAATAGCAGAGAAAGCTTACTGGTGCTGCTGACACTCAACTCAAGGAATGTACTTTCAAATCCTGGCCCAATTGCTGCCTGTATGGATTTTGCTTGAAGTTTACATGGGTTTATTCCATGTATAGTGCTTACAAAGATGTGTGTTAGGTTAATTGATGACTCTAAACTGTCCCAAGAGGGTGTATGTGAAAGTGAGGCCTGCACTGGACTACCATCACAACTAGCAGCGCTATTCCTGCCAGGAGAGGCCAGTGGAAAATGAATGGATTGATGGAGGAAAATGGCACATGTGGGAGGTTCAGATTGGCAAGTAACAAGCAGAATCCCTGATTGCTAATTCTTTTAGGGTGTTTTCTATAAATATATGGGGCAGTGTTTTGAAAGTCTGTGGATTCAAACCAGACGACTGCCTACAGCTTAAATGAGGGCCTTGAAAGACGCTGAGCAAACTTAGTCTTGATCACTTAAATTATAAAGGTGAAGCTGTCTGATGCATACTGAGTCATACTCATCCTAATTGCCAGTTAAAACCTGACAGACTTTCTCTTAACACATTTACTATAAGCGACGTAATATAATTATCCTTTCACTGCATTGACTCTAAGTCAAGCACTACAAAGTTAACAAAATGCATTTGAAAAATCCTGCTCTTTGCCTCTTACAAGGTATTATGTAGGCCTGAAATTCTTCTCCTTTAAGCAGTCGACAGAATGTATATAATTAAAACAGCACTGCAGGATCAAATCAGTAAAAGCACAAATTGGGTTATTTACATCTCGTGCACTAGTGAAACATATTAGAAATAATTACCAGCAATGACAGCAATGAAATTGTTGCATTCACCACAGAAGTCATTCTCATACTTTTCTTTTATTTAACACCATGGCACATACTCTACCATCCTAGCTCATTACCAGGATTTCAAACTGTTAGTTCAAAAGTGCATTTATGCTGATTTTTTTTTTTGTTTTTTTTTTGCCAGATGGACAATTTAACTGTTTAAATCTAAGAATCACATGAAAAGTCATGGTCATAAAAAGAAATCCCCTCCAAAAAAAAAAAGACATCCCCAAAAATATAGTCATGTGTGGTATTGTAATTTGAGGTTTCATGTATGGTGTAACATCCCAGTGAAAAATGACCTGCCTAAGTTACATGGTCATAGTTCAGTGTGAGAAAAATGACTGACAAGAGCATGTCATATTGATAAATTGCAGAGATTACTTTTTTGTAATGGAGGAAATACCTTTGGGCTTTTTTATAATACCAACAGGCATATGGGGATGTCTGCTTGGGTGCAAGCAACTTTAGATGGAGAATATAGGTGGATATAGGAGACCGAAATCGATGATCTGCCCTGCAGTGGTCAACTGTAAACTTATCTACTAAGAGTGAAAAAGGAAAAAAATTGAGCTCATCAAAGGGGGATCAACACATGACAGTATGAGAAAGGACAGTGTAAACTGGAATTGGGTAATGGCAATCCAGCTATTTAAATAGTGTCAGAATACTAGAAATAGTGTTAAAATAGTGTAGTGTTCTACAGAGAGGAGAACTTCAAAGATATGATGAGTGGTTCAAGTGAAAGGTCAAATAAAAGTGGGGAAAGGGGACAGCCTCTGAGAATTCAAATGGTTAACTTTGTAAATTAACAACTGATGAAGATGGCTAAAGAACCTTAATCATGTTCATAAATTCTGTACAGATTCCATCATACCCAAAACTCGCCATAAAAATGTCCAGTTCATGAGGTTAAATGCTGTTTCTGTATCCCAGGAGACAAGGACAACAGGATATGATAAGGATAGAGTTATATCAATTACTTAAAGAAGATGACAGATGTTATGGACAGACTTCATAATCCCATTTAAACCAGTCTGATTTTGGTGTGCCAGATTATAACAGTGTGAAGGTGTTGGGTGAGACATTTTGTCAAGAGTTTGGTGTCATTATTCATCCAGGATATTGGTTTATGCAGTCAGAGGGGTCTAAGAATGATTGGAGCCATTTTAATTGTCATTTTTGTAGAAGAAATAGCTGATAGTGATTCATGGAATGAATACCTTTTCCCAGATTTCCCCTTTACTCATAGCATCATGGGCTTCCTTCAGTTCAGTGATTGATATGGGGGGAATCTAAAGGATAACTGGCTGATGTTGAATGAATAACTGTCCTGGTGTCTTATAGCAAATATCCTGATGTGGCTTCAGAGACAACATAAACCCAATGATATTAGACTTAACTAGGCAAGGAATGAATAAGCATAGCCCAATATGAAAAAAGGTTAGAAGCTGAATTGTAAACAGTGCTAAACACAAATAAGTAGGAGGAGACAATAAAAATGCAGGTATCAATTTCAATATTGAGGAAATTTGCTTCCACAAGCTTCAAATGATCACAATGTCATTGAACTTGGGAGGCAATGCCAAAGGCAAATTGGCAACTGGGAGGTGGGGAAAAAGACAAGCTGCATATGTGGGCTGTTGTCATATGACCTGTGCCAATTGGCTGCAACACTGGAGGTGGTGAGGGATAGAATTTTCAGGCATTGTTTGAATTTTGTCATTTCCCAGAGAATGGCAACTCAATGGTAACCGGTAATCACCAGTATACAACTAGCACTTAAGTGCGTATATGAAAACACTTCTCATGTACAGTAAATACACACATGCCAGGGTTACTGTAACACTGCCAGAGCTCCTTTAACTCTGCTGATTTTGCTACATTAGTCAAAAAAGTTTTCCATATCCCTTACCCTTTTTAGTCATCAAATCAAACCAAACCAAATAAAGAAGAGTGACATCTATGCATTTTCTGCTCCCGTCTATAAGGTATGTGTTAATTGACTAGCTTGTGGACAGATAGGGTTGCATCCCTCCTGAAAAACTATACATGTTTGCAAATTATATATTAATACTGCTTCATGTGTATATTGTTTGCAAAAATACAGTGCCTCCAACTGCAGAGGTTAACAAGCTGAGAACAGAAGTTTCATTTGGTAACACTGAAGCACTATGTGACATCTTTAATAAAAGTTTGGGAACTCCTCTGTGTACTGATGATATTTCAACAGTGCAGCAGGTACTGTGAACATAACCTTCAGAGCCTAACCTTCATGGGTTTTGGCCTCAGGATGATATACAGTACATATATTAAAAGAGATTTTGTGGTGCTTGGTGTGTGGCACAGTGGTTAGCACCACCGCCTGAAAGCTCCAGAGATCTGAGTTCACTAGGTCATGCCTGTAAGGAGTTTGCATGTTTTCTATGACTCCTTGGGCATTCCCTTACATTCCAAACACATGCAGGTTAGCTTCATGAGGGACTTTAAATCGGCCCAGTGTGAGTAAATGTGGGTGTGTGCACAAGTGTCCTCTGCGATGAACTGGTTCTTACCTTATCCTGATTTGGTGGGGATAGGATTCGACTCTTCACAACAATGTGGAGGAGAAGGGGTGTCTGAAAATCACAAAGGCTTGTATTTGTATAACCACTAACAGAAAACCTGCAGATGACTTGCCACTTGGGATCTCAAGAATTAAGTCATATTTTTAAAAGTAATCAGATATTTTATAACATGTCTAAACCCACTTAAAAAAAGGAAAAAAAAACGAAATTGCCATCCTAAAGGCACAAACTAACTGTTCAGTTTATAACTGCTTCAATATTCCAGTTAACCCAAAGGCCTAAATTGTCTTTGGCAAGACGAATGTATTATTTTTTCAGTCCTGCAGGCTTTGTGTGTGTGTGTGGGTGTGTGTGTGTGTGTGTGTGTGTTTTAATCCTGTGGTGGTCAGATTAAAATTGTAAGTAATATTCTCTAATGTATATCAAAAATGCATTTTATAGATTTTCCTCTATTATTAACAGCATTCACTTCACTGCGCCAACAATTAATATCATTTCTTATTTCCACTGCCATTTATCACAACATAATACAAATATTTTTTTTTCAATTACAATTTTGGAAAATAATGAAAAAGAATGACCTACAGCTGAAGAATAAAGCCATGCAACAGATTAATTATTGCCATCCTGTTCAGCAAATGCAGCAAGCAACCTAAGATGCCAGGGCCTGATGGCATAGAAGGTGAGCAGCTGCAGCTGGAAACAAAAATGGCTTGGGGGTTTGGATCAGACTGAACCAAATTAGATCATGAATAAAAAAAGTACCAAGATACTCAACTGGCAAGTTCTAGGAGGATGGATGCCTCAGTGGACTCTTAAACTGTGGGGCACCAAGGTCACACAAAAGTTAGCCAGTTTGATCCTACACTGGATAACTAATGTGTAGAATTTGCACATTTCCCACATCCACATAATTATCTTCAACTATCCAGTGACTATTACCATAACATGGCTAACTGTTGCACATGTTTATCTGTGTGGGCATTATTATGAGAATGCATTTGTGAAGTTTCACAATTTAATTTATGCTTGCCAGAATGTCTTGTTTTGCTGTATCTTCTAAAAGACTATATAAAATAGTGATTGACTGCATGAATGCGGACAAAATATGGCAGCAGGACAGAGTAGTTTATGTCACCAGGTATTACTGTATCTGGCAGTCCAACCATGTTTGCAACACTCTTTTCCTTGTTTCTCTGAAGGTGTTGCCATTGAAAGTTGCTGGCTCAGAAAGAGTGAAAATTTGCAGCTGCAAATATGAGAATAAAGGAGTGGCATGTAATGGTGAAGGGGCATAGTTACCCATGAAGACTGCAATGATTCATGATCATAGGTGAGGCTGTGTACAGCTGACCCTCTGGACAGGTGCCATCTATCAGCAGTGCTACCATCGCTCAAGTTAAGCTGCGTTGCTCTTGATATGACACAACAGAGACGCTGCCAGCAGAGTGGTATGTGCTCTCTCGCACCCCCTGATGGCTACTATCAGATTTACAGCATTATTTACTGAGGGAACTGGGCGAATTTGACAACATCTGTCATGGTAAGCATAGTCATATGATTCTTTGAAAACTGCAATACAAAGCAACATAAGATAAAACAGATAATAAAGAACAGGTTAGAATAAGGTTTCCAAAATACAATAACATACAGAAAGTAATATTTAAACTTCAAATTTACAAGAGTATACAAAATCAATGAAAACTAGGGGAAGTAACCAGAGCACACATGTTTGACAAAAATAAATCTACTTTTCTTAATTGAATATTTTATAAAGCATAATTCATTAATGGCACACTTTATCACAAAGTACTTTGCTAAGTAATTCAAAATGTTACAGTGTAGGATAAATTATAAAGTATTAAAGATGTTTTAGATATATCATATAAGAGTCACAAATTATCACAAATAAAAAAATACATGCAACAAATCCATTTAGGGTCATGGGGTGGCCACAGCCAATCTGAGTGGTACAGGGTGCAAGGCAGGCAGCAACACAGGACAGGGCCTCAGCCCACACACTCTCACTCATACTGGGTCCGTTTATTAGTGTCAAATAATGTAACCTGTGTGTCTTTAGGGATGTTCAGGAAAACCTGGGAGGACACAAAGAAAATATTTCCATTCCAATAACAACCAGGAATGGGTTTCACTCTCAGTATAGTGGATCTGTGAAGCAGCAGCACTAAGCACTGTGCCATGATGCTGCTCCACAAATTCTAAATTTATGATTAAGGAAAATAGAAGCAATTTAATGCTAGGAGAATGACAAATCAAGCCAACAAAAATTTTGTTTGATATTGTACCTGTCATAATACAAACCATCCCACAGTGCTTTACATTTTACACAATCGTTGCTATACGGAACTTCTGTATCAAGAGTTCAGAAGGTGTGACAGCCTTCTCAGGGTCACACAAAGCCTGATATTTTGGGATTTACATCTCAGCTCATTGCTGTAGATTTTCTGTAGACACAGAAAATTCCATCCAGAAATGCCTTCCAGCTCACCCCCAATGCTGCCAAGACAGGGACTGGCTCTCTGCAATGCTAAGCTAGGTAGCAGGTTAGAAAGTGGATGGATGGAGGGAACTTATCGTGGGCTGAGACTTTCAGAGAAAGAGTGCCTTAAATACATTTCTTTTTTTTCCCTCTTGGAACATAGGCGGGGGAGCGATTTGCTCAAAGTCACACAGGGTCAGTAACAAGATTGGCACTCTCAAGGTCTGAAGTCCAAAGCTCTGACCACTGTACCACACTGTCTCATATTCTAAATCTGTCTACTGAACCCACTTGTTTCTTCACAAACTTGTGAGAGTGAGTGCCTATCCCAGCAGTACCAGAGACCCAGCCCAGAGAGGGATGCCAGTCTAACACAGGGTCCTATCCCACTGGCTCATCTTCCTTTAGATTTCCCAACTCTTACAAAGTAAAATCTCTCATCCAGGATTTATTTTTAACCATATTTTTTTTCTTTTGTTGAAATTGGCATGGGTGCAGATTTGTACTCAGCCCAGTCTCCAGACTTCAGAAAACTGAATAAGCGCTAACAAATTCCTGACAGCATGGGAGAGGGCTTAACATGATATCTGGGGGGTGACCCCCTATCAACAGGTCTGTTTGTACTGCCGTTTCACACCTCCCCTGCACATTCTGCTCGTTTACTGGCATTGTGAGGTTTGCACATCTCCCAGTGGCTGTGCCGGCTTTCGATGAATGCTCGTTTACTAAAATAGGTGTGCTTGGCAACGCTAAACTGAGATGGGGTTCTAGTTAGCAGCAATAATCAGACCACCATGCCTAACTGGTAAAAAAGAGAAGCAAGAAAGCAGGTAAAGTGAATGAATTAAAAAAAAGCGTGACTCAAAAATGTTTCGTTTTGTATTAACCACGTTGAAAAGTCTTAGCAAGGATCCTCAGGTAACGGAACCCCTTTTCTCTCCCGCTGCAGCCAATCACCGCGCGTGTAAATATTATGATGCGCGCACCCCCCGAGCAGCAGTTCTGTCACGTTCGGCTCGTGCGTGTGCGTGTGTGCGCATTCGGAGGATTCAAACAGTTCGCAAAGCGGCGGGTGCTGCTCGCTACAGAGGACAGCCAAGATCAGGGAGACAAGCGGAGACTGTGCTGCAAAATAAATAAATATATAAGGCATCCAGCGGCACCACTTTCTCTTCTGTTGTGCCGGTGTCTGACATCTGCTGGGGAAAAAAGCAAAAGCGTGGTTGTTTGAAGCCAAGCGATTATTTTAAGTCTATTTTTGAACTCAACCTCCAGAGTAAAAAAAGGGAGGGCTGGGCTCCAAAGAGACGAAAGCAAGAAGGCGATGAAAAATATCACAGGCGCCCATAACATCGCACCGGCTGATGCAGTTTGGAAAAGGCGAAGCGATTGGTCTGTTAGTGTATGTATCTGAAAATGTCTTGAAGAGCCAAAAGAAGATGACTGTAAGTACTGCACTTCCACCCACCCATATATTGCTATTGCATGTGACAGCATTCTGCGCTCGCTGTCTCCGTGTCAAGTCTGGAGTGTTAGAGGCAGCTGCCTTCCGCAATTGTCAAGAGTTTCATGTCACTGGAATTGGGTGGCCACACCGGTGCCGACAGCACATTTCTCGTTTAGTTTACAAAATGAGGGGATATTGAATAAAAAGGGTGGTAGTTTAATGGAATCCTATATTGTGCACGCATACATGTAATACCAGTTTTCGCCCGTAATAATCCTCATGTTTTAATGATTAAAGCTTATAACACCTCACATATTTGGACGTCTTCTTAATTTCATTTGAGGCTGACTTAATCTTGTTTGCACTTTACCATCTAAAGCACATCTTATTCCTTCTGAAACAACTGTTCAGTATCTTCAGCGTACACCCGACTTTCTTTTTAAGAACAACCGGCAATTTTATTCATTTGAAAGTGAATGTTACCTAAATGGATGTCATTAATTTATGAAGCCTTAAGCATCCGAAAAACACGCAATGTTTTAGCAAGTAATGATGAAATTAAAAATTATAATTTCAATTGATTGAAAGGATCCCAGTAATATTCCTATTAATAACAAATGGTGCAGCCCGCCGGGCCGGATTTCTTCCTTAATGCGCTCGCTTCGCACGCAGCGTCTGCCACGGATTTGTATTTAGAGTTTTGTTTCAATCCTCCGGCGTGTCCGCAAGTGGGTCCCACCGCACCGCCGGCACCGCAAGGCGGAGCCCCCGAAAGGGGCATCGAGGCAGAAGCTTGCCACCAGGAGCAAGCCGGGAGGTGTTGTGAAATCGAAGCCCTTCACTGTCTTCTCCCACGTGTGCTTTTTAAGGATATGCCGTTTTTTTTCTGTTACAGTTTTGTTTCTGAGGCGATTGCGAGGCGTTGCCCTTTTAAGAGTGAAACAAGTGGAAATTTAAAGCAGGATTCCCACGGCTTTTCCTTTTGAATGACTCCCAACTCGGAGGGACTGACTAAGTGTCGTCTATGGAAACCCGACATGATTCCATACTTGTCCAGTTTATGCAATTGTAACATCACGTAATGGCTGTGCTCTTTCTGTACACACGGTACTCGAAATAACAAAACCAAAAACAGATGAGGTCCTCAATGTGTATGAAAAAGAAGGGAGGTGAGCAATTACAGATGAGCCTTCTGGTAAGTTTGGTCATGTTCACCTACATTACACGAAAACTGAAAAAGTAAAGGCTGAAAACTGCGTGTGTACTGTATATATAGTCAATTAACAGAACGCGATCCGTCCTATATGATGTCCTTCTGTCATGTGACAGGATCTCCAGTCTACAGTGCTGTGTCTTGTAAGGTGGTGCCGCTGCTTCGGATTTCAAGAATGCAACAGATCGCGTTATGAAATGCCTAGTGTAAGCAAAGGTGAGTTTGCTCTGTGGGTTTGTTGGAAAATGTGGCTTGTTGTTAATCGGAGTTTTATCTCTTCATCTAAATGGCAATCTTGGACTGAGCTGCGAGACCAGCAGGGGTACTCGCTCGCTGATTCTGCGCTTCTTAGGATATGGAGAACTAGGATGATGCCCGTCAAGGATAGTCTGTCCTGGATATCTGGGTCTCATTCTCAGCTGTACATAAGCGTGTGATGTGTAAAAAACACGTAGCGCAGGTTCGATGCAATGGAAGTTTGGCCATGGGTTGTTTGATTATGTAATTCGCAATATTTGAGAAATTAAGTTTGCTTCAGTAGTAAAAATGACAGGCACAAGTGAAATCTGCAGTTATCTGTACAGTATAAGAGCATATTACTATTTCTATTATTTGTGAGGACAGATACAGTATAAAGATATTGATCTAATCCTAAACTATCTCGTATGGTCGAAAGATTGATAGATCTCAAAAGCACAATTTAGGATAGATAGAAAATGCAGTATATTATGCAGATAAACAGTATATGAAGAGAGACTAAATGAATTATATCATAGATAGGGATCACAAAGATGAACATCTGCAATGTCTTTTTAAATATGCAGATTTAGATACCCACATATACACTCACTGTACTTATATGCAACTATCTGTGTCTACCTTATATGGTATCTATCTATCTATCTATCTATCTATCTATCTATCTATCTATCTATCTATCTATCTATCTATCTATCTATCAGTAATCAACTAAAATCATTTCTGGTTTTTGAATGTTTAAAAGTGTTTTGTGATCTAGACTTTGAAAGAAATGTCGGACTGGAAGACTACATTTCTTGTCCAGACGTATCATTGTCACCTTCATTCCTAGCCTTTTCAACTCATGGCACAAATGAAAAGTGAGCCATGTCACTGAAAACATATCAGGCATATAGCACACTTAATATCAGAACATATTTGTCAGTGTGGAGTAGTTTCTGCAGCAGAAAATACATGCTTGCAGATCACCTGAGAGAAGCTTTCAGAATTTTGATGTCTTTTTGTGCTACACTGTAAAGGACTGTAATCTTGCTTACTTATTTTGAAAATTTAACTGAGACTGGTTATACATGTGATTTGGCTTGACTCTGCATTATACATTATGATTATATATTTTGAAAACAGATTTATTTCATTTACTCTTTTCTGTTTCAGTATTGTTCCATGCTATTTTGCAGACAGAACTTTTGTGTATGACTGGCTCTTAAGCTGAATTCTAACAGTCATAACTTTCTGTTCTTTACCAAACACATTGCGACTTGTCTTTCCTTGTGCTACTTTATCCATGAGCAAGTCCCACTTTTGTGCCTGAGTTTTGCCATTTTTTTCTCTTTAATATATTTACAGCTCCTTGTTGTGTGCAGTGCCTTTAGCTGAATTTGCACTGCTGATATCATTTTGACACAACACCCTTTCCTGTCCTCATTCTGCCTGAAGCATATGTGGGATGTTTCCATAAACATATCAGCTTTGCACAAAAGATGCCATGTTAATATTAATAAAGGTTGCCACATAGACAGTGTTGGTGAAGTATGACATGACTCTTAATTATTGGGTCATGTTAGCGTTGTTTTAACCTTCACTGGGAGTAAAACTTTAAAGACACTTTGTGATCATTTTGACCCCATAGCTGACCTTTATTCATATTTTTTATATATTGTTTTAAGGATGTTGTATATTTTCTAACAGAGCCTGTTGTTTATGTGGGTATGGCTGTATTTTGTTAATGGACTGTTTGTAGAGAAAAGCCAAGCAAAATGACACCTTTTATTGGCTAACTAAAAAGATTACTGTTTAAAAGGGAAGTTCAAAAGGAAGGATAACTTACAAGTAGTTAACACTCAGCCATTGAAATTTGGCTTTTGGCTCAGCTCCTGACATTTCTGCTTGCTTTTGCTTTCTGCAGTTCCATTTGCAGCTCAGTCATTGCCACTGCAGCAACCTTCCCCTATAGGCACATCATTGAAATGTCTAGTGGCTTCAATGTATAGTCAAGCTAGTGTGCGTGAACTGACAACTCAAAGCTGGCTGTAGATGTCTGTTACTGTGATTGTGTGAGTGAATGCGGCCTGCGAGACTGGCTTTGCATACAAGGCTAGCAGCTGCTTTATGCCTGATGCTGTCAGGGTAGGCCCAGGCATCCTACGATTACCAGTCACCCGCTCAACATTTTTCTCTGCATGTTCCCCTCATGTTTGTGTGATTTTCTCTGGCTGCTCTGGTGGACAGTTGAATGAGCCACCTTTGGTTGAATTTTAAGGAGTTTTCAGTTATTTGGACTTGAATGTATCTGGCACTCCAATTCAGTTTACTGGACACTTTGTGTTCCAGAGACAGTATCAAGTTGAACTTCAAAGAGTGTGTTACTCCAAACCACACTTCCAGCTATGTGTAAGAAAATGTGTTTTCTCTTTGTGTGAAGTCTACACTTAAGAAGCTTCTGTTGCCTCAGTAAATTGCAAGCTATCTAAAGAGTATTGGAAAAGAATAAATAAGTTAATTGGGTTAAGAAGGAGGTTGTATTTTTGTAGATTATGCCATTCAAGCCTAGAAACTGCAGGTACAAAGTTCTGTGAAGCTGAGATTGCAAGGTTGCTAAGGGTCTCCACGCAGTCTCATTCCTAGAAATCGAGTACTGATAATAGTCTGTGTGGGAAAGGATTCTAGCATTTGTGTGGAATTTACAGTTAACCAGCAACTTGCAACCAGTGGCTTGAAGAACTTGTGAAAGAACAGCAGGGTGCCAGCATTTTTTCCACCATTCATAATTTGAAATATTTGTCTAATGACTGTCTTATCTGTGTCTCTGTTGGCTTAGGTGGAAAGGATAATAACAAGATATAAGGAATGAGCTTTGTTATTTACATATTAACCTGCTTGTTCGATCTTTTAGTCAGTCTTTACACCTGACTGTACCCTTGCATGTAACTTCACAGTGGAACAGCTCAGTAACCACGGAGTACTTCACTTCTATAACATGCCATTTGCCCTTCTTTACAATATGGTTCACTATCAACCTTTTCTCAGTTCACTCAATTAAATTCTTTACTAATTTCTTTTCAACCCTGGAATTAAGTGATTGAGAAACAGCACATTAACTTTGAATTCCGAGGTGTCTTTTAAGATGATCTGTGCAGACTTTCCCATGTTTCTGATAATTAGCAACTTTTACGCTACATGATCTGCCAGCATGTGTGCGGTTGTGTGAATTACACACTTGCAGGCTTCTCATTTAAGCCATGCTGAGTAATTTCACTGTCACTTACATTTTTTCGAATGTTGTGTGCATCAAAATGAAGAAAATGGTACATTTACCTTATGACTATTTTAAAATAAATGTGTTGAATTTTATTATCCTTCTCTTATGCTGCAACAGGCCAGTGAGAATATTTTACCAAATTGCATATGATTTTTATTTGGTTCTCTGACTAAATCCTTGTGAGCTCCAACGTGTTAAAGTACATGATAGCTGAGCTAGCGCAGCTTCAAGCATTCTAAGGAGTGCTTCATCATGTTCTTCTGCCTTAATCCTAATGCTAATGCACAGTGTTTTTTTTTTTTTTTTTGCCCCCATTAGGATTATAGAGAGGATGGTATGGATTTGGGAAGTGATGCCTGCAGTCGCTCCAGCTCAGAGGCAAATTCTAACAAAGTGACTCCATGTTCAGAGTACAAATCATCTCCCAGCTTGGATCTTGCTACACTGGATGACTATGAAGAGGAGGACTATCAGGAATACAAAAAGAAGGTCATTGAGGACTGGGAAAGTGAATTTGGGGAGTACACTGAGAATGAGGTGTATCCCAAATCTGTGAACAACCGGAGTTTGGCAGAGGAATTTCAGGATGTAAACAGCCCAATGCCTCTGCCTCATAGAGACACAGTATCGGAGGAACTGAAGCAAAATGGTAATGTGGTGCCACAGCACACAATGGCCAAAGCTAATAAAACTCTTGAAAAGCCCCAGCAGGCTTTGAGGATAGTGGGTGGTAGTGGTGTTTCCAGGAGAGAGCCACCAGACATCTCAGGGACCTGTCATGCTGAGGAGTCACAATTGCCTACAATGGACTGGGAGGCTCTGGAAAAACATCTTGCTGGTTTACAGTTTCGAGAACAGGAGGTGCGCAACCAAAACCAGAGCCAAGGAAAAACCAACTACACCTCAGTGAGTGTCTTTTCTTAACATGGCTTGCTTAACAGTCTTTCCATGACAGCATTTTTGATTCTCATAAATATTGATTGGGCACTTCTTGAGGACCACAGCTTCACATCATCTTTTCATCTTCACTCGGATTACTCTTTCAACACATAAAGGTTTTATCCAAGACCACAGAGCAGATAATACCACAGGTACATATTAGTAAGTTGGAGAAAATGCGACTGAGGGACAAGGTTTTGTCATTTATTTTCTTAAGTGAGTTTTTCACTTGTTAATCACACAATAAAAAAGGGTTTCCTAAAAACCACAGAGAGAGGGACTAGTGCCCACATTTGGGACTACTCATAATAAAAGCTTACCCCATTTTCTGCTACTGGTTACTCTGGCAATTTTGGTTGAACTGTTGGCTCCCACTTCTGCCCAGAGATGGTAAGACTGGGCCAACACCCCAGAGCTCCCAGCACTTACAAAGCAAAATAAAAATCTGAAAGTTACCTACTGAAGAGTACAAAAAAACCCCAAAAAAGCGAAATTAACATCCCATCCACTGTCATCTATCACTGTGCATGTATGATGGTTTAATGTGAAAATGGTATGGTTGGCAAGAAAGGATCTTCCCAATGCTATGTAGAAATGTGTGAATTACAATTACTTATATTTTTTTTGTTTACCATTAAATAGGTAAATGCATTTAAGTTTTATATATATGTATACTGTATTTGTTACATACATACATGCTCAAACACTATGTTAAATATGGATAATGTATAAGTACATAGAGTATATGGTATGGTGGTAGAGTGGTTAGTGCATCAGCCTCACACGATTCGAAGAGGTTACTATTAACATGGATTCTGTACATTCATTCGATATCTGTGGGGGTTTTCATTTTCCTCCCTTTCCCCAAAGACAAGAACATTCCTTTAATTGACAAGTCTAACCAGCTCAGGGTGGGGTTTTATGGATGAGTGTGCCCTGTTATGAACCGACACTCCATTCAGGAGTTTTTCTCACCTTGTGTCCATTACTGCCAGAATAGGTAATAGCTTCCTGCAGCTATTAACTGGATAAGTGGGTGAGTAAATGGGCGGATGAATGGGAAATCTATATGTATGTGTATGCATGAATAATTTCTACTGTACATATATTTTAAACATATTTTTACACTAAATTTACATTCTGTCTTTATCATGGTGAAAACTGTGATTGACTCACACAAAAAAGGTGCACATCCGTGTATTCATTTAAGTGACCACAACTGCAGATGGGAGGAGAATACCTCCAGATGTTTTGTGGCAAACAGGGGTTTACCTCTGGGACTTGTGACTTACAGATAGCATCCTCCAGGGCTGGCATGAAATAAAAGTGAATCATCCCGTGTTTCCAGCTCTCGGGTGTGCCTTAGTGGTTCATTCCTGTGCAGCAACATCCTGTGTTGAAACAGGCAGGACTTCCTCAGCTTCATCCCAACAGCTTTTCTAATTTCCTGTAAGAAAAAATTGTAACAGTGTATCCGGTTCAAAGATGCATGCATTTTAACAGCCTTATCAGGCTTTACCAAAGTTTCCAAAGTTTCTTAGTTCTACCTTTAAAACATACGCCTTATTCCATCTATTTGGCTTATTTAGCACCCTTATCCTGAATGCCCTGGCTACTCCATTTAAGGAGAATCAGGAAACATAGCCTTTTCAATAACATGGTGCTTACCATTTGTAAAATACCCTGTATGATTTTGGCCCCAAACATACTGTGGCAAAACAAGGTCCAATTTTTCATTGGTTACAGATTTTCCAGAAATAAGCTACCATAAAAACAGCTGTGCCTGCAATGAATAACATCTGGAATCCTAAGGAACCGTCACACTTTAGTGTTGTCAGAGATAAAGTACAATGCAGAAGCAGATTTTTAAAATGTTGAGTGGCTTTTGAGGACTCATTATTTCATGCTGTTCCACCACCAGAGGGAGGTATTGCTACTTGTTGAGCTCAATCTGTTGCCTACAATAAGGAAAAAAAAAAACAAAAAACCTCAATTTCCAATAATCAACCTTCCATATGGTTTTGCCAGATTCTGAATGGAACAGGAATATTAGAAATATAATACAAACTACAGGAAAAGAAACACTTTACCTGCTGTAATGGTATTATGAAACTTTCAAAATCCTTCATGCCCTGTAAGCAAAACTGAACAAATGCAAAGGTGTTTAATGGTATACACAATTACTTTGTGCACTTTTGGAATTATCTGAATTATAGATAAAAATAATATTAGTGATTGTCATTTTATTCAAAATGGCTGGCTTGTTTTTATGTGTTTTACAGTGGCTGACACATACAATACTGTGACTAATTTCTATTGCCCAGTGCAACAAAAGGTAGGGTGATGGTACTGTGTAGTGTGTAACACGTTAAGGAAAGAATTGCTGTTAACAGTGTATTAATTCAGTACTGCAGATGTCTACTTTCACTGTGGCTGACACAATACTGTGCTTACGGTCAGTACAAATCCTGTCAAAGCAGGGCCAGGAGTATTTAAGCATCTGTCTAATGCTTTACAGTAATCCGTTTCCATGGTTAACTCAGCACTCACACCTCACTGTCTTATCAGACTTTTATCCTTAAACACCTTTGTGTATTAGCAGGTCACACTTGATGTTTCCTAAACAGGTCACAACTCTCCTTCCAGGCTCAACCTTTTCCTCATCAGCCCATCACTTTCCATACCTCATTCTCTTTGCACTTATGTGTCCCCTTCAGACTTTGCTTAGGGCGGGTTGCTGTATCTCCTTACAAAGGTCATACAGTGAATTCTGCCGAGCAGTGCGGTCTTTGAGTGGGAAGATATATGACACATAACCTATTCATTACAAGCTAAATATTGTTCCCTCTCTAGCATTCCCATGTTATCAGCATAAAGTTTAATTTTAATTATTGTGATTTTAAGATTAGATTTTATACACTTGTTTAAAATATATAAAAGAGAATATATAAAACATGTGGTGCAACTGAAAGATTTAGGGAGTATTGAAGGGCACTTGGTGATCACTTGGCTAGAAAAGCCGGCTAAAATGAACTTGAGATGTTCTGTGGAAGATGAGATTCTCCTAGTATTTTTTATGGAAAGTCGAGTTTTCAAAGCATAAGACATTAATGCTTTTAATTTTCCAATGTGTCTATCTCAAAGATTAAAGTTTAGAAGCCGATTTTTGAAAATACTTTATATACAGTAAGTGAGTAATTGGTTGTGGAAGTTGGAGACTATCCTGGAGAATATTGTTTTTAAGGCAGGATCCAACTCCAGGAAAGATGTCAATGTACAATACATGTTTATACATATGTATTTTTTGTTAGAAATTAGTATAATAGCTCTGGTAAGTGCATTACTGTTTCCAGCTTATTTTCCATAGCAGGTGCTTTTAGCCATTTTCTAGCTTCCCCACAATACTGACTTAGATGTAACAGTTTTGGAACTAACAGGGTTACAGTCATCCCTGCTAAAATATATATATGAAATAAAAGGGTGAATTGTTATAAGGGCACCCTCGTGGCATAATGCTTAGTGTTGTTAGCTCACAGCCCTTGAATCATGCATCACTCCGATGCTTTGGTACCTTCTAAGTAAAATCTGTTAGTTTTGCCAATTTTACTCTGGGTTTACACCAAGTCTAAACTTATACTTTTAAGTTTATTATCCACTCTGGAGTAGAAGTGTGAACTGTGACATGAACTACAACTTTGTTCAGGGCTACTTCCTACCTTCTTACCACTGTTGTCAGGGTAGACTTTACCTATATGTGACTCTGACTATGATAAAGAAGCAATAGAAAATGTAAGGGTAACACACACACACACACACACACACACACACACATATATATACAGTAAAACATCCATCCATCCATCCATCCATTGTCTCAGCCCATTTAAGTTTAGTTAAGAAAGACTAGGTACTAAAGCCTATCCTGCAATTATAGGGACAACAATGGACCCACACACAAGCTCATTCATACCCATGGAATTTATAATAAACAATCACCCTAACCTACACATAAAATAAATGAATGGCATTTGTTTCATAGAATGGCATAAATGTAGCTTTAAAATAAACTTTTTATTTCCCCCCTCTTCAGGATACATTTTAAGTCATAGTTGTCATGTTTATTTAAAGGCTTTTTACATAACTACACTAAGCTATAGGCGAACCCACAAAACTTGTCTCATTTTCCACCGCATGTTCAACATGACTTGGATTGAGTAAATCCATTTGTCTAAGCCTCCTCAAGTGAATGTGGTGAGCCTGGCCACAAGCAGGCCAAGGATGGAGATTTCTGACATGAGTGTAATGACTGAGGTGTTTCTTATAGGATCCAGAGAATCTTTCAGTTTGTCATTTAGCCCATCACTGAGTGTTATTTTTTTACTTTGTTTGTGGATTCAGTTTATGTTAAGGTATTGAGCAAAATGTTCATAGCTCGTGTTTGACAATGGCTTGCCCTCATGTTCATTCACTTCCTCTAGCTGCATATGCTGTCAAACAATCAGCTAAGCATTCCTATCATGTTTGCCAGCTGCTGCCATGCATACAGTACGTTACACTGTGCTGCGCACTGTGACCTTCTAGACAGATTTACCACTTTTAGACAATTTGCAGTGTTTCATACTGGCAAAATGTCAAACCAATAGAGAGCAGTGATTTTTCTCCTCATGTCTTTACACAATTTAAAATGCAAAACCAACTGTGATCGTGTCAGCATTTAGATGTTCTGCCATTCATTGACTGATAGCTTTTACTATCCACATGGCAGCACTAAATAACATAAAGCACACCTCACTCAGACATACTTTGAATCAGTTCCAGGCAACTGTCATTGTTCACCATTGGTGCATTCCCCTGTACCCTCTTTGTCTGCTTTAATCTTGTCAACACACACAAACACATACCAGTCCTAACACATGTTGCCATTCTACACATGCAAATTCTTAGTGGACATGAAACGACACCCCAGCCACTAAGTACTAGATATCAAGCACTTACCCAGCTCCATGCCCTTACAATGGAAAGAAAATATTGCTATTGAGAAAAATTATTGGGCACACATTTTTTTTACATTCATATTTTATACAGTACAATAAGAGAATAAAATACTGTATTGTTGTTATTGGAACATAAATGTAATACTTTGGTATGTATAGTTTATGTTTCTCATTAATGTATCTCAGGTTACTGTGGTTTTAATGGAAAATTTGTTAAGACATGCAAGTGTTGATAATTGCCACCTCTAAACTGGCCCAGGATTTGTGGGTTATAGTGGTCCCCTTATGTTCAAGGCTGTCAATAGTTGGATTGGGAGGATTTAGTAAATGGATGGGGTTTTAAAGTAAAAAAGACAGTTCACTTGTTTAAGATATGCCTTTTCTGAAAACGATGTGCTCGATATTGGAAGGAATCATAGACATCTTTCAGTATGACAGCTAACCATCAAGAAGTACTATAATACATTCAGTCTAGGATGTTACTGATGTCCAGGCACATGCAAAGTGGTAATATAAGCCTACTCCCAAATTTGAGTCTCCAGAACTACTTGGGGCTGTTCTTCATGTTTAGCCACCATCAGTTTGTAACTGGTGATGTCTATTCAACTATACAGTATGTTACGTTACCTTCATCAATGTCTACTACACTAGCTCAAAAGGATGTTTAATAGTAAAATTCAATTTAGTATCATGATTATAGAACTTATTTTCTTCAGAACAAAAAAGTCATATTCTCTTACAAGCTGCAAGATTATAAAAACACAAGTACAAACGAGTTTTCTTTGCTGTCTGTTATTGTATATTATCTCATGCCCTTGACTTATTATCTCTGTGATACACCATATTATTTTGTTTACGTGACCTATTGTGCAGGGTAAACAACAGTAGGTCAAGACCATGAGATATATTTTATCTTCCAGACTTCAGTGTGGCAGGAAAATCTCATTTATAAGCTCCTGTGTTTGTCATTTATTATGTTACATTAAACAACCATGGCATATTATCTTATGTCCTTGATATTAGCATTCATGAGCATTAATTATATTATTTTAGTTTTTCTGACAAGTTATTTTTTTCCCCATTTCCATGGCTTTGTGTCTTATTTCTTTACAGTGTTAATTATATTATATTTTTATAACTGATATAAATAATTGTGTATCATTTTAATAACTTACCATTTTGTATTTCATGGACACTTATTATTATCTCATATTCTTGACTTTAGAATCTTAAGGCCAACTCTTTCTTGTATTGAATCCAATTTAAATAGCTTATCCCAAGACATTAGCCTGTAATGGTCCATCTTTATATATAATATGCTACCATGGCTGTTTGTTTGTCTGTCCAGGATTTTAAATCACCTGTAGCTCGCAAACCGTTTGTGAACTATTGACCTGAAATTTGGTACACATATACTACGTGACGTCTACTATCCACTTTCGGCAGAATCAACTCTCGGCAGTGGCCAGTAGGGTGGCTGTGTGGCGTATGTGTATGGGCGCCGTTCTCATCCCTACCACCTTCGCCGTCACTTCCCCTACCTCTTCATATCTTAAATCATTCTTGAGGCAGATTGAAAACTTAAGTGCTAGCTTAAGTGAAAAATTAAAGAAAACGTACTAATTAAAGTACGTACTAATTAATTGCAACAAAAACACTGACTTAATCAGTTTTAAAGCAAAAAGATGCCGACGAAAGAAGAGAAGAAGCGGGCCGCTAGGGTGGAAAAAAGAAGAACTGCTCAGGAAGCAGCAAGCGCATCAACCTCTGAGCAAACGAATGTTAAACATACAGAGAAAGAGGATGAAAACTATGACTGCTCAAGTCAAGTGTATTCACTGCACATTATCGTGCAGTGTGCCGTTACTGGTGTTTTATATTGTAGTAACAGTTTTATCACATTTTGATATCTTACTGTTTTCTAACTTATAGTTGTATCATATCCCTTGACTTAATATTTTTTCATTTTTATTGCATGAAAACAACTTATTATACCATGTATTAATTCCATGATGTTCTCTGTTCTTTCATTATTATGACGTATTATCTTGTATCTCATGGTCATGACTGCCTTCTCAATACAACTTAGTACAGTGTCTTGTATGTCACTTTCTAAACTTATTATCCTAAATCTTTTGACTATGGCTTATTTTCTTGTATATATTTTCTGCAACGTCTTACCTAGCATCTCATGATTACAACTTAATATCTTATATTTTGTGGTCATTACTTATCTTTAAGTTGTTTTCTTAAGTTTTCACATCATTGTTCTCATGATCATTGCTTATAATCCGACATCTAACTCACATAGCTTAAATGTTTTGAGTCTTATACTTAAGACTTCTTTTCTTGTGTTACATTTCAATGACTCATTTTTTGAAGCTTATGGTTACTATTTATTACTTATTATGGAAAATGTCACATATTTACCATGACAGCAACTCAGGTATGTCAGAGCCACAATTTACTGTTTCTCATTGTTATGAGATAAGTTACGGTAATCAGATTTTTTTCTTGACTCTTCTTAACTGCGAACCTTCTGCATTATTTCCAAAACAGCATATACATGTCTGGCTGATATACGTCTACATAAATAAAATCAATTAAATCGATTATCTATAAACATCTTTTACTTGCATAGTTTATGCAAAAGTGATAACGCTTCTACTTAAAACCAGGAAATTTGCTCACAGCCTTATGTAATATTCAAGGGCTTCCTCAAAATAGATTTAAAAAAAAAAAGAAAATGCACAGTACTGACCTAATTGTCCACCCGTCTGTTATAAGTACAATATATCAGGTAGGCATTTAGTGTGTACATGCTTTTGTAATTTAAATTTGGCTACAAAAAAATCCAGTACTTACAAAAATCTTCTTTTCCAAAAAGCTGTCTGTTTTCATAGATAAGGATAAAATGTACTATTTGGATCTGATCAGACATTTCAGATTTCCATTAAGAAGTCTGACTCCTTTTTTTCACTATATTTTTCACAAAATTTTGAATTCTTTATTGCAAAATATACAGGTGTTCAATGCTTCATATATAGACAGTGGGGGCAGTATATTGGCTTGCCCCAAGTTAAAAAAGTGCAAAGCTACCAATGTATGAGCTTCCTTCAATTCAGCAGTCTTTCTAGGGTGTCAGTATCAGAAAGTGGATATCATTATAGTTTAAAATGAAGTTGGCTAAGAACTCTTTGAAACCAATGTTTAATGCAAATATGAACAACTAGCCTTATTGGAAATGAACATACATAACACACATTTTATTTTTTCATTTAGTGTTTTCAGAAATCAGTATAGCATCAATTGAGTATTAGTGCTAGAATTATAATCTGGAAAAGGAAAGCAGAGAGCCTTTTACTACTTGTTCGTGTTGTGTACACTACTTCAAACAAGGCCAGCCTGAACTGCTGATACTGTTTATTATAAATGCTGTGTATGTAAATGTCTTATTGCCGTTATGGTACTGACTTTTACAAAATGCACAAGGACGTAAGACTAGCAATGCTGTTTGGGCGCATTGTCTTATTCACTATTGTGTGACTCCAAAGCAAACAAAGCAAGCATTTCTGGTATTTGGTAATGGTTCCTGCAAAGTGTTTGCTTCCTTTCTAAAAGCTGTTTGATTAGGCTTCTTTCATTTAGTTATTTGTTTATGAGTTTATTCTAATGTTTAGAGGCTACTGTTATGAAACAAAGGAAGAAAAAGAGTGGAGAAACGCAGAGTCCCACCTCTGTTTCTTTGTTTAGTCTGCTCTCTTAAGCCATGAAGAGGGGTGTTTCAGGGATGGGGAATATGTATGTGACAGGGTTTAGAAAGAGCCTATTAAACATTTCTGCAGCAGGCTGTTGGTGTATTTTATTTCATTGGATTACACTAACCAATATATCCAAGAAAATTGTTTTTTTTCCTTAGTATCATTAAGAAGTCCATTACACCAACATTTTGAATATCTCCTCTGTATAGTGAGAAAAACAAATACTGTATTCATATAAAATCCCCCCGCCCACCCAATGGCTAATTTCCATGTATCGTTTTCTGCTCATGTCTTTGTAGATCCCTAAACAGAAAATTACAAATGAAAGACAAGGTAATCTGAGTTAATTAGGGCTCTGCTGCATGTGCTGTGCCGTCTAATTGAGAATTATGACAAATACATAAGCAGTCCCATATCTTTAGCCTCAAAGGTATCATAAAATGATGTGGAGTATGACCAAATCATTAGTTAATAAGTTAAGCAGCACTGCAAATCATACGGTCAATGAATAACTGACCAAAGGTTTGGTTTTGAAATACATGCTGTGAAAATTGTAGTGTGTGGGCAGCATTCATTAAATGCTTAATATGCTTGGCAAAATTAAGTGAGGGCTTTAAAAAAAAAAAAAAGATGCACAGTGTATGAATGTGTATATGTCATTAATATGCATTTTAATCAGCTTATGGTGCCGGCATTAGCAGAAGAGTACAATTCTCAAATAATACACTTTGCAGGAAAATCAACACTATTGCTTGTTAAAGGCCTGATGATTCAATGGATAGTTTTATTAGTAAGAGACTCATAGCTGAAGGCTCACTCTTCTCTCTTACATGCGTGTATGGAATTATTAATTATTCTCTTAATTAAGACAGTTTTTAGAGGTTTGACGCTGGACTCTCTCTACAAGCACTTCTCATCCTCCAAGGGCTTCCTTCAGCCTTCACCCAGGCTGAGTGAATCACTTCACTGATCCCAAATCCTGTATACCAAAACAGAGAAGTGTTTGCTGAATCTTTGTAATTTATGTAGTTGATCTACCCTACAAGATGACAGAAAATACAAATTTTGTTGTCCTTTCTGCTTAACATTTTTGTTTATCCATTTTATCCATCCATAAACCTTCTTTATTATCCCACTGGGAAGCTGGAGCCTATCCTGGCTTTGATAGAAGTCCACTGCAGGTCACACTCACAGGATAAGCCTAGAGGCACCAATCTGTACATCTATAGTATGAGAGACGAGACTGCAAGAGACACAGAGAAATATGAGAAATGGGAAACCCTAGACAGAATGACTGGGCCAGGATTTGAGTCTAGACCCCTAAAGCTGTAAGGCAGTAGTGCCGACTGTGTTACACATGGTGCTCTACACTAACTATTAATAAAATGCAGCATTACATGGTATGTAACAGTTTTTAGTAAATGAGCACACTTAGTTAACAATTGCCAAGGTTTATGACATGACTTCATATATATAAAATAGCCCAAATATGTAATCTGGAGAAAACGGACATTCTGTCCAGTATTTTTTTTTTATATTGTATTTTATTAAAATCAAAAAACATTCTATACATGCAAGTCAAGTTTAACAAAACTGATTTGAAACAAATCGACCCCCCCCCCCCCCCCCCCCCCTATTAGAAAGAGAGCTAGGTCAGCAGATTAGCACTTTAGTAATAGTACAAATATGTAAATAAAGATAGATAGATAGAATAGAAAAAGAGGGGAGAGAATCCACTTCCTCAATTTAAATGCTTATTCTAAAATGTTATTTATCAGATCTTGCCAGGTTCTGAAAAGTTTTGTACAGATCCTCTAAGTGAGAATTTGATTTTTTTTCCAATTTCAAATAATATATAACATCAGTTACCCACTGACTTAAAAGAGGTGTGTTAGGATTCTTCCAGTTGAGCAAGACAAGTCTATGTGCCAATAGCGTAGTAAAGGAAATTATAATTTGTTTGTCCTTCTCCTTCTGTCCAATATTGTGTGTTAAATGGTAATAATAATAATATACTCCCATTATGATAATGTTTCCAATTAGCAGTGATACTGTTAGGCCCTAACATGAACATTAAAGTTAGTAGCTTGGAAAGTGCCTGCTATATAGTAGGCCTGTTGTTAAGGAAAAATTGCATCAGCAAAATATGAGTATTACAATTTTTACCTTAAAATTCTGGATGATGAATGTGGATTAATATTTCCATTAAGTCAGCCCATTGGGAATGCAGAGCTTTTAAAGTTATTAAAAATTTAGGTATCCTGTAGCTTGTGCTTAGCAAAATACAAGTATATAGTGTATATAAATGTAAATAGAATAGAATTAAAAATATACTGTGTGTTTACTGGTATTCTTATACACTGTAACATCAGAATATAAAGAGAGAAATATTCTTATAAGTATATGTCATCTAAGGCTTAATCAATTTACCTTTAGTATTGCTGAAGCCTGCTCTTGCAGTCACAGGCACAAGACAGGAAGCAACAATAGATGGGGTAGCACTCAAATATATGGGCCAATTTATTTTGAAAATGTTATATAATCCCAACAACTCAGTTCCTGATGAAAAGTCGTACTAAAACAGGGAAAACATGCAAACTGTACACAGGCAGTGACAAGGCCAGAATTCAGCCCTTCTCTTATCTAACTGAGGCAGCAGTGCTAACAGCTACAGCACTGTGCTACCCACATTATATTATGTCCTTTTTAAAATTATCTTTCAAAGTTAGATAGTTTAAAGATAAATAGAAGATCTTTATTCTGTCCTGCTTTTTAGTTTGCCCATTCTCTGCCTATTTTCACTGCACATGACTTTTAATGTTGACTGTTGTAACTGTCATTGTCATCCTTGGTTCATTTTGTGTTTGTTTTTTTATGTTTGGATAAGTGTTGGGTTCTCTCAGTGTTGGCTTATTTTCCAAGTGATTTATCTTATATTTGTGATCCTGTTACCTAGTTATTTACTTATTTGCTTCCTAAAATGTCTTATATTTGTCCACCCTATGAAAGGTGCTTTACATTAAAAATGTGTTAGATTGTAATTAATGCTTGATTACAGTATGTGTGAACACAAGCACACTGTGGAGACATACAGCAAGTGTTTTGTGGTTTGGAATATCTGTGGGGGGTTTGGAAGTTTGTTTTTTTTTTTGTTAATTTCTTTCTTTTCTTGACTTCTTACCTGTTATGTTATGTGAGATTTGTGTGTTTATTTGAGCTAGTATATGGAATTTTTAAAAAATTCTTTTATCTTGTGAGGAGGAGGTAGCATTTCCCCAAAACAACCAAAATTCAAGAACAAAACATCACTAGCAGTCCAAACCCCATCCAGTATTCCAGTACTCCCCGGTGTCTTATATGAGTGACCTGAGGCTACGAAGGCAGCATTCCTGTTACAGTATTTCCTCCACAATTCCTAATACAGGGCACAATACACAATGGGAGAGGAACTGAGGGCCTCAAAAGATGGCAGACTCTGTTCCCACATTAAGTATCTTTAAAATATCATAGGAAGGAACTACTGGAGACATGTTTTATATTGACAAGGGCAGACAACCCAGCATGACTGTTGTCTACCTGGCAATTTAATGTGTCACTCAGTGGTCAGTAGTGCATAGACACCAGGGGACACTAAAGGGACGGGACCTTCACCTTGGAGTCCATGAGGATCCCCAGATCCTGGTAGTACCTTTGGGTGTTGCTGAGATGTAATCTTCTCAGGTAGATACTGTTTAAATGCCCATTTCTGATCTGGCCTTCAGAGTACAGTTGGATAGTCTACATGCAGGGAGGAAGGGTGGTCATAATGGTAAATGTGAAAAAAGAAGATATTGGGATGAAAAAACAGATAGGTACCTATTCTAATAGAAAACGGTTCCTCTGAAAGGCTGCTGGATGCACATTGTTGTTATGCTGAGTGTTTCTTACATATTTGAATAACATCTTTCTGCTCTTGTATTCCTAGTACAACCAAAGCTGAATGTGCCCATAAATAGTGTGGCCTGCAGGTAACCTCACAAACTGAAGTAAAATGCTATACAATGGCAATTTGCTTCTTTATTAAGATGGATAGCTCTCACAACAAATTTCAAAGATACAAGGAGAATCTCTTCAAATAATTGTACTTTTAACTGTACATAATACTCTTAATTAAAATGGAATTTTTTTTTTCTTTAAATTGGACATGATGTTCTTAATTAAACTAAATGCTGTGATACGTCTGTATCTTTCACAGAGTTTATGAGGAGTTCTTGGAGTACCTGTGGTGTCTTTAGAAAATGATCATTTAGGGAAACCCATGTGTTTCATATTGGGATTCTCAGTGGCTTATGACAGTGAACAACACTTGAGAAAAAAAACAAACTGACATGGGGAGAATATTGTAGCTCCACAAAGACAGTGACTGGGCCATAATTTTGATCCAATTCTTTGAAGCTGTGAGGCAGCATCATAAAGTACTCTGCTTCCACACCACTCCACTTATTTATTATGTTTACTAGTATCAGATTTAGAACTGTAGTGTTTTGAAATAAAAAATGTATCCCATTAAATTTGTTTCGCCTGTCCATAAATTACCTTAGCAGCGAGATAGATAGATAGATAGATAGATAGATAGATAGATAGATAGATAGATAGATAGATAGATAGATAGATAGATAGATAGATAGTTTTTATCTATCTATCTATCAGTCAGTCAGTCAGTCAGTCAGTCATTGTAACCTTGAATGTGAATAGTTGCAGACTGTCTGATCCAAAGCTAGCAGAGATTATCTAAGCATTTTGCTTTTGCATGTGATTTGTGAGGCACCTTGAAAAAAACAGAAAAGATCGAGAGTTGTCTTAGCCAGAGGTTTGCTTTTTGCTGACATAGTCTTTGCACTCCCCTCTGTGCTGGCCTTTAATTGGCTGGTAGCTCCCTGAATCTCATGACTAGGCAGCTGTGCAGTTACCTGGGGGACTGACCTTTCTGATGTTATAGTGCCTGGGTAGATACAGATGAGATACAGGCTGTACCCTCTGACTTTGGTAATGTTTGCTGTGACTGGAATTAAACACTACTTGTCCATATATGGTATCCTGCAGTAATAGATATTTGTTCTCTGTTTTCTCAGACGGACTCATACATATGCAAAAAAGTAAAGAAAAACGTAAAAGTAAAGTATGGTAAAAACTAATACCAATTAGTATCTTAGGCAATTATTTCTGGGTCAGGGTTATACATGTTCAATAAATAATAATTTTAATTGCAGAATTGTGAGAACTCTCTAAATAATGTGCTTGGTACATTTTATTTTTATGCTATATAAGGAGAATATATGTAACCTTTGTGTAAAAAAATATGCCTATAACTTACTGAACACTCCTTTTTAAAAAAAGTTTGTTGTGCTATAATCTGATAATAGAATTGAATAAGAAGGTTTAAGAGGTTTAGAAAATAGGCAGATGCCATAATAACTTGAACATGAGCTCTTAACCTTATCAAGTAATGACAGAAATCAAAGGTAACAATAATTAATAGAGTATATTCGCTTAAGTATTCCAAATAACCATTGCATTTTTGCAGTATACTGTATGTCAGGAGGTGTACATAAAAGTTATTTAAATTGGTTTGATTAAATACTTGTAATTTATATTTTTATGAAATCTGCAAATTTCTGTAACATTTTAAAATGGATTATGATATTTTCTGAGTTTAAATGGAGTATGTATTTGTGGACAAAGAGGAAACATAGGCTATTGTCAGATCATGATGGCAAGTCCAGGATTCTTATTCATGCTTTTATTGTGCTCCATATGACAGAATGATATAATTTAATGAATAAGATTATTAGCTATAATTATGCCGTTGGATAGATTTATTAAATAGCGTCATGGTTTCCGCACAGCCAGAAATGTTGCTAGAGAGCATATCTACACTTGTAAGAAATGAAGTTGTTTTCTGCATTAAAAAATAATAATTGACACCCAATAAGAAATACAGTAAAGCTTCACATTTAGCAGCTGTACTACATGTGTTAATACAAGCCTCTAAAGAGAAGGCAAACTGCAGATTACCTAATTTCCGCCAATGTACTTCAGTTTGGTGGGAGAAACTGGAAGGCCAAAAATAAATAAGTAATCAGGCACCCAGCTTTCCTAAATGCTTAGCCAGTTTCAGTTGAATCAGTGCTCTTCATAAAATGCCGACTGCCGCTATCAAGCAGTTCATCTGCAGTGCTAAGATTAATGGGCGGGCTCCTTATTGCAGCTGTCTTTATTTATTTAACTTACAGAAGAAATTCATTTTTAGCTGTAGCCAGAGCTGTGGTTACATGTCTTTGCTAAATATGTGTTCTAGTTCTGAGAATATGACAGGTTGAAATATTATAATTGTCCAAATCACTTTTTGAATGAGTAAATCGGGGCTGCTGTAAAAGCATGTAATGAGTTCAGTAGTTGTTTGAAGACTCACTCTGCTTTTTATTTTTTTATTCTTTGTGACACATATCTGTTGGTTGTTTTCAGTAGCTTTTCATAAAACTATGGCGCACTGTATAAGCCTGTTCAAGGATGTAGTTCATAGTGAGGTAATACGGCCTGTTATCCTTTGGTGTTGGCACAATTTTAAATACTTCCTTAAGATCTTTTTTAATACCTTGACCCAAATAATGCATTTCTAAAGTGCTTTAAAACATACTTTACCATAAAACACAATATATAAAATAACGGCTAACATTTATTTATCTATCCACTTTTGTGAACTGCAAATAGATATATCCACATCCATCACAGGGTGATGCCCATCCATTGCAAAGCACTTTTACCTATACACATTCACAATTTACTGCATGTCTTACTTTGCTGCCTCATGTATACTTAACCATGCTGTTAACAACCCCTACTGCTTGCCATTGCTTGAAAATAGTAGTTCCTCACCTATTGTTGCTTGTTTAAACTAATCTATCGTCTTGAATGGATTACTCAGCAATCTGAGCCAAATTCCTTTCCTCAAATTCCTTGTGTAATTTAAGTTTTTGATCTTTCGGTTTTGTTATGCCTAGCCCTTCTATTCCATGTGTCTCACATATTAGAATATGCCTATAAATAATAATACTAATGATCGTCTTGTTAGCATTATTCTTTCCACCTAAACCCAAACACCCAGCCTAAAGTAAATGATGAAAACATTGTAAAGGTTGACGAACCTTGTTCACAATTTGCACTGTTTCTAAAAAATGAAAAAAGTGAGAATTTACCAATTGGGTGCCAAGTGGACAGTGATAGAGACAAAACAAAAACTCTCTTGTGGTTAAAGATATTCATTTTTGCTGCTGGATGAACTGAAACATCTATTGTAATTGCCAGTTTTGTTTTAGACACTCAATGATCAAATACATTTTTTGACTTGTAATTCTAGTTTTTTCTATTTTTATCATTTACTTATGAAGAACTTAGCTTTTTGTTTTGTAAATCAATAAATGTTTCTTGATGTTGTTGCAGTAAGTAGCGTTTTTCCTTTCTATGCTGGCACTCAGACTACCTTCTGTGGAAAGACTGAATATTATCCATGTGTTGCAGGTTCTCCCTGGAGTTGAGTTAACTTTCCTAGTCCTGATCATACCTCTAGATTGACTGCTGACTCACTAGTGTCCTGGTGTGATTTAGTGTGCGTTTGTGCCCAATGTAACATGCCATCTAAGGCTTCATCCTCCATTGCAACTTTGATCTGGAAAATACAAATCTCTAAATAAATGTAAGGTTTTCATACATATGACTCTCACAGTAAAAAAAATGTAGTGTGCCGTCCTTACCTGGGGAAAAGAAGGAAAAGACAGCACAATCACAATACATATAGTACAAAGGTATCAAGATATGTATTGCATGGTATCCTGCAGCTTATATAGTGAAGACAAGGGAGAGATCAAGACATCTGTCCCAACTCCTTGATGGAATCATCTTAGTTATATTTTATTTTTAGTACAGACTTGTGACTTTATTAATTACTAAATTAAGTTTTGCAGAGCACTTGGTCTCTCCGCCTAATATATAAAATGCATCTTTTTAATATTTATCTGAACACAAAGCATTATAAGAAAACACAACTCAGTCTGACAAATGCAAGTAAGATATGCTTCAGGACAAACCAAAAAGAACTCCAACCAGACAAGAAATTTAATTGATGGAGAATCCACAATGCACTTTGCTTAGTCCACTTGTCCTTAGACCTAACTCCGGTGGACCTTCATGCCTCCTAGCTTTATATTTATTTATTTACTAGGAGGCTTTGCTCGCCAATCCCCCTGGCCTGCGCTATGCACCAGACACTTTGCGTCTCTACTGGTTGCGTATGTGGTTTTCACTTTCACCATACAACAAATCTTTTAATTCTCGTGGATACGCCTCTTCATTGGGAAGAAACACTACTCTTCCCTGATGGCAACATGAATGAGACGATCTACAAGTCTCCGACTTAAAGTTTAAATCCGAACAATATATTCGATCTCTTTTCGCTGTTCCATTATTTCACAGAGTAATAATTTTCGTTTGTTTGCGCTAATGCAGTCTTTACTATCATTTTTTTGAGACTTTCGAATTTTAGTACTTTCATTATCTCTAACCTGCTCTGCATGTGTATTGTGCCAACTTTTTTTAATTCTTTACGACATTCTACTTTGTCATCTACTCTTTGTCTTTTATTTCTGGCCCCGGGCGTGGTTAAATCTCTTGGCACAAAGTCTAGTCTCGCGGGACATGAAAGTATCTCTCTGAAAAGTCTCGTCCCAGGCTAAAAAGTCTTATCTCGTACCAGGATTTTTTTATTATAATAGGGAGATTTTATAATTTTTGTTTGTCATAGTCTAACTTGTGTACTTAATAAAATTACATGGTAAGTCAGTCTAGCCATAACAATAAGAAATATGGAAAATGATTTTGACATACCATACTTCTGTAATAATCAACATATGCATATTACCCAGTTATTTACACCTGCCAGTTTCAATAAATGTTATAACAAACCAAAACAGTATAACTGGACTAACACCTATTTTTGTTCCTATATTAAATGCTTATTAATTAATATACAACAGGGTTTTTCACTTTTACTCTTACTTAAACTGCTGATATCTTTATCCAAAGAAACTGCAGAGGTCACAAGTGCTAAGTAAAATGTTTTGCCTGATTCTCCAAGTACATCATATCGTTGTGTGGTGGGTGCAGCAACGCGCTATTAGAGCGTGATCCCAACCTACAATAAGTTTAAGTAACTTACTAAGGATCACACGGTGAGTCACTGGTGAGGATTGAACCAGCAATCTTGACACTTACAGTTCAACAACTTGACTACATTTTCAAAGAATTTCAGCTACAATTTGTGCATGTTTTTGGTGGAACCATGAATGTTTATATTGCTAATCTTTTACATATTTTTTTTTTATTTTACTTTCCAACAATACTAGAATTTCTTAATTTTGTACTTAACAAGAGTATACTTATTTATACTTGGGCATTCACGGTCGCAGTATGTTTGGTATCAGATCTCAGTGCACTGCTTTATAACCTTTGCTTGTCAACAGTTAAAGTGGCCACATAATGAAGAATTCACAGGGATTTGGATATCACTCACTGAGATATGATTACACTGTAATATGTTAACTTTTATATCTTTTCTTAGTTCTTATCACTTACTAAGGGATACAATTGTAAATTGTAATTGTAAACTATCACAAAGATAGTACAGTAATCCCTCCTCCATCGCGGGGGTTGCGTTCCAGAGCCACCCGCGAAATAAGAAAATCCGCGAA
Organism: Erpetoichthys calabaricus; assembly: GCF_900747795.2. Taxonomy (NCBI): domain Eukaryota; kingdom Metazoa; phylum Chordata; class Cladistia; order Polypteriformes; family Polypteridae; genus Erpetoichthys; species Erpetoichthys calabaricus. The sequence continues at coordinate 120,449,259 of NC_041395.2, forward strand.
GTAGAAACCATATGTTTATATGGTTATTTTTATATTGGGTCACAGATTTGCGCAGAAACACAGGAGGTTGTAGAGAGACAGGAACGTTATTCAAACACTGCAAACAAACATTTGTCTCTTTTTCAAAAGTTTAAACTGTGCTCCATGACAAGACAGAGATGACAGTTCAGTCTCACAATTAAAAGAATGCAAACATATCTTCCTTTTCAAAGGAGTGCGTGTCAGGAGCACAGAATGTCACATAGATAGAGAAAACAATCTCTGGCAAACAAATCAATAGGGCTGTTTGGCTTAAGTATGCGAAGCACCGCGGCACAAAGCTGTTGAAGGCGGCAGCTCACACCCCCTCCGTCAGGAGCAGATAAAGAGAGAGAGAGACAGAGTTTGTTTTTCAAGCAAAAATCAATACGTGCCCTTCGAGCTTTTAAGTATGCGAAGCACCGTGCAGCTGCACAAAAGATAGCAACGTGAAGTTAATCTTTCAGCATTTTTAGACAAGCGTCCGTATCGTCTAGGTGTGCGAACAGCCCCCCTGCTCAATCCCCCTACGTCAGGATCACAGAAAGTCTGCGCAAGAGAAAGAGAAAAGTAAGTTGGGTAGCTTCTCAGCCATCTGCCAATAGCGTCCCTTGTATGAAATCAACTGGGCAAACCAACTGAGGAAGCATTTACCAGAAATTAAAAGACCCATTGTCCGCAGAAACTCGCGAAGCAGCGAAAAATCCACGATATATATTTAAATATGCTTACATATAAAATCCGAGATGGAGTGAAGCCGCGAAAGGCGAAGCGCGATATAGCGAGGGATTACTGTAGATACAGAAAGTATAGAGACTCCTATGTTCCAAAACTGTTGACACATATAACAGTAAATGTACTCTTGAATGCATTCCAGACTCTCCAGGATATTATCTGAAGTAAGACGAAACTGACTGAATGGGGGTAGTTGCTGCCTGACAGCGATAGTGACATGGATTGAATTCTGCACCCATCCATGTGAGGATAGAACCTTCTCTCCTTGACCATGTTAGTTTCTTCCACATACTGTACTGAAATTTCCTCCTACATCTCAACCACATACAGGTTAGGCTAATTGTCAAGGCTATACTGAGGCTATGTAAGTGAGTTTGTGTGAAATGATGTGCCCTGTGATGGACATGCATCAAGTGTAAGATTGGTTTCTGTTTTAGACCTGATATTATATGTGATATGTAAACAGTGCATAAAGCGAATACACAGAAATGGAAGGATACGTTGACTAAAAAGTAAAAGCCCTTCTCATCAGGATTGTTTCTGAGGAAATCCTGTCTTACAAATTCTTGTTCTCCAACACTAGGCCTCTGCTTTACATACACTAACCTTTATGATATTGCTGATATTTATCTGACAAATCACCTCAAGTAATTTTCAAATAATATCAATCCAATTTATGGCCACAGTGAGGCCAGACTCTTTCCCAGTAGGATCTGGCATGATGCACAAACCAACCCAAGATCAGGCTTCAGGCCACTGTAGGGCACACTCATACACACCCTACTACACATAGAGCTATTTTAGATACCAGTACACACTTATCTTTAATGGCTTGGGGATGTGGCAGAAACAGACATCACACGGACAGTAAGTGGCCCAGGTTTTGAACCTTGTCATCTTAAACTATTAGGTTGAAGCAGTGCTAACCATTCCACCACCCAATCTTAGCAGAGACGTGTCATTTTATTTCATAAATAAACAGAAATAGAAAAAAATCATGTAACATATTTAGCTGTGTCTTACTGCTGCAAGCATATTACATTTTAGACATGAGGGCTAAATCAAAAAATCACATAGCAATAGCAGGAGTTGCAGAAATGCTGTCAAATAAACTCATTTGCTTGTGTATATATAGTGTAAAAGAACACAGAAAATAAACTAAATTATTCCTGAATAGCATCAAATGGAAATTTGTGTTATATTAATTTAGTTCTACACAAGTGATAACAACCAAAGAATATATTTATTTATATGATTGCTTATTTATATACATAATAAAAATCTTTACATATGAGAGAGAAAGAGAGAGAGAGTGCGAGTGAGTATTCGGACTGCTTCACTTTCCACACTTTATTGAGTTACAGATTTATTTTTAAATGGATACACTTGCCATTTTTGCCCATTAATTTACACTCAATAACCCTTAAACCATGTTTTAAGAAAGGTTTGCAAATTTTATATGAATCAAAAACTCAGATCTCTCCTTTCTGTAAGTATTCAGCCCCTTTTCTATGGCACTACAGATTATCATCAAGTGTACCCTGTTTGCTTTGATTCTCTTTGAGATGTGTCTATAACTTGACTGGAGTCCACCGGTGGGAAACAGAATTGATTAGATATTGTTCAAAAAGGCACAAACATGTTTATATAAGGTCCCACCATTCACACTACATGTCAGGATAAAAACCAAGGCACGAAGTCCAAGGCCCTTACAAAAAATTTGATTGGCATAGTTTAGAGCAAGGGTATGAAACCATTTCTGAAGGTTTCAAGTGTTCCCAGGAGCGCAGTGGCCTCAAAAATTGTGAAATAGAATAAGTCTGGAACCAACCAAGAAGGGCTTCAGAGCATGAAGAAAAAGATTCTTTGCTCTGATGAGACAAAAATGAGACTTTCTGGGCAGAACTCCAAGCACTACATCTGGTGAAAACAAGATATTTCTCGTAACCTGCCTAATACCACCCCTAGGTTGAAGCATGTTGGTGGCAGCACCATGCTATGCAGATGTTGCTGAGCAGCAGAGACTCTGAGACTGGTCAGAACTGAGGGAAAGTTGAATGCAGCCAAATATAGAGAGGCTCTTGAATTAAACATGCTCCAGAATGCATGGGCGACGGCTTACCTTTCAGCACAACAGAAGTATGCAGCTAAGACAACACTAGAATGGCTTTGGGACAAGACTAAACAACACAGAACACATGTGCAGAGATTCGAAGATGGCAGTTCTAGCAGATGAGTCGATCTGCTAGGAAGAATGGAATAAACTGTCCAAACCCAGGTGTGCAAAGTTAGTAGAGACTCAATGCTGTAATTGCTGCCAAAGGAGTTTCCAGAAAGTGGCATGAAAATTTGAAATGAAAGCCTAAATGTCCTAGAATTATTATAAAGGGTCGGAAATCTTAAATAAATGAGAGATTTTAGTTTTTGATTTTTAATAAATTTTCAAACCTTTCTGAAAACATGTTTTCATAATACTGTACTTTATATAAATGGAATTAAAGGCTCAATATACTTGACTTCATGCTCTGTGTGAAAAGAAATTAAAAAACAGAAAAAGTGGGAAGGAGACGTAATAATTTAAGATAGACGCGAAGGATGAAAAGTGATTTTCCTTATTATTACGTTTAATAAAAATGGCTCAAATTCAGTTTAAGAATTGGGAAGAAGGAACCAGATGAAGGATGGATTGGAAATAGCAGTTAAAATGAGGGTTGATATCCGAATTCTTGTTAAGAGAGGTCTTGGGGGAAAAAAAGTAGAGAAGGGGTAAGACATTGTTAAAATGTTTTATAAATCAAATACTGGAAACAAAAATATGCTGTGAGTGGCAGGTAAAAGTGTGGTCTGCTCTGCCAATGATGGAATATAGTTTTGCTGCTCTCAAAGATGAGGGAAAAAGTATTGCACTGTGGTGACTCCTACTCCTCAAGCTGAAAGATATTTTATATTACTTTCACTGCACTCTTTTTACAGTATATTCCAGGAGCTACCTGATGAGCCGTTGAACAGAAACAGAAAAACTCATTTAGTTTCATTATCAGCTTGTCCTGCAATGACACTGAAAATAAGCCTTTACATAGAATACTGGAAAACACACATTTTGTGTTGTGCAGAGACACTTTAGTAGGAACAGGCAGTCTTTTGAAGAATTATGGGAACGTTATTAAGCTGCAAGCAAGCTGTGAAACTGATACTGGAATGATTCAATGTTTTGGTGGTTGCCCTCATGGCCAAAGAAAGGTAGCCTTTTCATGTGGTCAAACTAGCAGATTCCTCCAATGGATCCATGTGGCCACTGCAGAGGTGTTGACTGGAAATAAGTCTTGAAAAATGTAGGTAAAACAGTAATAGGTAAATGTGGAGTGTGTAGCTTTGGGGTGTCCTTGCCCTCAAATCACCTTCCAAATTTCATAAAGGGGCCAATTAGTAGATGAAATGAAACTTGATATCTTCTCATGTTTGAACATGGGTTAGAAGCATACTTCAGTGGACAATAGCATTTACTACATGATACCACGTTTCTTGTAAGTGTGCCAGTCAAGTTTGGTTCTTTGTTTATTTTAACTGCCTTAGTAAATCACTTGGTGTTTGGATTTGACATTTTTAAACAAATAAATGAATCAGAAGTGATGAGCTATTTGGGCTAAAATAGCCACCTTCCTTTGAACCTTTCCTTCTATTTTAACTTCCTTTCCAACGGACTGTGTTGGTGAAACAATGTTTTAGACAAAGTCCTTCATTTACCAATTTGTCTTCAACTCCCCTCTTATGTTATGGCCATGAATTGTGGGTGGCAACAAAAATGATAAGCATTAAAAAGGAGATTTCTCCTCGGGATTAAATGGCTTCTATGTGACCACTGGAGTTCAGAGAGGACCTCCAAAGTACTGTAAAGATCCAGCTTAATATAAAGGAGATAGATGCTCATCCATTGCTTTTCTAGATTGCTTATTCAACTCAGAATCACATGCGTTTCCTGGTAAAACTGGGCACAAGAAACCCATTAAGCACAGTCAGTTTAAAGTCAACAAGTAACCTAACATGCATGTCTACTGAACATAGAAGAGATGCATTGATTTAAACAAAATTAAATTGCATTGTGGCATAGCGGCACAGTAGTTAATGCCACTGTCTTTAATGTCCTGGAGACTGGGTTTAAATCTTTACCCTGTCATCCTCTGTGTGGAGACTGCACAGTCTACCAGTTTGTTTTGTAGGTTTTATTCATTATTAAAGGACTCTCATGGAAATAATACTATTGCGGCTCTACCAAAGGTTAAGTGAATTGGTGACTCTAAATTGTCCAGAAATGAATGACAGCAGATAGGCTCCATCTCTAAGCAATACAAAATCAGAATAGGTGGGTTTATAAAATAAATGGATGAATTCATTTGGATGAATGCTTCCATCTTTTTTGATACTACAACATATTTTAACTGACCATCTGATAAGTCAGTTACCTTTCATCCTTTCCTCTGTAAAAAGTAAGAAAGTGCACATGACCATTACCACCGAGTGAAATTAATGTTATTTTAATGTCTTATAAAGATTCCCCTTAACTGTATGCCAGTGTGTAGGTCTTCGGTTAAGTGTATCTTTCCACCCTGAATGTTAAGTCTGTTTCTTTCGTCACCATGGATGGGGGTCTTTATAACCTGCCAAGAACATATAATCAGGTTATTCACCATTTACTCCCTTGCTGTATTCCCAGTTTCCCTCTGACCCAAAGTTTCTTTTATTTTAGTACACTTCATCACCACTCTCTGTGTTGCTCATTTCCTACTATATGACTAGGACAGAAAGCAAAAAGGATTACTTTAGACTAAAGGAAAACACCAAAAAAGTTCACTTTTCCCAACTGCTGGTTTCTCACTGCTATACCCTTTAGTTGCTTTATTTTGATTTAGACATTAGCTGTTATCCTAGTAAATACCACAGATAGCTGGAGTATAACACCATACTTGGCTGAGGCTGTTAGTGGCATTTAACAATTTCCATTCATTACAAGCTGCAGCTCATCTGAGAACAGAGCCCTGCAGGGCAGAGTTTAACAAAAGGGTGGCGCCCAGCGCTCACACAGGCCCATTATCCATCCCCTGAAGGAAAGGCTTGTCAGGCATTTCAGATGTGTTGCGACTTGCTGGAAAGACATCAACAATTGCCCAAATGATATCTCCGAGGTTTGAATTTGTTTTCCTTCCTGACGTTCACTCCACCACGTCTTCTTAAATAGAATCTTGCTTTATAATAATTCTAGGACATTCGGGCTTTCATTTCAAATTTTCATGCCATTTTATTTTGAGTTTTTATTGGTGGGTATGTGAATTCTGCATTTTATAGGACATAGTAATGATGATAGGAGGTAAAGGAGATATATAGAAGTGACGGCTTCTAATATAAACACCAGCTATTACGGGTGAATAAAAGTCACCAGTTTTAAAAAAAAAAGTCTACTTTTTAAACAGGTGACAAATGACTTCTTCACTTTAAAACACCCTGTGATCAATCATATCATGAAAGGAACACCATAAATAAAGACCGACTCTGACTTTGATGCCTTCTAATGGAACATTTTTCAGACATGTTACTTAAATAAGAAATAAAGATAAAAGATACTTTCATAAATTAACTAGTAAAAAAAATACCTTGTTATGATTCTTGCTGTGAAAAGATTTATGTAACTAGAATGTAAAATTAGTTAATGAATGGAAGGATGATTATTTGACACATATTATTGATCCACATGGATCTCAAATTAAGGCAAAAACAGTAACTCTATCTATCTATCTATCTATCTATCTATCTATCTATCTATCTATCTATCTATCTATCTATCTATCTATCTATCTATCTATCTATCTATCTATGTCTTTGACAGCACCTGACAGGGTACTTGCTATTTGGCTAGTGAACCACACCTTCAGAAATGCACCCCACAACTCTGTTTATTTCCAAAACTTCTCATTTATCAGAGAACACAGGCTAAGCAAGCTAATCTTAGGCTTTTGGAGAGCAGCCAGCTAGTAGTTTATAATGGTACAGGATGCAGTTGGGACTCCTCCTCAGTTTACAGCGTTGCAGCAGCACAACCCCGTCATTTTGCCTTAGGATGTGGAATCTCAAACAGCTATAATTTAAACGTAGGCCTCTTTGATGTCTGTCTCTGCCACGTCAGTCTGCAGTGAGGAGGGTTGTCTGGAGGCCAGAGCAGGGTGAAGGAAGGCACAGCTCTTCCAGGTGTGTACAGGGCAAAACAGAAAGAAGGAGAGAAAGAGCGAGACTGAGACATATCAGTCCTTTGCTGAGGAGGCAACAAGGAATTCAGTGCCAAAGCTGTGCTCAGCTTGCTGCCCACCGGATTGTCCTTGAGGTTTAAATTGCAGTGATTAGCCTTGGATCCCTCAGTGCACACTGGGCAAAGAAAGAAGGTACAGTAACAGGAGACCCTGAGCTTTTCTCCATGTAACTTCTGGCTTCTTTGATTTCTCTTAACATTATTATTTTACTAGGCAGGTAGCAGTAAATGTATCTTTATCCTTTAATGTGTGTATTTGTCAACAGCTTCTTTAGTCACCTGACTCTTTGTCATACTATACATTGCAACAGAAGTGTTGCTAGAGGGTTCATAAATCAGTTCATCAGAAATGCTCACTTTGGATTACTCAGCACAGATCATCAGAAGACCGCACACACACACACACACACACACACACACACATGTGAACACGTCACTTCTGAGATGACCATGGACAGCTGGACTGCAAACAGCTGCTTTGGTTTCCAGGACAAAGTTATAACAGATGTCTTCCCATCCTGGAGAAAACGTGGAGAAGTGAAATGAGACGGGCAGCTTTTGGTAACCCTGTGGGTACACGTGAACAGAAAGACTTTGATTTCATCCGAAGGCAGCTGATGGATGAGTAACAGGTTTGTGCTCACAAGAGCGCCCTGGGAAACTGGATCAGGCTGGTGGGGCATAAGCACTGAATCAAAGGCAGAGCCATTGCTCCTTTATTAAAAAAAACATTCTTTGCATTTCCAGAAAAGTCTTTTAATACAGAAATAAGGAAGATAACTGTATTGTTTACCTCCAGTCCATGTTGCTTTATTTTATACATTGCCTTGAATAATACATTTATTTTCAAAGGTATTGTCCATAATTGACAATGCCTTGCACCCAGTGCTACCATGATAATATCTGGCTTCACCATAGCCCAGTAAGCTGAGAAAATTAATAAAATGACATTATCCATTCATTTCCTAAACCCACTTATCCAGGGCAGGGTTACGGGAAGCTGGAACGTATTCAGCAGACATTAGGTACCTTGTTGTGAGGCAGCAGTGCTACCACTGCGCCACTATGTTGCCATATTATACTGTTATCCATCCATTTTCTAAATGTGCTTGATCCTGAGTAGGTTCATGGGGAAGCTGGTGCTTAATACAGCAACAATCTCTAGACAAGATGCCAGTCCATCACAGGGTGAACACACTCGCATGTACACAGGGAGAACATGCAAACTCCATGCAGGAAGCACCTGGGTTTTGAAACCTTCTTGTTTTGTTGTGATGCAGCAGTGCTACCACTATGCCACTGAGATGCCCTATATTATACCTAAAATTATATAATTATCTATCCAGTTTCTAAATCAGCTTTATCCTAATCAGGGTCGTGGGGAAGCTGGAGTGTATACTGGTAGGTAATGGGCACAAGGCAGGAACAATCTCAGGACAGAACACAAGTCCAATGCAGGGTGATCACATACACACATGCACACAGACAGAACATGCAAAGTCTTCATGGGAAGCACCTGTTAAAACTGTGCCGCTGGGTTGCCCTATATTATACCATACTGTTTTCTAAGCCTGCTTATCCTGAGCATGGTTGTGGGGTTAGCTGGAGCCTATCCCAGCAAGCACAGGGAGAAAGGCAGGAACAAACCCTGGACAGGGCATCAGTCCATCACAGGGGAACACACTCAACCCACATGCCCACTATGGCAAATTTGGTGTCATCAATCCTCCTACTCTGCATATTATATTATAAAATACATCCCATCAAGCAGCCTGTGCCTATCCCAGCAGCAGTGGGCACATAAAGTAAACCCGGTAACTTTAACTTTAGGTTGTAGGAGTGTGTTTGCAAACCAGAGCCAGATTCAGAAGAAACAAAGGATCCAGTGGATGAGACAGCAGTCAATTGCAAGACACTTACCTCTATGTACAAACAGAATATGTAAACTAAAAACTAATATATGTAGTGGTGAGGAAACTCGGACAGTTCCAAAAGACTGATCATGTCCACTGTCAATCCCCCAACCGAACAAATTCGCCCCTATGTGTGTTTCCTGTTTAAAGTCAGTTCGAAAAAGAATCAAAGAAAACTGAAGAAGCTCTCTGAAACCTTAGAATATGCTCTTGCGTTTTACTGAATCCATTCTTTATGTATAATCATAAACGAATATCGGTGTATATTTTACTTTTGAATATGTGGGTGGGCGAACATTCTTCCCGATTTTATAAATGAATCATCGCAGTAAAGGTGAGCTCTTGCGCTATGATGCATGTCACTGTGTGCTCCGGATGTTTTGTCTTATGTACGATGTGAAGGAAAGCAGGCATCCAGGCGCAAGTCTATACGAGTCAACCCGGCCTGGCATGCAATGTTAGTAAAACATCTAAAACCAGGGAATATACCGGAAAATGTCAGAAGTGAGCGTAGTTTTAAAGCGGATTCCTCCATATTTGAGTGAGCCTCACACCTGAATGCGAACACGCCATTAAAACGGCTTCTTGCACTCCGAGTTTCCAGGGTTTGCGACGTTACGCGTCGTTCACTCGGACGGCTCTATCTGCCGCGGGTTCCTTGGCCTTTGCCCTGGATTTGCTCCCTGTTTAGTCTGGCCGTTGTAAAATTAGCCACAGCTCTGAGTCACAGCCTTCGCTGGGAAACCCCCCGTCTCGTCGCGTCATGGCGTTTGCCGCGAGGGGACAAAGGTGCGAGCAGCACGCCCTTGCGTCTCTGTGAGTTTAAGCTCACTAAAGTTCGTGTCACTCGTACAGGACAATGACAGCATACTATAATAACAAGAAAATACCCACCCACCTAATAGCAATCCGCGTGTGCGTCAATAAGTCGTAAACTCCGCCGCCGGATCCTTTTCACGACTGCGCGAGAGACCGGCGGCAGCTTCAGTCTGGCCGCGACCGTGAACTGAGTTGCACGGTGCAGGGGAACTGCTGACCAAGGGGACATCTGGAAGAAAAGATTTTAGCAGATCGATCAAAGCTTGGCATTTTTTGACATTAGATTTAAACTGCATGGCCGAGTTGTGTGTCTCTCGCACATTGTATTCTCCTGCCACTAATCAGAAGACCTCGGAAGTACCGGGGTTATTGCTTTTACTTCTACTTACGTAATATAGTGACTTTAAAAGTGATTACAGTACTGTCATAACAGACTTTCAAGAAGCAGTTTGTTGCCCGTCATTCCGCTGAGTATATCAGCAAAACAGTTTACATTAAATTAAATCATAAAAAGACGCAATGTGCCAAGTCAGTCTTTATTGTATGCGCTATGTCTCCTTTCAAGGTGAGACCTAACACGTCATTCAATAGGTCGTATACAGTCAGCAACATCCATTACATAGCCGTACAGAAAAAGAATAAAAATAAGTGTGCAACATGAATATCCCTGACACATACCCTCACAGGTGATTTATCCAATTTGGGGGTCCTGGCAGGCTTGGAATCTTTCTAAGGAGCTCTGAGCACAAGATGAGAAGTAGCACCTGCCATGGCACCAGCCCACCCTAGAGCACACACACCAAGCCACATGCTCACTCACACTGGGGCTAATTTGGACTCAACAGATGAGTTAAACTGAATCTCTTTTGAGGATGTGAGAGGAAAACTCGATCACCTGGAAGAAGAAAAAAAAAACTTGTGAAAAATAGCACAGAGAGGAATTTGGATCCATTTGGCAGCAGTGTTAGCCTATACTGCACTTTATACAGTCCAAAGGCATGCAGGTTCGGTAAACTGGCATTTCTAAGTTGGCTCTAATATGCGTGTGTGTGTCTTCACCCCGTGATGAACTGTCACCCTATCCGGGGGATTCTGTTTTGCGTCCAATACTTGGCTGGTGTTGGCTCCAGCTTCCCTGCAATCCTGCTTAGGATAAAGAGGGTTTAGAAAATGGATAGATGGATAATATAACATAATACAGGGCAACACAGTGGTGCAGTGCTGCCTCACAACAAGGCGAGAAAAGTTTAAGCCCCAGGTGCTTCTGGCATGGAGTTTTCAAGTTTACATTGTGGATAAGACAGATTGAAAATGGATTGATGGATACATGAGGCAATCTTTTATATAGCATCCTTACTACTACTCTCCCATTTATCGGTTGGTCAGGCTGAATTGTAAATAGCTCCTTTCTAGTCAGCCACATAACAATGCACTTTGTACAGAAATTTACATTACAATGCAGAATGCACTTGGCTGGCCTTCCTCAATTATATTCTTAGTATTTACACCTGACATTTATATATACAGTAATCCATTTGGGTCTGTTGAGTGTACCACAATTGCTAAACTAATTGTTGTATACTTGATGTTATGCAGTGTCATGGATAGTCTGGAGATAGGTAGCAATTGAAAGCATAAAATAAAGGTGTGGAATCTTTGAACTGCAGAAAATAATAATATATTTAATCAGAGTAGGCTTTGTAAGGATTTATTGTACTGAATAAAATACATGAAATTATGTTATGGAATCTTTGAACTGCAGCAAATAATATATTTAATCACAATATGTTTTAAAAGGATTTACTATCCTGCAGCACATTTAAAAACAAAGCCTGGGAAGTTGCATAAAATAAATGAGTTTGAATACAATGCAAGCCCAGTTTCATAAATAAGGAAAAAAAACTGATTTACTATTTTGAGAGAAAACAGTTGAAATGGTTGGGGTACAGAGTGAGGATGTCCCTATGTGCGCAATACACTGGAAGTATACCTAGACCAGATGCTACAAGGATTATATTTTTGGCTGATTTGGAATTACTGAAAAGAACAATGAAGATTGCTGCTATGGGTAGGCTGGTCTGGTCTTTCCAATTCTGCATTTTGCCCTCAGTAGGACATGTAGGTGGAAAGTGAATGATTGTGTGAAGAGTGAGTGAGATGATTGAGTAAGTAGGTGATGAGAGTTGTAATATAAATGAAGGAAAGCTCATCTAGAACAAGCTGAGCAGTAGCAAGTATAACAATCAGCCACAACATTAAAATCACCTGCCTAATATTGTGTAGGTCCACTTCATGTCACCAAAACAGTCTGCGGTGTCTGGCACCAAGACATTAGTAGTAGATCTTTTAAGTCCTGTAAGTTGTAAGGTGGGGTCTCCATAGATCGGAACTGTTTTTCAAGCCAAACCCACAGATATGGGGTATCTGGAGACCAAAATGAACCCTTTGTCAAGTTCCTCAAACCATTCCTAAAAAAATTTTGAAAGAGGGAATTGCTGTTATGGAATACCGTTGCCACGAAGGTGTGTATGTTGTCTGCAACAATCTTTAGGTAGGTGGTACATGTCAAAGTAACATCCACATGAATGCCAAGTCCCAAGGTTTGCTAGCAGAACATTGCCCAGAGCATTACACTGTCTCCGCCGGCTTGCTGCCATCCTGCTGCAATCTCTTCCCCAGGTAAAAGATGCACTCACACCTGGCCATCCACATAATCTTAAAGAAAATATGATTCATCAGACCAGGCCACCATTTTCGATAGCTCCATGGTCAACTATGTACTTTTGGTGGTGGAAAGGGGTTAGCATGAGCATGCTGACCAGTCTTCAGCTACACAGCCCCATACACAGTAAACTGCAATGTGCTGGGTGTTCTGACACCTTTCTCTCAAGACCAGCATTAAGTTTTTCAGTAATTTGTGCTACAGTAGCTCATCTGTGGAATCAGACCAGATGGGTTAATCTTTGCTCTTCCACGCACATCATTGAGCTTTGGGTGCCCATGACTCTGTTGCCAATTCATCTTTTGTCCTTCCATGGACCACCTTTGTTAGGTTCCTACCACTGCATACTAGCAACACCCAACACGACTTGCCGTATTGGAGATACCCTGACCCAGTTGTTCAGCCATCACAAGTCGTCCCTTGTCAAAGTCACTCAGATAGATCCTTGCAATTGCCCATTTTTCCTGCTTCCAACACACCACCTTCAAGATCTGACTGTTCATTTGCTGCCTAATATATCAGAACAGTTGACAGGTGCAATTTCAACAAGATAATCAATGTTATTCACTTTACCTGTTAGTGTTGTAGCTGATGGTGTATGTGGCTTTTTCTGCCCGATGTGGGCCATGTGAAATTTGCATGTTTATTTTTCTCTGGATATTCAGATAGTTTTACATTTCCCAAAAGTAGGTGTGGTGTGTTAATGAGCAATTCGCATCTGACTCAATATAAATGATAGTGTCATGTGATTGATCATACAAAAATAAATACTGTATTGCACTAGTCATCTTCCACCCCATCCTCAAAAGATGTGCATGTTGGGTTAATTCCAAAATGGTCCTGTGTGAGTGGGGCCTGCAATAGACTGGTGCCCTGTGCCCAATACTACTGGGATAGTATTCTGCCACAAAGGCATTTAATTGATTTATGTGAGTCGGAAAATATTATGTTTTGTGATGTGCATGCTAGTAGTTATTACAATAGTGTGAATGTGAATAACTATGCCATTACTTCTGTATATTGATAGTTTTACAGTTTTCAAGGATAACTAGAAGGTATATGTTACTGAATTCATGTGAGATTTTTTTTTTGAGTGCACCAGCTGCTTTTAGACCTGCTTTACAGTAAAAGAACAAGGATGTTTGGTCAGGCTTGTTGGGTTTGGGGAAAAGCAGAATGGAATAACAGCACCACCCACTGCTGATTGTGGTGCATCGTGCAGTGTTTGAAAAAAACTGCATGGGGATTTCCTGTTCTGTAACATTTTTATTAAATGAAATGCAATATAAAATATTGCATTTCATTTAATATATATATATATATATATATATATATATATATATATATATATATATATATATATATATATATATATATTATAAAATATATATAATAAGAAAACACAAAGCTAACAGAACAACAATTAACAAACGAGGCAACAGTAGGAAATAATCTTATTTTTACTTATTATACTCATTAGCTTTTCATTTTAGAGTGGCTTTACAAAAAGATAACTCCATCTCATTCTGCCACACTCGTTTGAACTGCTAATAGCAAAAACATCAAGATACCTTATTCAGATTGTTTTAGAAGCAGTCAACGACCAGCATTGGCCTAGAATCCCATGACCCTTGCAGATTCAGTAACTCATTTTATTTGCAGGTCCTAGTTCTGCTCATTTCATTTATAGTTTAGACAGACTGGGAAGGTCAGAAGATGAAGCTCTGCTTGTTTAGTAAAGTCAATGTGTAGTGTTTAGTAAAGAATGTTAAAGCTCAACTGCCTTTTCTCTCCTTTTCTGTAATACCCTAATTCCCATCCTAAGACCACTGGTGTTCTCAACGTGCCGCTTGTGCTGTTTTTTTGCCCGTCTGTCCCTGTTTCTTCAGTCAGTGCGCCTTTCCTTGTTGGCAGTTTCTTCATCGTGGAGCCCAGATGTTCTGAGTTCTCTCTGATTATGTTAGGCACCTAAGTGAGTGCTACTGTACATTTGTCTCAGTGTTAAATCGTTGAATTTTCATGTTTCTGCTCATCGTGATACACATGTTTCTCTAAACTTTGGATTCCCAGCTTTATGTTGGAGTTTGTGCTTACTGGTACCGTCAGGTCATGTTTAAGCCCTCATCTGTGTTCTGAACCTTGTCTGACCTGACCATATCCTTGTTTGTTCCTGAGTTGACAGCTTTCTAAATCTCAGTGCACCATCACTATCTCCTGCAGGTTTAATCTCTGATCCCTGAAAAGTACTTTTTACTCCTAGAAAAAGCAGAACAAAAAACCAGAAGTTTAACTAAAATTGAGGCATGAACATAGAAGGAAAAGTTTTTTTTGTTCAATGGATGTTGAATAGACAGATAGAAAAGTTGCAGCTAACACACTTACAGTTCTCAGTGAACAGGCTAGTTTAAATTAAATGGAATCGCACCATAAACAGTGTTCTCCCAAACATCCCTTGCTTATCATTTCCCTCCTAACCTTTCCTATGACTGTACTGCAGATGGGTGGGGCTCAGACTTGAGTACAAGACAGTGTAAAATACTCCAAAACAGGAACCAGGAAAAATGACACCCTTCATGGGCACATGTCTGGGCATATGTGAGAGGTTTAACCAGAGTGTGTGTCCAAAACATTCTGTGTTTCCGCGCACAAGAAGGTATACCCACATTACGAGAAAAGACACTCAGGCCAGGAAAGAGCTTAGTCTAGTGTTAGCTGGACTGACAGAGGAGTTCTTCATTATGCCAGGATGGTGCCTAGATGTCAAGGATGAACTGGACCCTGACTAAGGATATATTTCCGGTATTTACTTAGGAAGTGTGACTTAAAGGCAGGAAATAAATGGAAACTGCATATCAGGCACTGACAAAATAAGACAAGTTTAAGCAAGCGAGGAAACAGATGAATACAAAACACACACATATATATTACTGCTGAAGTGCATAATCCGTTATTTGATGAAAATCTAATTATTTTATAAAGTAGTGGAGAGTTTATAGGTTATAGTGAGGGAGTGTGCAATAAAATGATCATTCCATTGACCTATTGTGTGCTAGCGATTTTTTATTTGATATTTTCTGTAGCACTCATTTGTAATACTGTAAATGTAAGAACAACATGATTAAGAACTTCAGCCACAAATACACAAAAAAATGTACACCGTCTTATATCAAACATTTATCTTTCTTTAATCTTCTCCACAAAATAATAAAAGAGTGAAAATGAGAGCACTGTTATGTAGACAATACTATTTTCCTCACTTGAACTATAGATGTCAGATTAATTTAAGTGCTTTGCTTAATAAAGTAATAGGTTTTTTATCCTAATGAAGCAAATCAGTTAAAACAGATACATAACAGCACAGGCCTGTATTATACTTCATTTCCCATTATGTATTTAATGATATAACTACATAGTGTATTAAATTCACAGTTTGTTCTTCTTTGAATGTATAGCATTCCTGGTTATTCTATGTAATAATAGCCTTATACACTTTAACAGTAAGATATTTGTGTATATAAATTGTATAGTTACAGCAGCCCTTATAGGCAATAGATGTAAACGTGCTTACTGTCTTTCTCTTTCTCTTTGTATGTACAGTGCATATATATATATATATATATATATATATATATATATATATATATATATATATTTTATATATATAAAATCCTAAGCCTAAAAGTGCAACGATTTTGTGCAATAATTTTATGTCATGTTTTTGTCATGCTTTAAATCAGGCTTATTTTAAAACCTACATATATATGTTTGGTATCATTCTTTTCAGAATGTATTGAACTTTAATGTGATGTTGTTAGATTTTCAGATTCTTATTCTGTTTTTAAATTATAAACTAAAAATTACCAAGAACTCATGAGACGAGACTTTGTGCCTAGAGACCAGGGCTGGAAATAAAAGACAAAGAGTAAGACAGCTGCGGTACAGGCTTTTAAATGTTCGAAGCTCCATGCAAGATGCAGATCATGCAGCATGGCAGCAGCAGCAGCAATCCAGCAACTGATCGAGCAAAGAGGAGGTAAAAAAAAAAGCTATTTGTTTCCCATTGTATCGCTGTTTAAGAGGGGGTTTCGGAGGAGCGACTGCGTCTTCTTAGGGTGCGTTCAGGCCCCCTCTTCACAATGCAAGCGGCAGAGACTTGAAGTGGCTGGAGTGTAGCACAGGCCGGGGGGATTGGCGAGTAAATGCAACAACAAGCCCAAAACTATAGACCCATTTGGGTCTGTCTGTCTCCCTTCCTTTATGAATTCCCTTTTTATCACCATTATAACCACAATATACAGTACAATATTGTCCAAATAATACTTCAAAGTGCGTAGCAACAAATTTTGTTCCACCATTATATACAGACAGAGGGTTTGACAGTAATCATCACCAGTTGGAACACCTATAGGAACTGTTTGCATTGACTTACATGGATTAGTTTACTTCCATTGCTGTAGAAAATTTGCAAGATGTTAACCCATTACTTGTTTCCTGAAAAAAGCCTTTTTGTATAACTCTGAAATGACATTATTTTTTAATGTCTGCTAATTTGATGCTTACCTTTGTATTATTTCAGGTAGAGAACAAACATAAAATACAAATTACAGAAGGAAAGACAATAAGCCTCCTTGCCTCCACATATAGGATGGTCCACTTTCATCCTAATGGGACGGCAATGCCACCTCCTGTCACTTTTGAACACCTCCAATACCCACACCTCTTTTATCAAATGGCTGGTCTCTCTTTCTTTCAGCTGTCGAGCTCCTGTTAATGTGGTTGGCTGGACGACCTGAACATCCCAGTGAACATTTTATTTTTTTTGCAGTTGTTGTTGTTGCAAGCAGCAGTGATTTCAAAGGGCTCTCACTTGGGAGTTGGCAAGAGAATAGTCAGGGAACAGAGTTGGTACATGGGATTCATTATGTTTCTTACCATTACTAAGATGAAACGAGAATCAAAGCTACAAAAAGAAACACAAGTTAAAACCAGAAAACCTTTTCTGATTGTTTTTTTTCTTTCACTTTTTGTTTAAGTGTTTGTCTCTCACAAAGTCTTTAATAATCTTTTGATTAGTCAAAGTTCAGACACTTTGCTGGGCATGCCGTCTTCTTTGTAAAGTGCAATACTGGCAGCTTTAAATGTTGCACAGGTGCTGAATGGGTGCCACCCTTTGTTTGTAGCAATAATAATTATGGCCTGCCACCTTCCTACAATATATGTTTACTATACTATACTATACTATACTGTACTGTATTATGTGACATTTGCACATTTTCCTCATGTCTACACGGGTTTTTCCCCGGCTGCTCCAGTTTTCCTCCCACTTCTCAAAGGTATACATGGTAGGCTAGCTAGTGACTGTAAGATGACTCATTGTGAGAGAATATGGGTTTGTGCAAAAGTGTGGCATCCTGTTGAGAGTCGCTTCATGACTTGCTTCCTGCTCCTGGGATAGGCTCTGCTTGCCTCCTGTGAATTTCTATTAAAATAAGTGGAAAATGCTCCCTGTTGAGCATTGTAGGATTTAGAGTAATGCTGTGTTAGTTACTATGCTTCTGATTTTCACACTTTGCTGAAGACAATCTTCAAAATAAAATGTTTTATTGTACAAATGTGACTAAAGATTAGATTTTGTTTACTCATAGACGTGACTTTAAAATGAGTGCTCAAAATGTTTTCCACTGTTTGTGCTTTGTAAGTTTCTAAGGTTTATTGTCACGGTGTCTATTCTGTGGTATGCAAAGGAGACCTGAAATCATTTGCAAGCCTTCTTGGATGATGTCAGTTTCACTTTGTACTTGGCTGGCAAACAACTTTGGTTCTTTCTTTACTGAATTTAGGGCTGCAGTGCAGTTCATGCCTGTCAGTCTGTTTTGTTAATTTGCAGCATTCTGTCTTAAATGTTGTTGAACATAAAACATCAAGAGGATGTTTAATAAATTTCTTTTATTAAATTATTCTGGAAGTGTTGGCAACATGCTGAAATACAAATTACAACTAAGTAAACATCCTTTAAATATATCCCACTGAACAATGTGTGAAACGATTGTAACTCCGTATCACTAAGGTAGATAGATAGATAGATAGATAGATAGATAGATAGATAGATAGATAGATAGATAGATAGATAGATAGATAGATAGATAGATAGATAGATAGATAGATAGAAGTAATTAGTAATTAATAGATTTTAATTAATAAAATGACATTTTAATGAGGGAGGCATGGTAGAACGTTGTTTTCCCCTCAGTTGGGAGTGAGTTTTCCTCTGACTGCTCCAGTTTCCTTTCCAAATCCCCAAAGACATCCAGATCAGTTGGATTGGTTTTTCCAAAATGACGGTGTTTGCGTGTGATTCCTGGAATGGACTGGCACTCTGTGTAGGTCTGTTTTGTGCCTGTCACAAATTTCTGCCTGGATATGCTCCACACTGAGGGACCTTGAATTTAATTTTTGAATATTCTATTTTGTTACACATTACTGAGGGTGACACATTGGAGAAGTCGTTACTGCTATTGCATTACAGCTCCAGAGTCTTGGCTATAAATTCTGTCCCAGTCCATCAGTGTCCCTGTTTTGACTGACTAGTGCGTTTAAAATGGCCTACTATGAGTGAGATGAGCTGACTTCTCTCATCTAGGGTTTGTTCCTGCCTTGAACCCAGAACTAGTGAGGTAGATTGTGACTTATTGTGACTCTTTGTTTTAATTAAAAAATAATTCAAAAAAAGAATAAGTGTAGAATAAGTATAAAAATAATCTGATAACATGCCAGACTCTACAACAACAGGTCCAGCTATAGTTAATATACTGTATATACTATTACTAGCTGTACAGTACTTGTAACTAAGTCCTTTTCTGTATACAACATTTGTAGTTTTTTTTTTTGTTTTTTTTTTATTTTATTACTATTATTAGCAGGCAGTGCAGCCTAGTGGAAAAACAAAAAAATGCAACCAATACTATAACAAATGCTTTAAGTCGCCATGGATAAAGGCATCAGTCAAACAATAAGTAATAAGTAATAATATTATTAGATCACAGGATCTGCTTACTTTTGAAAATGTTATGCACAATTGTCCATGAGGAATACATTCCTGAATTAGATCAATTCCTGTTTTTTTTATTTTTATGACTTTCATTTACCCAAGTACAATATTTTTTTTTGTTAGTATTGTGATACACTTTAAAGTCCACAAATGTGAATCATACATAAGTACTGTTACCCTATGTGTTACACTAATGTATTGACCTGATGAGCATGGAGCAGTAGCTTTGAATGTTTCAACACAATTTTAGTTGCTTCTCTGTTAGAAATTCACGCGGCACTATTTAAGACTAACCCTGGGGTATTGCACAATTTAAGTACACTGATCAAAGAACTGGGGTTTTGGGTCGGGTCTCGCTTGGAGTTTGCACCTGTGAAATCAAAGTGGAGGTGATGGAGTTCTCCTGTAATGTTTTAAGCATGGCGATCAAATAGCAGAGGAAATAAGGGCCAGTACACATGAGAGCTGCTATGCATCTAAGAGTGCTGGTAGACAACAGCAAAAAAACAACACCTGCTAAACATTGAGCTGTGCATCTTCCTTTAAACTTGCTGAACTTTCTCTTTTCATATCACAACATGATCATGTCTCCTTCTTCCTATCCAGGACACCGCCCCATCTTCAGTCATCGCTCCCTTCTATTGGTTACTGGTGCTATTCGTGTGGCCCATCAATCACTTTTGCTCCGTCCATCGTTTGCATAAAGCACGCTTTCACTGCAGTGCACAGCATGTAAGTTAGCATAATATTAATAAATATCCACAAAAAAATGTATTGACAAATAAAAAAACATGTATCGAATAGGTTTCTCTTTTCTATAATGTCACCAAATTTCAATGAAATCCATCAGGGCATTTTTGAGATTTTGGAAGTTTTTCTTTTTGGTGACTGGGTTTACCCCTAAATATTAATATATTGAAACGTCATTTCTTAGCAGATACCTTCTATCCCACATGTACCATCCTGCCAAGTTTCAGATTTTTAACTAGATGGGAAATAGTGTGTGTGTTGATGAGTAAGTGAGTGTGTCAGTGAGTCAACTTTGCATTATATATAAATATATATACATTGATAGCATTCGTAGTCTGAATCACAATCTGATTGTATGGGTGGTTACCTACCAGGTAACACTTGTGGTTGGTCTGCAAGTCGGCAAACATCTGCCACGGTGCCCTCTTAGTTGCGAGAATAAATTATCCTGAGGCTAAAGGCTCTTGTAGTATATTTGACATATTTAAATCCAGTACACTGGCATATTTTCAGGCTTTTGGTAGTGAAAAAAGCAATTGAACCAAAGGAACTTTTATACAGACTAGTGGCTGATTAGTGCTTACAGCTTTACATTGGAATGGATTCAAGACGAGAAGATACCCTTGCACTCTACCAACTATGACAGGCGCTCTGATAGGCAAACCTGGAAGCACTGTTACCACAAATGTAGAATTGGGCAGTCAGGGCTCAGGCTGATATTTTTTCATACTGGCTCTGTCATGGCTCCCGTCATTTGTGGATCCAAAGCATCAAATGTAACTGACCTAAAGAAACAATCCTCAGGTTCAAGTTGTTGTGAACATTTCCAGTATTGGTTTGGAGTGTGTGTCTCTACAGTTTTACACTATAAAGACATAATCCATGTATTCTTAATCCCATTTATTGCAGTCAGAGTGGTCACACAAAGTTATAGATTTCATTCATTTTGCACATTAAAATATATTGCTGGCTTCACAGATGCAGAATATAATCAAAATGGATGGACTGTTTATGTTAAATACAGATATTTTTTATATTATCACATTATCAAAAACATGAATCATGCATTTTTATTATAAAATTGATAGATTTTGTATAATTCTCTGAAATGTCTTGTGTGGGGAATGTAAAATGGCAAACAATGGAGTCCTATTGAATGCCCTGTTTAACACGTCATAATAGTAAAGTTAACTGGAGACTTTCTGTGAGATTTGGGAGTTCATTTTGGAGGTCAGGGCCTTTCCTTGTGGCGCCCCTGATTGTCTCAGTCAATTACTTTTAACTACTTGGTGTTGTGTTGTAGAGCAAGTTATGGTTTGAAATGATGCTGCAGGAGAAAGATTTGTATGAAGCAGCACAACCTCCAGCTGGGCGCACACTGTTTGTTTCACAGAGCTGAAGCAATGCCCTAATGGCCTGTGCCACTGAGCATCACACAAGACAAGTGTTCATTGAAGAAGATGATGCCTTTGGCTTTAATACGATGAAAACTCTAACATAAAGGAGGATAAAGTGTGGGTTTTTTTACGTCATTGGCTTAAAAATTCAGACCACAGCTGCAAAAAGGATAAAAAGAAGAACGCTGCTGTTCCGAATTGGCAGGATATTTTTATTTTGGATTTTTTATTTTTTTATTTTTGATGTCTCATAAAACACGATTGGCTGAATATAATCTCATTACAACAGAACTTCATTCAGGTTTATATTACAAAGAGGAAGTTGACTGATGTATAACAATAATGAGCCTAGGTGCCCTAAAGGTAACTAATATCCTAAAAGAGTAACCATAAATGTGAGTAATTGCAAAAATTTAAATTTTTTGGACAAACGGTTTAGTGACGGATGGAGTCTAATCTGGCCACCAAGGTTTCTAGTATCACCTGGATTCTTATGATTCACTGGATTCTCAACATAAAGGCAATGGACAATATAGCAGGAGATGCAGCTTAGTGGTCAGTGGAATGGAGAACACCTTGGTTCTTATTAAGATGACCAAAGTGATATTTTAATGAACATCATCAGGACATCAGGATTTGCCTCAAATTATATTTACATTTTTTTCACCTTCATTTTTATTTATTTATTTATTAATAAAGCACTTTAAAAACAACATCAAGGCTGACCAAAATGCTGTACAATTAAAACCCAACATATCAGACACACAATAACCAAAGGGTAAACGAAACAGAAATACATAAACACATAAGAGCTGAAGAGATTCATAATAAAAAGTATACAGATAGGCAACATATCATACTGGGTTAAAAGCCAGAGAGTAAAAGTCTGTTTTTAAATAAGATTTAAAGACAGCTAGTGTAGAAGCCTGCCTAATGTGCAATTGCAAATCATTCCAGAGTTTTGGGGCTGCAACTGAAAAAGCCTGACCACCTCAGAATTTGCATTGTGCCTTGGGAACACGTAAAAGCCTGCTGACCTGAGAGAGTGAGACGGTACATAAGGGTGCAGCAGTTCCGACAAATAAAATGGGGCACAATTTAAAAACAAATAAAAGGATCTTAAAATGGATTCGAAAACGAACTGGAAGCCAGTGAAGGGAAGCCAAAATCTGGGTAACATGCTCATACTTTCTTGTGACAGTTAAAAATCGAGCAGCAGCATTTTGCACTAGCTCTAGGCGAGCAATGGAGGCTAATTCCAAAAAGAAGCCCATTGCAGTAATCTAGACGAGATGTTATAAAAGCATGTTTCAAGGTTGCGTTTAGACAAAACAGGCTTGATTTTTGACAGCCGCCACAACTGGAAAAAGCAAGATTTTACCACTGCATTCACATGGCTATCAAGTTTTAAAGTGGAATCCTTTTTCACACCTAAATTTGGATTTCTCAAATTGAGCCACAGTGGAAAGGTCAATGCAGGGAGTCCCGCTGGTGCCATTGGGTCTAAATAGAATGACTTCTGTCTTGTTCTCATTAAAATTTTAAAAATGTAATGCCATCCAACTCCTTATGTCAATAAGGCAATCAAGCAGGGGCTGGACAGAACATGGACCTTGGCGTTTCAGAGGGAAATAAACCTGACAGTCGTCTGCATAAAGATGAAGGTAAATACTGTGTTTCCAGAAAATAGCGCTGAGTGGCAGCAGGTACAAGGAGAACAGAAGAGGTACCAGGATGGAGCCCTGTGGTACACCCCAGTGGAGGGCAATAGAGGTGGAAGTAAAATCATCAATGCTGACACAAAAACTTCTATCTGAGAGATAGGGCCTAAACCATTGGAGAGCTGAACCCGTGATGCCCACCCACTGCTCTAGCCTGGACATGATCTCATAGTGTATATGGAATGTATTGTGACAGTGGCTAGATTTTTGGGTTTACCCAACTTAGGCATCCTTGCTTATTTATTTAGCAGCTATTTTTTTTTTATCTAGAAGTGAATTATAAAATGCATAAATAGAATTGGCAGAGGCTCATACAAGCTTTAAACTGTGGACCTTCCATCCTAGGATCTGAAAGTACTGTCTTCTATCTGTTTGGCCTTACATCTCAGTTTCATCACCCAGTCATATTGCTCAAGCCTGTTTTGACGATGTTGGCCATCAAACATCTTGGACTAAGCCACATTTGTATTATAACCTTGAATATGAGCTGAAGCCTTCATTTCAGCATCTGCCAGGACTGTGTTCCAGCCTGGAATCAGATGGTACCTTTTATTTTGGCCTCTATCAAAAACATTTTCTAGGAGAATGATGCTTTTAATCCTGCCATATGTCAGCGTTTTCTAGCTCTCCTGAGCCTCCTCATAATGTCTGGCCTTACTGAACACTGGCTGAACCACTTCTTTATTATGAATCTGAAGATTACATGTGGCCTTCAATCTACCTTCTTCCAGGAACTCCTTCTAACATGGTGGAACTTGATACTCTTCATCCTGTTTCCATTGCTATGACCTTCCCACCCAGCTGCGCTTTTATTTCATGAATTTGCTTGCATTATATAATGTCAGGTATCTGTGAGAGGCTCACAATGACTGGTAGCACCCCAGTCTTCGCCAAAGCAGCTTTGAAACCCAGTAGCTTTTACTCTTCATATCCAGCTTTGGGCACCCAGTTCCATCAATTACAGTATAAAGGCTCCATTTTGAAGGAACTGGTTTTTAGTTCCAGAGCCTCCACTATGCCCACGAGGCCCAGCCATGCCATTTCAGCTCACCAACTGGGATTGCAGGTCCCAACAGTGTGATTCGTTGTCTGTATTGCCACTTTTGTGTTTGAAGCCACTATACAAAAAACTGACATTAAATATACAGTAACAAAAAAAACTCTCAAAATGAAAGATCAGGCCATGAGAACTGGTGATGTAATCTGCCATGGCAAAAACGTCCATTGTTCTTTCCAACTCTGCATACAAGGATCTTTTTTCACCTTCTTTTACTCCATGTACTCCTGCCAAAACCACAATTAGTAATGTTGAAAGCCAGACAGAAAGTGACTGCTGAGGTTCCACAAGGCCATCTGTCTTGTGTGCACTGAGAGAACAGTAGCTGGTCACAGCCACTCGTCTGTTGAAAAGGAAGGAAGGAAAATAAGTTGATGTGTCTAGCAAAAGCACCAGATAAAGACTTACTAAAATAAATCAAGTTTTTAATGAAGCACCTTTTACTGTAGTTTAGCACCACACTTGCAAGTCACTGTCTAATTCTTTTTGTGGCAGAATGTTTTGATGTGATGTTTATAGGTCAGTCACTCGAAAAAACTCATGCTCACTTTATTTCAGCATTTCTCAAGAGAGTAATGAGGAGTTCTTCACTAACAATATACAGATAAACAGTTAAAAGATTTAAACCTAGAGGCCAATAGAAACAAGAACTGCCAAGTTAATTATTATTGTAAATAATACAGTAAGCCTCACATTGGAGATTGCACATTCCTGCCACAACCTGAGTACATGTGTGCGCTTAATTGATTCTGTTTGGATGTGTGTGAGAGGGCCCCATAATGGACAGTTGCCCGCCTTCTCCACTCATTGCCAACTGTCATGTATAGGATATAATTAATTAAGCAAACTCCATAGTAAAAGGGAAATTAAAATGAAAAAAACAAAAAAAAACTTAAAAGATGTGGCAAAAATACAAATATTTCTGAGTTTTCTGAGAATGTAAATCTCACATTGCTGTTCTAAACTTAGAATAAGACAAGAAAAAAAGCCACTAAATTAAACAATGAGCTCTGTCTGAGGTAAAATGGCACACTGGTTGGAATAAAAACCTGCAGCCACAGCAGATTTGGAAAACCACTCCATTAGATTTTAAACCCTAAGACCGCTAGTTCAAATCAACATGTCTGATTCACTGTGAGACCCTAAACAGGTCATTTAACCGGACTCTGCTCCATTGGTAAAACATTCATATGGTGTTCTAATGCTTTGGGTCTTTTTGGAGAAATATACAATAATAATTCTTTATATGTTGTTTGTTTCTAATTTGAATGACTGCTTTTAGGTTGACAATTTTGAATTTGTCCTTTCCAGAAAGCACTGCATAAAAATGCATACATGAATATAAATTTTAAGTACAATGTCAAAAGTGACTCTATTTCATTGGGCCCTTGAGCAAGGCCCTTAACCTGCAATTGCTCCGTCCTGGGTATGACATTAATCTGCATCCAGCCCTGCATGTAGGCCCACCAACCTGCAGGGAAAACCTGGGGGCTGGTGGCAGAATTGGCACTCCAGCCACCATGAAAAACCTCATACTGGTTCCATTCCATCTGAACTAGTGTGGTGCTGAGGTGTCACACGTTGCATGGCTGTACTCAGGTCCTAATCTGGGATCCTGAGTTGGTTTGTCATGTGGTGGGTGCAGCAATGCACTGTATCAGGGCGTGCTCCTAACTTCTCCTCTCTCTCTCTCTTCCTGTGTGAGCAGTGTCACAATGCAAATTGCTAACACATCTTTATTTCATTTTACTATCTGCAACTGACCTGTTCCTGTAGCCCATGTTACTCCATCCATCCATCATCTAATTGTAAATCCTGTTAATCCAAGTGGAGCCAATACTGGCAGTAAATGGAAAAAGGCAGGGACAATCCCTGGATGGAATGCCAGCCCATTGCAGAGCACACTCACATTCACACCCACAGTCAGTCACACATTTTTGAGTAATCAGTTAAAAATCAGAGTACCTGGAGAAAAATCAAACTCAGACATGCGGATGTGCAACCCCTGTGCAGACTGTGCTCCTTATCCTTTACCCTAGTATCTATCAGAGACTTATATAACAACACAAATATTATTTGTAACATTACCTGGTGTCTTTTTTCTCTAAAATCTTCTGAGCAGATTCCTTCTGCACATATCCCTTTGATTCTCAATTTGATCCTCTTTGTGACCGTTTTCTAATATTATGTTTTCTCTTTTGTAGTCTCTGGGCATCTAGTATTTGTTACTACAGACTGCCAGTTTACATTTCAGAGAATTACAGACTAGGGTATTGAACTAAACTGCTTTTACACAGCCAGCTTTTAAATCATGAGGCTCCTTTTACATGTTTTGAATGAGGTCCAATGCTGCAGATAACCTTGCAGCGTTCTGAAGGTTAATAGACCATCTTCTGCTTTGCTGACAGTAGGCCTTCTTGTTCTGCACTTCTTTCTGGAGTTGTAGTCTGACATCTTTTTTACAAGCAGTGATTTATGTTGAAAAGGTGAATTTGTGAGCTTTGCATCAGTTCATCTGCGGCACTGCCTTTCGAGGAAGTTGTGGACTTTTGTTGCAGGGGGATGAAACCTAAGGAATTAACCATACACCTGCACAATGCTACCAGGCATTCCCCCTCACTCTCTGTGTCTACTGTGCACCTGGTGCCATCTGAGCAGATTTATTTCAGAGATCATTCTCAAGTGTGTCTTATAGCTCTTGTTTACAAGAATTAGTTCCCACTGCGGCTCTGGCACTCTTTACTGACTTGTCTATGATTAAACTAAATCCTATGTGCTGCAGTCCATGTTTAAACAGATTTCCTTTTTTAATTACAGATTTAACTCCAGTTTAAATAACTGTAACTCAAATTAAAATTGTTAACCTTTTTCACTTACCAACTCAACTCAAATTAAAAACAGTAATCTGCATGAATTAATGCAACTAAGGCCACTGATTAAAAGTTTGAACAGTGATTGGTCACCCTCCCTGTCAATCAAAAGTGACACAATTCTGTATTGATTTGACTTTTAAGTACATTAAAAGTACATTAAGTATTGCCATCCATCCTTTTATCAATCTGATTCTTTTCTGAAACCACATTTTCCTTTACAGGGTCTCATGAAACTGGAGGCTGTCTGTGCTAGCAGCACTAACAAATGACAGGTCCCAGCCCTGGATGAGATGCCAGTCATGTCTGGGTTCACTCATGAATTATTAGCAAGCTGATTCAGCATCATCAGTTAAGCTAACATGCACATTAGTGTGATGTGGGAACAAGGCAGAGTAAATACACACAGGCAAAGTGAGAATATGCAAACAATAGAAATAGCGAGCAGATCACGAACCTTGCCCAGTCGGTAGAGAGGTGGGGCTCTCTTACATGCATGAGCGTGTAAGCCATTATTAGGCTCCTTAATTAGGATTTCAGCATAAGGATGTCATAAGTATAGTGAAAACATCTCAGGTTTCATAATCAGTGTCTTAGACTGGCACCTCATGACATATACAATGATGATGGCGTAAGCACTGACCCAAAGTGACGCTGAATTAGATCAAGATATATTGATACGGTTATGTCTAACAGTCTTCTGAAAACAGGTGAATCAGAAATAGTAAAGAGGAATTAAAAGATACAGACAGTGAAATAGCAGATGCCCTAAACTTACATTTTTCTGAGGTGTTTACAACTGAGCAAGTGGATAACCTCCCAGAGGTAAACGCGATTACTAAGGAGGTACTAAGGGATTTGGAAATTATAGAGGGAGAAGTGCTGCTCAGATTAAATAAGCTGAAATCAAACAAATCACCAGGACCATATAATATTTACCCTCGAGTTCTTAAGAAGGCTAGCGAGTATATATATATATATAAACCCTTGACACATATTTTTAGGAAGTCACTGCACACTGGAGAGATTCAGAAGGACTGGAAAATGGCAAATATCATCCCATTATATAAAAAGGGTGACAGGGCAGATCCAAGCAACTATAGGCCAGTAAGCTTAACATGCATCACAGGAAAATTAATGGAAGGAATTATTAAGGATAAGATTGACCAACACCTGGCAAGGACAGGAGTTATTAGGAACAGTCAGCATGGGTTCAGAAGAGGGAGGTCGTGTTTTACTAACATGCTGGAATTCTATGAGGAGGCAACAAAAGGATATGATCAAAGTGGAGCACATGATATTATTTATCTGGACTTTCAGAAAGCATTTGATAAGGTGCCACATGAGAGGTTGGGCATCAAATTAAAAGAAGTGGGAACTCAGGGTGATGTTTTTAGATGTGTGCAGAATTGGCTCAGACACAGGAAGCAGAGGGTGATGGTGTGAGGAACCTCATCAGAACTGGCCGATGTTAAGAGTGGTGTTCCACAGGGGTTAGTGCTAGGGCCGCTGCTATTTTTAATAAATATAAATGATTTAGATAGGAATATAAGTAACAAGCTGGTTAAGTTTGCAGATGATACCAAGATAGGTAGATTAGCAGATAATTTGGAATCCGTTATATCATTACAGAAGGACTTGGATAGCATACAGGCTTGGGCAGATTTTTGGCAGATGAAATTTAATGTCGGTAAATATAAAGTACTACACATAAGAAGTAAAAATGTTAGGTTTGAATACACAATGGGCAGTCGGAAAATCGAGAGTACACCATATGAGAAAGATTTAGGAGTCATAGTGGGCTCTAAGCTATCGACTTCCCGACAGTGTTCAGAAGCCATTAAGAAGGCTAACAGAATGTTATGTTATATAGCACGATGTGTGGAGTACAAGTCCAAGGAGGTTCTGCTCAACCTGTACAATGCACTGGTGAGGCCTCATCTTGAGTACTGTGAGCAGTTTTGGTCTCCAGGCTTCCAAAAGGACATAGCAGCGCTAGAAAAGGTCCAGAAAAGAGTGACTAGGCTGATTCCAGGGCTACAGGGGTTGAGTTATGAGGAAAGATTAAAAGAGCTGAGCCTATACAGTTTAAGCAAAAGAAGATTAAAAGGTGACATGATTGAAGTGTTAAAAATTATGAAGGGAATCAGTACAGTGGATCAAGACTGTTATTTTAAAATGAGTTCATCAAGAACACGGGGACACAGCTGGAAACTTGTTAAGGGTAAATTTCGCACAAACGTTAGGAAGTTTTTCTTTACTCAAAGAACGATAGACACTTGGAATAAGCTACCAAGTAGTGTGGTAGACAGTAAGACATTGGGGATTTTTAAAACCAGACTTGTTTTTTGGAAGAAATAAGCGGATAGGACTGGCGAGGTTTGTTGGGCTGAATGGCCTGTTCTCGTCTAGAGTGTTCGAATGTTCTGATGATTAATGTAGCTATATCACAGAAACTGTTACAAACAGTGACTTTATTTGCCATCATCAGATGCTCACCTACTGTTGATACTTCTAGTTATGACAGTTAGTTAACAAATAATAAAACAGGCATAGATGGTGTATTTATTATAGAGCAGTCCAAACAATTTCAGTATGCAGATTGCCAATGGTCAGCATGTGCTCTTATGTGATGCATATGTGGTTTAGTATTAACTCACATTGTCTAAAATTATTATATTTTGTTGGGTTTTTTGTGCTTATGACACCATTTTAGTAAGCAGCATAGAGACATCAGTGTTGATACATGAGTGGGTGCATATTCATAATTCAAAAACTGAAGTTTCACAAATTGTGGTTATTATATATTAGCTGAAACCTGTGCATAAGCTTTAGACTACTGTAGAGTGCATTTACATGGACACACATAACCAGGGTAAGGTGAGTAACCCAGGTAAAGCAGAAACCTGGACTCTTCCAAACCTCCATTTACATGTGCGAGTGCAATAACAGAGTTCTCATTTGGCAAAATGCTCCGACGTCATTAAACTGCTCAGAAAAGACTTAAACGTTATCATCGGTCTCCAAGAATCGGAAAACTAGCATGGAGCCTTTGATAATTTTGTTTAGTTTTAGAAATTACTTTTGTTTTTCATGTGCTGTGAAGTAAATTGAATCTGTTCCTTTTTTACATCCTCTACCTGAGCCACTGATGATTTGTAGTAGGAACACTGGTTATTAAAGCACATGTAAAAACACTGATAGATTTTGAATTGAGTTTCTGACTGTCTGGAATGTAGAGTCTGCATATTTTCTCCATGTCTTATGTGAGTTTTCCCTGAGTTTCCTCCCACATTTCAAACATTTGTATATTGGGTTGATTGGCAACTCTAAAATTGCCTCTATGTATACAAGTGAGGCCTCGTCCACACTACCACATTTTTATTTAAAAATGCAGACATTAGTGTTTGTTTTCGCCTTTCATCCACACCACCCCTACATTTTAACTCCCAAAAATGGAGACTTTTGAAAATGCTTTTCATAGCCATATACTTCTGAAAACACCGACTCAGTGTTGTAATGTGAACAGGTGAAAATGAAGATTTTTGAAAAGGCAGACTCTGATTGGGTTGTGCTTATTATGTGGCTCTACCCTAATTGGCTCCTGCTCATTATAACATCTCATTCCCTGATTGGTCACCCTTCACAGAAGAAAACCACATTCCACATAGCGTACATAGAAGAGTTGCTGTCGATGGCACTTGTGTGGTTTACCTGTATGCGTTTTATACAGTTTGAATACTTCTTACATGTGCAAAAAGCAAATAATTTACTAGTCACTACAGTTTTGCGAGAAATCCCGTGGTTAGCAGTGTTAACGTCCCTTCAAGAATTTTCCGGTGATGGTGCATGTCCAGTGTTGGCAAACACCTCTTGTCATTTTGGTGTGGATGGAGCTACTTTCCTAAATGATGTAAAAATGCTAGTATGGATGGAGATAAACATACTGTACTGTGGATGTAACCTGAGTCTTTGTGTGCAATGAAGTGGTCTACAACCTAGTCAAGACTTGACATCTGTCTTTGTGCTCTATGTGCCTGTAGGCACCGTCTACTTGTCATTCCAAATCATGCAGGCTGGAAGGAATGATTACGATACATTCCGGATTATACATTTTAATTGCACATTTGTTTTGTCTTTTCATATCTGTCAATGAAAAGCTCCACAGCTGCCTAATTAAAAAATATTCTAACTCAAACTCTAACTATTTTGGCCTCCTTAAAAAAATAAATAAATGCTTTCCAAGATAGTTTACAATAAGAAAATCATAATAGGTTGTCTTTCTAAAGCACAACAAGGTCTCAGCAAAACTAGGCCTGGTCTGTGAGAAGGCAGAATTGTCCCATAATTAATATTTTCATTTAGACAAAGGACACTTCTCAATATGATTAAGAAACAATGTCCTAATTTTAATTCTTGATTCTGTTGTGCCCTAAATATTTCAGGCGTTAGAATGTTAATTTAATTTAAAATTGGGAAGCCCTCACTTTATATGCCAATGAGTTAAAAGTGCTCAATAGAAAGAGTGCTACCTCAAAATGTTAAAGGCATACTGTAAGTAAGTAAAATAAGAACAGCTTTGTTTAGGTTCACAAGAGCACAGTAGGTAATGTTGTTGACACAAACGCAGTACCCAGTTGTCGTCTGTGTGAAGTCTGTACATTCTCCCCATGGCTATGCGAGTTTCTGTCTGTATAATCCGGTTTCCCTCCCACATCTCCAAAGACACACTGGTCGAGTTAACTGACAAATCCAAATCACTGACTGTGTGACTGGCCAGGCCCTGTGATCAACTGGCATTCTGTCCAGGGTGGTTTCATGCCTTGTGCCTAGTGTAGCCAGAAGAAGCAGACATGAAGAGTTTACATATTTTAATAATTTGAATATGTATGACACTCTAATGCTCATTAATTCATTTTTAAATACACTTAAAACACTGAGGAGATTTATCAGGGCTGACACCTAATCTTTGCTGTCCTGAATGGGGCAACAACAGTCTGCTGGGTGGAAATTCTCAAACTGTTTAGGATGCAAAATTGGCTTTAACACACCAAGCAAAGGAAAGCTATGGTGTGAGGAGTTTTTTTCAAATGGTGCTAAAAGTGCTGTCCCTCAGAGATCAGTGATGGGGCCATTGCACTTTTTAACTTACAACCCCAGTTCAACAATGATGGGATGGTATGGAAAATGCTTATGAAAACAAAATGAGTTGTATGTAAATTCTATTCAAATGTACTACTGTATACTCAGAACACTACAACAACACATTATTTGATGTTTTACGTTGTGAATTTAATTGATTTTTGAAAATATAACCTCATGTCAGATCTGATGACTTCAACACATTCTAAAAAAGTTGGGATAGTTGAGTGTTTACTTCTGTGTAACTCACAATTTCTATTATTAACACTTAATAAGTGTTTAAACACTGAAGATACCCGTTGGTTAAGTTTAGTAAGCAGTAATTTTCCCCAAATTCTTCCATTATGCAGGTATTCAGCTGTGTAACTATATAGAGCCTTGATGGCCATATATTGCTCTTTATAATTTACCATACATTATCAATCAGTCAGGACTGCAAACAGGTCAATCTCATACCCTTACTGTGCTTATGCAGGCAAATTGTGGTTTGCTGTTGTCCAGTTGGAAAATGCCCAGATGTCCCTTAGGAAAGCCAGTCTCTAGATGGCATCATTTCTGCAATAAGATTGCCCTCACAGATGTCCTGGGCATTGGCACACCCCACACTATGACAGAAACTGACCTTTGGACCTGATGCTGATAACTGCTTGGATTGTCCTTTTCCACTTTAGCCCAGAGAGCACAATGGTTAACTTTTCCAATTTTGACTCGTCAGACCACAAAACATGACTCCATTGTGCTACATTCCATTTAGATGAGACTGAGCCCAGAGAAGTCAGTGGCACTTCAGAACAGTGTTGATGTATCTATATATATAATTCACTAAGTCCATGGCAAGCAAGATGCACACAAGACAGCCACGCCCGCCAACTCACAGAGCCCCGCCCACCAACAATTCACTAAACAGCCGACCATGGCGCGAAAGCGAAAGCATTTGCCAAGAATGTGTTCATTAATCAAGAACGAAAGTCGGAGGTTCGAAGAAGATCACATACCGTCGTAGTTCCGACCATACACGATGCCGACTGGCGATCCGGTGGCATTATTCCCATGACCCGCCGGGCAGCCAACCGGGTAACCAAAGTCTTTGGGTTCCGGGAGGAGTATGCTTGCAAAGCTGAAACTGAAAGGAATTGACAGAAGGGCACCACCAGGTGTGGAGCCTGTGGCTTAATTTGACTCAACACGAGAAACCTCACCCAGCCCGAATGTGGCTCACAGGTGCATGCGACTGTGGCGGTGTGTGGAAAATGAACAGTCAACGTGACTCACAAGTGCATGTGGACTGTACACAGACGAAAGCAATGCAGGTGAGGAGTTGGGGGCGGACACATGAGCAGGCAGTGCGTACTGAACAATGACTAACAGATGACTTAATAAATCGGCAGACTAGAATGGTGGGGGCGGAATGGGCGTCAGACGATCGAACTTGCCTATCTAGAGGATGTAAATGTCCTAACACGGGTTCCGTAGGTGAACCTGTGGAAGGATCGTTACCGGTTGTGCCAACCCGTCGTTGGACGGTTAGGACCCGAAACCTCTCGGGCCCGCTTCCCCGCCCTCTCTCCAGAGTTCCATCTTTGCATTCACTTACAGTCATATCCTCAAACCCACCCCATTTGGACAACTGTGTCTTTCAGGAAGTGTTCACCCATCAATACATAATTATGCAGCGTATGCTACGCCGCGGGTTGGCTGGTAGCTTCTATTTTGCATAGTAAAGCCTTAACTTGCATCTTTGAACATAGCAGTAAATGGTGTTGACTGACAATGTTTTACAAAAGTATTCCCAACCTCATGTCATGATAGCCATTACAGATGCACAATGGTTTTTTAGAAAGTAACGTCTGAGATCATGCATATTCAGAAGTGATTTTCTGCCTTGCCCTTTATTCACTAAAATCTGATCAGATTCTTGTAGTCTTTTATTAATATTGTGCACTATAGAAGGTGAAATGCCCAAAATCCTACCAATTTGTCTTTGGGGTACATTGTTCTGAAAGTGCTGAATTATTTGCTGACACATCTGTTGGCAAATTGGCAGGCCTTGACCAATACTTGCTGTTGAATGACTAGGCCTTTTCTTGAAGTATCCTTATATGCTATAACAGGACCACTTCATCTGCTTCATATTTCCTTGTTATTTCAAATTCTGTCACGTCATTATAAGTTCTATACTAGCCCATCTCAACCTTTTTGGAACATATTGCAGACATCAATTTCTTAATCTTATACCTTCAAAAAACAATGTGGTTGATTAGGTAAAGTATGAAATACCTTGTCTTTATGCTTATGTTTGTTTGTATAAGAGTCGAAAGAAATTTACAAGTTACTCCTTTTTCCATACTGTCCAGCATTTTAAAAATGGGGATTGTATATAAATGATCATATTAAAGAAGTAAATAACCAACTGGTTAAGTTTACCAGTGACACCAAATCAAGTGCATTTGTAGAAACCTTAGGGTTACAACAGAAGGACCTGGACAGAATTCAGACTTGAGCAGAAATGTGTCAGATGAAGACTACTGTAGATCCATGTAAACCTTTACATATAGGAAGTAAAACATTCAGTACAATTACATGGGGAGTGGGAGGCTAACTGACATTTGAACATACACTGTGACAAAGTCTGAACAATCATAGTTGACTTGTCACTGTCTACAAGCTGACAGTGACTAGACAAATGTTGGACTGCAGAATGTAAAGTGCCGAATACAAACCAAAGGAGTGGACTCTTAAGGTATGTAGTGCACTTGTTATGGTCACCTCAAATACTGTTAATAGCTTTGTTTTCCATATTACAAAAACAATATAACAGCACTGGAGTAAGTCCAAAGAAACTGCTAAATTTATGCTAGTACTGAGGGATACAGGCAATGTGGAAAGACTGAAGGAACTGAATCTTTTCATTTTGATCAAAGATAAATAGGTGTCATGATAGACTTGTTTAACATTATGAAGGGAATATGTTGGTCAGACAGAACAATAAATACATGAAGTAATTTAATAACATATTTATTCAGAGAAATCTTCAGGTCTTTTGCAAAAGTTAAAGAGTATATGGATTGAAGATTTGTGTTTGGGTCAAGGGCCCTTTCTTGTAAATATTTCTTATTGATATGCCCATGCCCACAATTACTTCATCAGCCTTATATGTACATTGACTTAACATACACTCTTTGAGATGTGGAAACCCAAGTACCCAGAGAAAATCTATAAGAATGTGGGATATGTGTGCAGACTCTACACAGAAACTGGCTTGGTTGGTCCATGGAGTTAAAATTTAGTAGTAATAACCACTCCACCATCATACAACCAAAAAACAAATATTTATAATATCTTTTAATTAAAACAAATTTTTATCAACTGATTTACCTTTATTTTCAACTGCTCTTTCTGTAGCCAAGTTAGCTATCCGTAGGTACTGAAAAACTTCCTTATGTCAGAAAGAGAAACTACACAAAGACAAATTAGGCAGTGTAAAGCTAGAGAATGACAATGGCTTTTATTTGAAGGGGATGAAGTGAAATATACTACCACTTCACCTTTGACCAGAGTATCTATATATATATATATAAAATGGAAAGCCTGTCTGTCTGTATGTTTCCTACACAATCCTACATTTATTGACCAATCTGCACCACATTTTGGTAGTTGCCATCTAGTAGATTACTTTGGAACTGAAAATTTTGACCTTTGAGGTCCCAGTGTATTTTTTTCCGATTGTGCTACAGTGTGCAGTCCAGTGCCAAGTGAAACGTCTGAACAGACTGAAGCAAGACTAGCAGACAAAATGACCAGAGGTTAACATTACTTACTGGGGCAACACTGCATACTGCTTTTGTCTACTGTATTATAAAAAGGGGTATAATACACTTTTGTATTGGGGTGTTGGGTGAGGCTTGATCGAGAGTGGAAGTGCAGTGCAACACAAGGGATGATCAAAGGGTTGTTTAACACCGGCTTTGTTAGCTTTTCTTCATAATTTAAGCCCTACGAAATGTCCAGCTTGAACTAAGAGGTTGAATTAGACATGATAACAATCATTGTTACAGTCGTAGCCAAACGTTTTGAGAATGACACAAGTATTGGTTTTCACAAAGTTTGCTGCTTTTTCTCAGATGTTTCTATGGTATACTGAAGTATAATTACAAGCATTTCATAAGTTTCAAAAGCTTTTATTGATAATTACATTAAGTTTATGCAAAGAGTCAATATTTTCAGTGTTAGCCCTTCTTTTTCAAGACCTCTGCAATTCACCCTGGCATGCTGTCAATCAACGTCTGGGCCAAATCTTGACTGATGGCAGCCCATTCTTGCATAATCAATGCTTGGAGTTTGTCAGAATTTGTAGGTTTTTGTTTGTCCACCCACCTCTTGAGGATTGACCACAAGTTCTCAATGGGATTAAGGTCTAGGGGGTTTCCTGGCCATGAACCCAAAATTTCAATGTTTTGTTCCCCAAGCCACTTAGTTATCACTTTTGCCTTATGGCACAGTGCTCCATTATGCTGGAAAAGGCCATGTTTTTCACCAAACTGTTCTTAGATAGTTGGGAGAAGTTGCTCTCAGAGGATGGTTTGGTACCATTCTTTATGCATGGCTGTGTTCTTAGGCAAAATTGTGAGTGAGCCCACTCCCTTGACTGAGAAGCAACCCCACACATGAATGGTCTCAGGATGCTTTACTGTTGGCATGACACAGGAATGATGGGAGCGCTCACCTTTTCTTCTCCAGACAATCTTTTTTCTGGATGCCTCAAACAATCGGAAAGGGAATTCATCAGAGAAAATGACTTTACCCCAGTTGTCAGCAGTCTAATCCCTGTACCTTTTGCAGAATATCAGTCTGTCCCTGATGTTTTTCTTGGAGAGAAGTGGCTGTTTTGCTGCCCTTCTTGACACTAGACCATCCTCCAAAAGTCTTCGCCTCACTGTGCGTGCAAATGCACTTACACCTGCCTGCTGCCATTCCTGAGCAAGCTTTGCACTAGTGGTGCCCCGATCCCGCAGCAGAATCAACTTTAGGAGATGGTCCTGGTGCTTGCTGGACTTTCTTGGGTGCCCTGAAGCTTTCTTCACAGCAATTGAACCTCTCTATTCTAACTCAATCAGCATGACAGAGTGATCTCCAGCCTTGTCCTTGTCAACACTCTCACCTGTGTTAGCGAGAGGATCAGTGAAATTATGTCAGTAGGTCGTTTTGTGGCAGGGCTGAAATGCAGTGGAAATGGGTTTTTTGGGATTAAATTCATTTTCATGGCAAAGGGGGACTTTGCAATTAATAACATTCTGGAATATATGCAAATTGCCATCATAAAAACTAAGGCAGCAAGCTTTGTGAAAATTAATATTTGTGTCATTCTCAAAACTTTTGGCCATGACTGTACAACCCATCAAAAAGTTATCACAATTCTAGAACCCAAACAGACCCAAAAGAACAAATTCTAGACTCACAAGAGCAGAGACATTGATAGAGAGCCAGTGTAAATGACAGAAAGGGACAACTAGTAATAACAATGGGGTGACTATTTAAAAAAACCTAACCTTTGCTTCCTTTTCTTAACCCATTCTACAAATATGCCCAGGCAATGGTAGATACTTCAGTTAGTTATTTAAAAAATAGATAACATACCCACTTGAAAAGAGTACTTTTGAGTGGGCAAATATGGACTGATGCTCTGGATCATATATTATTTTCCTGTTTTCTTAATCCTGAGGAGTGAAGCGAGGGGCTGAAGTCTATCCCAGAAGTAACAGGGTGCAAGGTATTTAGTATTATTCTAAAGAGATTTACTGTATAACTCCTCTCTTTTAAGGATGCCTTGTTATTGGGATGAGTTGGAGTAATAAAATGGATAAGATGAATAAATAGGCCTACTGTAAATCTATGACAAGTAAACAGAGTGTTTTATACTGTAAGTGTAAAATGATCCATGTAAGATGTCCGAGAAAGGTAAACTTCAGCTGAAGTAATCCCAGTCAGAAAGGAACATACGGGCTCTGTTGTGAGGGTCTGCTAACAAATTATGTAATGAAAGTAAAAGAGCTAATAGGGAATACTAGAATAGGGAAAATCTGACTATGAGGTCATAGTTGACTAAATAACAGGACTGAATTCAGACAATGAGTATCCCAAACTTCCCAGAAGAACAGGCTGTAAGGAGCTGGAATTGTGTGAGTTGTTAGTATCTGCATATCAAGCATATGAATTTCCAGTACCAAAGGCTTTGAAATGTAAAACATGGCAGTTGCTTAGCTACAAAGCTCTGAGGTTACCACCAAGAGCACTGATGCAGATGAGCAGCTCATAAACAATGTGTTGGTAACGTGCAACATCAGTTCCCAAGGAACGTTAGGCTTTGCAGAATATCCTAATGTATTAGTATCCAGTTTCCCACAACTGTCTCCTACCTCTAAGTGTTGTTTACCTAATGTGAGACATTTCACATCCTGCAAAATGCTAAACTGGAAACAGCTTTTATATAACAATTTTTTCTCACATTATATTTTATCTAGACCACATAGATAAATTAACCCAATAAAACCAGTCCGAAGAGGTGTAACAATGCAGTTAGGATACATGGATACCCTTCGCCGCAAATAAAATTTGAATATAACTTTGTTGCCACTTGATACCATTTTTGAGCTGCTTCAGTTGTGGTTTCACTTGTGAGAAATGTACATGCTTTTCCTATATTCTTGTGAGAAGAACTCTAGATTCCCTACAAGCCAAAGATATACCATGCGACTGTGCCATAGTGTTGTGCCACTTAGGTTTGACTCCTACTGAGAAAGCTTCTGTTTGTCCATGACACTGATCTGGAATAAGTGGATATTGACAATAGTTTAGATGATTTTTTATGTTTTTTACTTTTTTTAATTTTATGTTTTCTGGCAGTTATTCTAAATTATTAATAGAGAGATACCTTGTGTCATTATCTTCATTTCTCAGCGTCTGTGACAGACATATATATTCATGGTCTTCTTCTTGAGCTCCCTGTTGAAATGTGTGGTAAATAGTAGTCTACCTGTAGCCAAACATATTATATACAGTATATGCCTTGAGACAACCATGAATTCATTTTACTTAAAAGTGGGTGGGAAAAATTAGACAGCTCACCGAGTGTCATATTTCTAAACCAATCCAATGCCTGATGAAGTCCGCACTCAAAGCAGGGGTGGTGATTTTGAACTGCAGAGACCATGGGTTCTCTCATTAACCTGATACAACAGACAGCAAGCTTCTGTTTATTAGACATTAGACATTTAAATGTGTGTCATGTGTGCAGAGAGCACATTGCCTATTTTAAAAATAAACATAACCTGTTGCAAGGGAAAAACCTTTCTGCAGCATCAGGTTATACAGTATATTGACATTTGACAGCATCAATGGACAAATAGTAATCATGAACGATATGTTGTTGCAAGTGCGGTGTGTGCTCTCTGTTGTTTGGTATTACAACAATAGTGTAGGAGTCGATGTAAGCTTGAAAGAACTGGCAGCTATATTCACGAAAATATAAACTGCAAAATATGCATTTGAAGTAAACAGGGTGTCACACTCCAGCAAAAGGAGTGCCGTTAAGAGAGCTGATAACAAGTAGCCAAATGAGATGCAGATTTCACTATTCAAAACACCAAAATCAACAAATCTGTTTAACAACACCAGTAAAGCACGGACAAGGCTGCACCACAACATGTATCTTCTGACTGCATGTGTAAACAAATAACTAAAGAAATTTAACATTACCGTTTAATTGGAAATATGCAATGACAAAATAGCTGCATTGTATTAACTCGTTGTATATCCATAGACTACAATGCTTATCTAAACTCAGTTTGCTGTTGCTGTGTCATTTAGTGATGTAATAATTAAAATGACAGAAAGATATTTTAACAGACAAAGGCACTTCTCAAATTTGTGAAGCCCAG
Organism: Erpetoichthys calabaricus; assembly: GCF_900747795.2. Taxonomy (NCBI): domain Eukaryota; kingdom Metazoa; phylum Chordata; class Cladistia; order Polypteriformes; family Polypteridae; genus Erpetoichthys; species Erpetoichthys calabaricus. Next base: position 120,489,680 of record NC_041395.2, read on the forward strand.
TAACAGTGGTGATTTACATGTCTGTCTGTCTGTTTCCACTGTCACTGTGCTTATTACAACGTGCAAATTTAATTATTAAGCTTCATGTATCTTGTGTTACTGATCTCCTGAATGGATAGAAGTAATTTTGGCTTTTTTATTTTCTCTCAGCGTCGTCTTTTGTTCAGTATCTTTTGCTCTTTTCCTGAAACTCTGGAGGTGGTTTAAAACACATGGACTGGAGAAATTTGGGGCAGGTGTTTTAGGAAGAAGCCCTGCAGGTGTAGTATTTGTGGTACAGGAATTTGACCAGTCAGGGAATAAGATGTTGTAATGAGCAGGATCCAATCAGGGAATGGCTATGTAATAAGCATGAGCAATTGAGAACACAATTAGAGTCTGTGTTTTAAAAAATCTGCATTGTCAACTGTCTACACCACAACAGTAAGGCTGTGTTTTCAGACGTATGTAGCTCTGGAAAAGTGTATTGTCTCCTTTCTCACAAATTAAAAATGCCAATGTAGTGTGGACAATAGGTAATAATGGAGACTAATGCTTGCATTTTTAATAAAACATAGTAGTGGGCCTAAAGTTGCTGCTGTTTTTTGCCATCCATTTTTATTTGTAGCTCTATTTACTAATTATCATCTTAAATACAATTAAGATGACAAACAGTCTGAAAAAAGTGTATCTAAACAAATGAAATAAAAAATAAAAAACAAGTATATTGCGGGTACATGCAGAGTTCACAAAGATAGTGGCTTGGCCAATACTTGATGTCAGGACTCTTGAGCTGTGAGGCTGCTGCCCTAATCCTTACAATGAATGCTGAAAAGGGAAAGCTACTTGTGTTATTTTTCTGTTTTGCTAAAATACTATAAAATGGCAAAACAATATTTTGTGAATTCCTGAACTGAAACAATAAAAGTAAATCTTAAGAAATAAAAGTATGTTTAATAGCGATAGGAGACCACCTAAAGCCTCTGATTGGCTGGAGCAAAATTTTGCATCCACAGGAACTGAGTAACCCTACTTTTAATGTTTCCATTGTTTAATTTCATTTAGAATACATTTTAAATGCTAGATTCAATATCTCTCATCTTGCAGCAGGCAACACAGGCATCCTATTTTTTCAGTTATGCTCTGTCTATGGAGGTATATTGCATTGCCTGAAATGTATAACTGCAGGTGATCATTGTCTCTTTGAAAAAAATATATTCCAGGAAAGCATTGATTGGCTTTGAGCTCATTAAGTCTACTGGGGTACATTAGTCACAAAGTCGGTAGAAATTGGAGCCAGTTCAAGATTGTTAAGAAATGTATCCCTTTTTTTTCTTCTGCAAAAGGGCAGTTAGGTGAGCTTAACTTGTGAGCTCAGTAAGTGAAGATGAAATTGGACTATTATGATCTGAACTGTTCGCCAGTTAATCAGTATTGAATATCGCAGATAAGTGGGTCTTTGTTTGCAGAGAGAATGCATTGCCTTGTAACATGATATGATGTGTGATCATCTTTTTTGTACTAAATTAATGATATATATTGGAAACTAAGCAACCTTTCTTCTAGACCCAAACAAAATACACCCAACCCCTTTTTAAGCCCATTTAATTCAATTATAGGTTGGGCAGGAGCTAGTGCATATGCTGGCGGTATCTAGAAAGTGCTCGTTAATTTTTTGTTGATGGGGCTGCACTTGATTGGATATGATGGCCGTCTCTCTAGCCTTTTGCTATTTCATTGGTCACTAAGAACCTTTGCTGCCCCCCAGGAGTTGACAGTATGTTGAGCATTTGACTCACCACACAAAGCAAATCTCACCTGGTTACAATAAGAATGAGTACTACAGGAAGTCGGATGTGCAAAGCAACTCTGAAATGCAACTCTGATAGACTAGATTGCACCACTAGGTTTCAAAGATCTTTAGCGGTTCATTTTGCAAACAATACATTTGAGCAAATAATACATTAGTCAATTTTAGGAACACATTTTTGCAGTAGTTGTTGGATAATTAGGACCCTGCTGACCTGATAAAATTGCCACTGGAAACACATTTAGTATTTTCACATTGATTTTAAGGATAGCTATTGGAGCTCAAAGATCTGCAAATCACTCTCATTCCGTGCTTTATAATTAGAGTTACCAGGGTGAGATGTGTTATAGGGTTTAGATATAGATATGTCAGAACTTGCTGACATTACAAAGGTGCTTAGCGGTATAGAATTCATAAGGTACCTCTCTCCTAGACTTAAATATACTGCATCCCACAAACTGAATTTACATAACTGGCAATCATACTGTACCTTCAGACCTTCTTTGTAAGCAATGAAAAATTTCTTCACACAACAGATTATAGAAATCAGGAACAAACTCCTGAATCATGCAGTTGAAGAAACCTTGGTAGATTTAACAAAAACTACCTGGATCAGATAGCAGGACAGCTTACCAAGCAAGTTTAATTGCCTAAGTGGTCTGCTCAATTCTAATATAACAAAAAATAATATTCTTTAACCTATGTTAAGAGGGCCCAAAATCTATTCCATTCGCACTGGATGCAATGTAAGGACCAGCTCTGAACAAGGTGCCTGCCTGTCTATCACAGGATCTGGTCACTCACTCACACACCCACACTAACACTCATACTGAGTTCAATATGGAATCACCAGTTAAACTGAAAATGGCATCTTTGGGAATGTGGGAGGAAAAGAGTAGCACCCAAAGGAAAACAACAAAATAAAGGTAAACTTAAGGAAGTTAACCCAACTATCCATCCATTTTCTTAACCCACTTGGAAATCTGGAACAGGAGCAGGGTCACAGGGTAGCTGGGCCTAGCCTAGTAATCATCTAGCTTAATAATAATAATAATAATAATAATAATACATTTTATTTATATAGCGCCTTTCCCATGCTCAAGGCACTTATAGAATATAATAAAGAACGGCAGCGTATACAGTATATAGCATTGTACAAACCAGATAAATAAATAAAGAAGATTAAGACAGTGAATTCTGAAAAAAAAAAGAAACAGACAACATAATTGATGGTCTCGCACACACACACAGGTTACATTAGCATCTTGACAGAGAAGTAAACTGAGAGAAGGGTAATAAAGTCAAATAGAGCTAAAAGCCTTCCTGAACAGATGAGTTTTGAGTTGTTTTTTAAAAGAATTCATGGAGTCAGCTGACCTGATTAATTTTGGTAGGTCATTCCAGAGTCTGGGCGCTATACAGCTGAAGGCCCTGTCACCCATGGAGTGTAGATTAATGAGGGGCACAACAAGATTACCAGAATCAGAGGACCTTAGTGGGTGGGCAGGCACATAGTGATGGAGAAGGTCACTGATGTAGTTTGGCGCGAGGTTATTTAAGGCTTTGTAAGTTATTAGTAGGATTTTATATTCGATTCTGTAAGACACAGGGAGCCAGTGAAGACGGAGCAGGATGGGTGTGATGTGCTCGCTGCTGCTGGTTTGAGTAAGGACTCTTGCAGCTGAGTTTTGAATAAGCTGGAGCTGTGATAGAAGATTAGAAGGGGCACCTGCCAGTAGGGAATTACAATAATCGATGCGGGGTGTGATAAAAGCATGGACAAGTTTCTCAGCGTTAGAAAAGGAGAGGAAGGAGCGAACACGGGATATGTTACGGAGGTGAAAGTAAGAAACTTTCTTAATGTGATTTATGTGGGTAGAATAAGAGAGGGAGGAATCAAAAATGACACCAAGATTTTTTACAGTAGAGGCAGGTCTGATGAGATCACTGCCAAGATGGACTGGGAAGGAGCTCATTTTATTAAGTTGCATTTTAGTCCCAATTTGCAGGAGTTCAGTTTTATTGCAATTTAATTTTAAAGAGTTCTGCTCCATCCAGGTTTTAATTTCACTAAGGCAGGTTGTGAGCTGAGAAAGCTCTGATGAAGTTCCACTTTTAACATTGAAATAGAGTTGAGTATCATCTGCATAAAAATGATAACCCAGTCCATAGCTACGGATAATATGGCCAAGGGGAAGCATGTAAATACAGAAAGGTAGGAATGACACCTGGACAGGGGGCCAGTCCATCACAAAAGAAAATAAGAAGGAAATGAAACTTTTTATGTCAAAAAATGATGCTTTCGGGTATCTATTTTCCGTATCTCATTCATTAGCATGGGCTTTGAACAATGAAATCCTATAAATCCTAAATAACCTGGGCAGCTGTTTTTCTTCATAGTGTCTGGTTGATTTACTATCATATCCTCCCAGTGGTATAGTATTAAATTCGACATGAAGTGATTCTCTTGCAATTAGCTGTTCTAGCTTGTACTAGTCGTTTAAAGCCATAGCTGAACTAATCAATGGCTATGGTGAGTCCTATGGAGTCCATGTCCCACTGGTAAAGGCAACAGAAAACAGACAATCCAAAAACTGCACACCAGAGTCACAGGGATCATCACACTTTGTCTTCTGACAACAAACTCTAAATTAAATGTGCTTTGTTGATATGGTTGCTATTGAACATTTTATTCTTAACCTTCTAATTCCATGCTTACGACAGCATCTTCTACACTTAAACTTCTATCTAGTTCAGCTCCCTTGTTTGGTTAAGATTTTCTTACCTTAATAATACTACTGTCCTTCTTTATTTGAATCACTTGACAATTTTTAGTAATGTTGCCACACACCAGCTGCAGGAATCCAGTTTTGATTTCAAGCCTGGTCACTAGCTGTATGAAGGCTGGTATTTGTTCCTGTGTTTGTGTGGATTTCCACTGAGTGCACTGATTTCCTCCCCACATTCCAAAGACATACAGGTTAGCCTAATTTGTTTATGTGAGGGAGTGTCAGCTATGTGACAGACAAGCAGCATTCCTTCCACGGCTGATTGCTGTATTTGTGTATGATAATGCTGGGATAGCTTCTGGCTTGCTTTATAACCCTATAAGAGAAAAAGCAGATTCTGAAAATTCATAAGTGGACTTTAGAGAAGTGAAGAATGCAACCAAACATTTTTTCTGTTGTGTTTGTGTGGCAGCTGCCTAATAGTCATGTATGGAGTTGAATTGTCAGGCACTGAAAAGTGTTCAGCACAATGAATTTCAAGTCACTTTACTGATGACTATTATGCCATCACATCATTTTTTATTGGAGCTAAATCCTTAGCAAATAGAAAAATATGTCTGTTCATAATAAAATACTGTTCCCTTCCCAAGACATGTTTAAATGCTACAGGTTGAAGAGTTATCAGGGAAGCGAATGTGGCCCAGTGGCATTTTTTGGCTGGTGGAGGCAAGTTGTTCAGCCTAAATATTCCCCCTTTTTTGTGTGAGCCCTGAGACTTTTCCACTTGACTGAGCTCTCCCTTCTCTCTCCCCCTCTGCTTGTCTCTCCTGGGCACCAGAAGGTCACACCCATCTCAGACTTGATCTTTTGCTCCCGCTCCCTCTCTCCCTCACTGACTATAGTATAATTGGCTGATTGTGTTAGTGATGGGCCGACTCCCCTCCCCCATGGTATGGTCAGATAGATCGTATTAAAGCTCACTCCCTCCCTCCCTGTATGTGTGTGTTTATCTACCTCCCTCCCACCCTGCTTCTCTCAGTCCCCCTTGGAGATACACTCTGCCATTGCGCAGGTTGTAGCAGTGCGAGCTGCAGCCGCAACACAACCAGCAACCATTTTAATCTGTAGAGAGAATCTTGCCTTGCAGACAGTCAGAGTGAGAGTACGTTGGTGTGCACACTCATCTGTGAGTGTGTGTGCGTGTGGGATTCAGAGAGAGAGCACTTAAAGCTCCTCTCCTTTTAGCTGCAGTAAATCATAGCAAAGAGCAGCGTCTCTGATCGTTCTGGACAACACTGTCTGCATCCTCTATGATGCACTGAGATGGTACACCAAGAAAACTGTGCATATCAGGTAAGATGTCTCTCTTTGCTGCTCTTACTTTGCTGTTTTCATACATGGAGATGCCTATTGAGGTATATAAATAGGCCCTTTTGAGTCTTGGCTGTAATAGTGCTTAAGATGTGTAAAGCTGGGCGGTAGGACTTACTGCTGTTTTCTTGCTGTATTTCACTTTCCAGATGGTCCAGTGAGCGCTGAATAAAATAGTGATAGACACAAAACCATTTATGGGGATTTAGGAGAAATCTGTCTGTAGATTATTTTAAAAATATTATTAAAAATAATTATCTATGCTCCCTTCAGATTTTTAAGAAATTGATTACTGTTTCATTTCTGAATTGTTTTATTTATTTGTACTATGCTAAAAAATTTTCAGTACTCCTTGTTATGTGTAATTTTGTGTCCTCTTTATTATTTCCTATATGTTTGTGAAAATGATATCACTCATACTTATGAAGTATTTTTAACGCGTGTATTTATATAATGTGTTCATTTACTTAGGCACTGTGTATGCTGTAGCAATATGTTCTGTATGTAGCATGTTTGTGTACATGCATAATGTACAGTATACATACATAAACAGTACAGGTCTGCGCACTTACATTATATAGTTTTACTTGCACACATACTGCACATAAACAGTTTACCTTATATATATATATATATATATATATATATATATATATACACAAATAGGCACAGGTACATTACATTTGCACACACAAACACATACAAATACAGTTTATAGCACTGTAAACAAATTTACATACGTTTCAAACATGTATGCATATGCTGTGTACATTTTTAAACACAGATATAAAAGGTATAGTACTCGCATATGTGAATAAACATATATTACACTGCAGTGGGCTGGCGCCCTGCCCAGGATTTGTTTCTGCCTTGCACCCTGTGTTGGCTGGGATTGGCTCCAGCAGACCCCTGTGACCCTGTGTTAGGATGTAGCGGGTTGGAAAATGGATGGATGGATATATACTCAAACAATACACCTGTACATAAATGTGAATATACACATACTGTATATGCAGTGAGCTATAAACACAGGAGACCCCAAGCCCAAATAAAAGCCAAGGATGCCAAATATATATATATATAAAAGAAAGGTATTCACAATAATGTGAAATTTAACAGGAGGTTACAGAGTTTAGAGGATACAAAAATGATAGGGGCAAAATAATGATCCGTACATCTCTCTGGGCCTAACTAAACAGAACTTCCTCTGTGCCTATCAGGTGGGGTGGCTGGTCCACCTGCCTGCCTTGCTGTACTTTTATTTATCCCCCCACTCACCACTTCTTTGTCTTTCTCTCAATTCTGACCTCACTTTCTCCCACGAGGTCAACTCCTGACCAGCTCTCTTCTTGATGTTTAGTTCAACAGACATGCTGTATGCCCAGGAGGGCCTTTACCTTGGGTGAAACCAAACTAGCTTGTGGTGTCAGGTCAAGTTTAGAAAACTCGTTGCTGTGAGCCTTACCTAGTGATGTCAGGTGACCCTGAAAATCTGGACCACTGCCTACTGTTAAAGGACCAGGCAAACCCCTGGCCACTAGAACAGGGCCACCTGTATAAAGTAATGTCTCCCTGTTGTTTCTTATGGCATTTGGAATTTTAGGCATGCTTCTCATCATCCTCACAGTGTCCCAGACTATTCTTTGCTGCCAGAGTAGTAACTGTCTCAGGGGCTGCATATTCAGTTTTGGAGCTTAGTGCCCCCTATCTGTTGTTACTAGCATGCTACCTGGGCTGATTACATCCCAGCTTGTTGAGCACAATCAAAGCATCATTGCAATTCTTGTCCCACCTTTACACTGGATAAACACATTGTGTATTTAGTAATGTTATATACATGTTGAGATAAATATGTAGTCCAGTGTATATGTATACATGCAATGCAAAAATGCATATACACTTTACAGTTACACTTAGTGTTTAGAAAGCACCATGCAGTTTAATGTGTTTGATGACAATTGCTTTAAGCTGTAATGAACTGATAGATAAGACGTCAATGACAGCATCTCCTATTATGCCGCAGTGAAAAAAGGGATTAAGAGTTTCTCTCTCTCTCTCTCTATTCCTAGGGATTAGTCTTGGGAAGAATTCAAATTACGTAAATTACTTTCACTGGTGATTATTTCCCTAATAATAAAGGGGTTCTTAGTGAGCCCTTTAATCAGCATTCAAAATACTCTTCTCATACATGCATTCCTATGTTTGTACTGCTGTGTTTGTAGAGATGCCCTGTTAGGCTTTACTTCAGGACTGTTTCACCATAACCCAATGTACAAAGTATTGCTTAAAAGCTCAATTTTAATCTAAGTTTGCCTTTTATATTCTTAAAAAAAGATTGTGTTGTTAATAACGTACTATATAAAGTAACAATGGTGATATAATGGTTAAAGCTGTTGCCTCGGTGCTCCGGAGTACTAGGATTGAATCTTCTGTTACAATATATGTTGAATTTACATATTCTCTCCATGTCTACACAACATGATAAAACCCTGCATGTTAGGTAAATCGGCCAGTTTTAATGAGTGAGTGTGCTCTGTGCTGAACTGGCACCCTGTTAGGGACTGGGCCCTGCTGTGTGCCACACGATGTTAGCATACCTAATGAATCCTCACACACCTAGAGTTGGATTATGCAGGTTCAGAAAATGGATGGATGGATAGACGGATGAGTAGGTGTGGGTGTGTCCTGACAGGGACTGAAGTTTCCTACTTTGCAGTGAATGCTATAGCATGGAATACAAAGCTTTACAAGGTGGAGGTTAGGCTTAGGGTTATAAATGTAGCAATGTAAGTGTTGTAGCATTGCCAGCTTTTTTGGTTTATTCACTCACAAATTCATCACATTACATATGCACAAGAACACAAGAGATGGAGCTCATTTACAATGTTTTACCCTTTTCTGGTTACAAGGAATCAATTTTTTTCCTTTCTCTGCATAGCTTTTTCTCAGAACTTTTTGTACCCTCTGTGATTGTCTGTCTAGACATCCTAACTATAAAAAGAAAATGGGGGGGGGGGGGGGGGACAGGGTTGCAGGCTACAAATAGCCTAATGCTAATTGCAGTTTCCAAGGTGTTGTTACTTAACAGTTAACTGAACACATTTGAAGAAAACAGTACATGTTATGCCGGAGAAAGGCTTCTGTCTGATGCATTCCTGTAGAAGCTCAAATTAGGCCAGTATCCAGGCAACAGTGTTCACTTCTTCTGCAATTGTAGGCCACTGAGGTAGTGCAAAGTGAGGTCAGCTGAAATTTATCATTCTAAGAGAAAAGTGATGTTTTGTACGTATTGTTATTACATTATATCTAAGGATGTAGGCAGAATCTAATTTTAGGAGTCGTGAGTGCTTTGCACATGTCTCCCATGGTTGCAAAGGCAAGTACTTTGGCCTTAAACAGCTGGATTCCATTCATCCCTCAGTACATCTGAAAGACACACAGTTCTTGTTAGGCTAAGTGGTGACTCAAAGCTGTTCCTTTCTGGGAGAGTGTGGGTGTGCAAATGAGGGTGGATTGTGCTCTGGCCTGTCCAGTGCAGTTTCATTTTTTGAACCGGATGCTATAACCCCATATTGGAAAGAGCACATTCACAAAGTGGTTGGATGTTCCATCTGCGTAGTCACTGAACTGTTTTTTTCCTTTTAACTAAAATTCTCTCATCTTCCTCATTTGAAGTCTCACCCAACCCACATTGTACATCAAACATTTTATTTCTAGAAATATGTGTCATTCTGGATGCTCTCACATCTAGGCTTTGAATATGAGTTTTCACTGGAGTTTACTCCAACAGACTTTGTAATTGTCCACTCATTCCTCCCACCCAATTCCCAGTCCTGATTAATCCAATTTTAGGGTTATGCGTAGCCATATACTATCCTGGCAGCACTGTAGGCAAGGCAGGAACCAACCCTGGATGTGGAGAGAATTTATTATGGGGTACTCACATACATATATATTTAAGATATGGAAGAAAATAAAACACACAGATCCCGGGAGAAGAGGCATCACTATCTAGAGTGTATCTGCACTGTTCTGACTTTCTAATAGAGAGAATAGTAACAAATTTTACATTTTCTATTTTGTTACCACCCTGGAAAAGATGTAAGGATCTAAGGGTTATTGTGAGGTCAGCTTGTTGTCCACCCAACATCCCCATTCACTAATGCCATCCATCTGTCCACTTTAATTATGCATTTATTCAACTTAGTGTCTGATGTCAGCCAGGACTGCACAGGATACAGGGAAGGATCTCAAACAAGGCCAGGATACCAGAGCCCAGCCAAAGCAAAATTTCGAAACCAGTAGTTAAGAGGAGGCAGACTATGTTTTTTTCCCATTTGCTTCACTACATGATCAGGATTTGGAGATTGTAAAGTCCAATTGTGCTATCCAGTCTATAGTATGTTTTAACTGACACTGCCTCTTACCCTGATAATAGTGCAAGGGCGAAAACAAAAAAAAATTAAAAATTAAAGCTTATATGAGAAGTGCTTTTGACAGTGCTTTCTTTAAAAGGTGCTATATAAAATGATTACCCCTCATAAAATACAGTTTAACAAGACTGACTTAAACACCAAAAGATTATATATTGTTACTTTTACTTTGTACATAGGTTCTTCTACTTCAAGTTACTTTAAGACATGATAATGGAAAGTAAAAAAAAAAAGAATGTATAGAAATGTTTCTTACACATTTTATAGTGACTGTATTCCAACCAATTTATGGATTTAAATGTAGTGAGGACTTGGGACACATCTGCGACATGTTCTATCCAGATGCCCAGATCAAACATGAGCTAAATGTGTTACATTGTCTTTCCCGTATTCAGGTGATCTCAGCCTTCAAGGTCAGACAGTGGAGCTGTGTGTGTCCGCTCCTCAAAGCACTTCACTTATTGTATATTCCATAGTGTTTTATTTCATGGTTTTACTAGATTTTTGAGACATTTCTTAGAAGTTGAATGTGATGTTTAACTTTGCACTTGTTGAACCTCTAAGTACTTTGGGAAAGGAAAATCCTCCTGGTCTTTCTTCTTCAATCCGATAACTGGTTTCTGAAATGAAATTTTCAAGAGATTGTGAGGATAATGTACGCTTTTTTTTTTCAGAGAACAAGCTGCTCTCATACAATGACTTATTCATTGCTGGCACAGCTGTGTCGTTGTTAAAAAAAAAAAAAGAAAATCCAATTTTTTTTATAAGATTTTCTTTTTGCTTCTAACCCTATTAATCAGCAGGTTAGAAGACTTATATTTTAATCAAGAGGCAATGCATTGTCAGCGTGGTACAGCAGTATGATGCTACCTCACCAGTCGTAGTCTGCTGGCTTCAAACCTATGATGAGGTGCTTCTTCTGCGAAGGGTCTGCCATTTGTGTGGGTTTTCTCCCACTGTAAAAACAATTATTAGTAACTGTGTAACCAGGCATGAAATGTGTGGTTCGTTTTGGCATCTAGTCTTTTCTGGGAGGGGTGGCACAGTGAGGTCACACAGATCTAGAGCGTGGGGTATGAATTCTGGCTTAGGCACTACCTGTGAGTTCACACATTCTCTGCATGTTTTTCTGTTCATTTTTCTTCAGATACTCTTGTTTTTTCCCCACATCCCAAAGGTATGTTAGGTTATTTGGTGTCTCTGAACTACCCCGGTATGGGTAAGTGTGCCCTGACAGGTGCCACATCCAATATTAGTTCTCTCCATGTGTCAGGTGCTACAAGAATAGGAAGTCTCAAACAGATTTGTCGTGTGTGAAATGGATGGACGAGTGGATGTTTTCCCAGAGATGCTCCTTTTTCCTTTTGCAGTACCAACAGGCCTTGGCATAATTCAAGAAATTGTTGTGAAACTTGATTTTGACTTAATTTTCATATGCTAATTTATAATAGAATTGTGAAATTACAAACATGACTGTAAGAGATACAACAACAACATTTATTTCTATGGCATTTTTTCATTCAAACGATGTAGCTCAAAGTGCTTTACACGATGTCATATTAACTTGTGCAAAGATCGACCTAACTTGTGCAAAGCAAAAAAAATCTCTAGAAAGAAAGCTTTTAACTTAACGTAGTAAAGACTTATGACGAATCACTACATGAAGTGAGCAAAGATAGTGACCAAATGGCAGGAAAGGTACCCTGAACATGGAGAAGCAATTCAGTTTCTATTTTTTATTTTTTTATAAAATCTTGTTAAGAGGGCTGCCTCTATTTGTAGGATTTTTAAATGTATACATTTTCAAATATAACATTTGATTACATTTGTTTCAGTCCATCTGGGAATTAAAATACAGATCTGCATGGCCAAATATTTTACATGTACTGATATTTAGAAAATATACATTAAGAAATGTTTACAGTGTGTACTGTATTTAGACAGAAAATATATATTCAATCAATATACATCCTGCTTAATCAGATTCTAGGTAACAGAGTGCCAGAGCCTAACCCAACAGCATTGGCAAAAAGAAGAACCAACCCTTGATAGGATCTCTGTAGCACACTTTTAATAATAGTAGTAATATGCATATAGTAAAAGATGCCTACCCGTTTAATTTAAAACAATATTTTCTTTCTCATTTTTTATATTCTGAATACCAATTTGGACACTCATCATTTGCTGAACTCATTTGTTCCGTTACAGGGTTGCAAAAAGCCTTAACCTATTCAGGCAGCATTGTGTGTGTGGAATGGGGCAACAGTCTATCAAAGGTCACAATCACACAAACACACTTGGTCACTTTACACTAACACTAAGTTTCTGGGATATAGGTGGAAACTGGAAAAGTTGCAGAAAATTGGTACAAATACAGAGCACTAGCTGTTTCAGGATTAGAACTCTAGAGGAGTGAGGCAGTAGTGTTAACCACAGCACCACCACGCCACTCAAACAGCTTGCCCATCCGTCCATTATCTGTATCCTCATTCGGATTTGTAATGGCTGAGGTCTATTGTGACAGCTTCAGGTGCCAAACAGGAACCAACACTTATTACACATGGCCAGCTTAGAGTTGGCAGAGAAAAAAATCTATATGACTTGTGGCGACCATGTAAACACCACATAGTGACCAGTCCAGTATTGTCAAGATTAGAAGCTAACCGCTGTTTCTTTATGCTGTATAATAAATGCAGAAACAAAGACATCCATATATTTTTTGGGTTTCCTTAGCACATATTTCATATGAACCAAATGAGGTTTTAAGGAAAGAAAGAAAAGAATTGATTTTGGTTATATTAGAAAATACATTTGAAAATCCACATAATATATTTCTAGGGGTAGTAAGGATGGAACTGAATTTCTAGGAAGTTCCATACTAGACTGTATGGACTGCTGTGCTGTCCAAGGCTGATTCCTACCTTGCACTCGACAGTGCCAGGATGCACTCCATCTCCCCAAGACCCCAAATTATATTTTCTCACTAGCTGAACTATTGTGGGCACACATGGCCGATAAAAAATCATATAAGAGTTATGTTTAAACCTCTAATTACAAAGGTAGAGAGTCAGGGAGCGGGGCTGACAGCTGGTGCTCCTTGAAAGGTGGTGTGGGTCATCACCAATTTGCTTTAGAAAATATCGGGGTTAAATCCATTTTAAATCACCCTATCTCTTTGATAATATAAATTAGGTAGACAGTGTGGAAAAAGGGACTAATTACTAATTAATTTGCAATGTTGGCAGCTGCGTCTAGCAGCAAGTATAAGTGGAAGAAATAACTTCATTAGCGGAGTTTTTTTTTGTTTTTTTTTCAGCATTTTCAACTTTAAACATATGGATTGAATGTCTGGCCATTTGGAGAACAGAAAAACAGTATTTTAATAATATTGATAGGTTACATTAGTTGATATAGAGCACTGAGTAAGCAAAGTAAGGCAGTGTATTCAATGTACATCAGAATGCAGGCATCAGGCAAATGATGGTTTGAATTAACAGGAAAAAAATATTAGAAAAAGCGAGATCTCAGCCAAATATGTATACGGTGCTTTTTAAAAGAATGCACTATGAGAGCATCTATACAAGCCAGCTGACACTGAAATATTCAAGATGTACTCATAACTTGAACTTGGTGATAAACCTTCCTTTGTGATTCCAAGAGAGTGATGCAATTCACAGGTTGCTCTTACGCCTACGCTGCGCTCATTTAGTCACCAGTGATTTCACCTATAGATGAAGTCAGACTTGATTATGCTGCACTGCTGCTGTGGCTCATTGTTGGGCGTGAGGGAATTGGGCTTCAGCCTGCTAAGTTGAAAATGATTTCTGACAGGTATGGGAGCTGCTCACTCACTGGAATGGAACTTTCATTGTCAGCTTTGGAGATCAAATAGCTGGGAACAAGCTTTAAGAATATTAATCACCACGAGTATATATATTTCTATACTCACATGCATAACTCTGCATTTATTTCTGTATACTTCAGACATGTACTGTGTGTGAACAGACACTTATGCACATCTGCATACTTTTTTTCTAAATGGGTCAGTTTTAAAATCGGATATGATAAGCTGAGATGGTATTTGTGATGACTCATCCAGCTCCAATCCTGGCAGCATGTCGCTGCCAATCTGTTCTGCGTCTTTCATTTTGTGGACATCAATTATGAAAGCCAGCCTTACCCTTCCTGTCTCCTGTTTGTTCAGAAATGTATTTCAGGTTCAAATTTCCTAATTTTATTATGCTTACCATTTGGATCCGTCAGCTCATTCTGCCTTTTCAGCATCACAACTCAGCACAGCATGTTTCTGTCCATTCATTTTCTGATCTGTGTGGCAGAGAACCTTTAAAAACTATCTCTAGCTGGGACACCAATTCATAAGAGGTCATAACTACACACATACACATATTTTGTCATAGACTTTGTAGTCATTCAAGGCATATTGACTTGTGGGTGAAAATCAGAAACTCACATAAACAAAAAAAGAACATGCAACTAAATTAAAACATGTAACTTGTTTATTTTGCTTTTTTCTCTTTTTTAAAGAACAAGTTCAGCCATATTTAAAAACACATAATTATCTTCTTACTTTAAGGATTGTCTGCACCATCCAGTCTGATTATTTAATTTTAAAATACAAAGGCATAAGTGAAGGCCAAAGAAAAACTATGAATGAAATCTAGTAAATCTCCACAGAAAGAAGTTACTTATTGTTTCTTAAACTACCATTATATTTCATGTCTTGTAATTGAATTTACTTTAAAAAGGTATAGATTAATTAATTACAGAAAGGCAGTAAAAAGGATTTATTCCTATTGGCCAATGGGAAATAACCAAAGATCCTACTGAATTGGTCTTTAATGGCTTCTTTCATGCATAGAACCCAAGAATATTAACCACTCACAAATACAGTAGGATTCACAGTTATAAAGTGAAGAATCCTAAAATTTGCATATAATTTCCATAACCAACAATATTTTAATTTAATTTTTATCTAAAAAATAGTTAATAGTTAAAACATGTTTGACAATATGTAGTTGATTCTCACACATATCCAATACATAAAAAACTATGGATGAAAAAACTATAAAAATATGAAGAAGCAAAGATATGAATTATCATTTTGCCACCCGTTTCACTTGTGCGTCACTTCTTCCTGAAATTCCTGAATGCACTGCTATTGCTGCGAACTGTCATGAAATGGAGTCTTCAAAAGGCAAAATGTGTGTGAGGCCTGCAAACAGTAGCTAAGTAGAAGGACCTAACTAACCTGCCCAGAAGAGGCTCAGCTAAGCTCTGCTAGGTGCTAAGTACTACCTGCTGGGGCTTCAGCCAGAGCAGGCCTACAAATATGTGGAGCTGAAAAACAACACAAAACAAAAAATATCAAAAAATCCCACAATGAGGGAGGATAACCATCAACTCCTGGCTGATGAACAAAAAGGGTAACATGAAATCTTTATATATTGAAGGTTTATTTTTCAAAAATAGAAAAATACAGAAAGACACTTAACAAACTAAAAAGTGACAAAAGGAGTTGCCAAAAAAGGCAATCCTAAAGAGAAAACAAGTTGAAAAACACTATCTGAAATCACTATCTGAAATCAGAATCCTTAACCAGAAGTAAGAAGGTCACAAAAAACAGTAGATCCAATGAAAAATAGCAGTTCTCATGAATACTCACTAATAAATGAAATGATCTCCTGCTCTTGAGCCTTCTCAGCTAACTAAAATAGCCCAAGGGTGGCCCCTCATCCTGTGCATCCACCTACAAAGAATGAGGAACAGTAGTATATGTAAAAAGACAGAACAACATATTAGATGTAATGGAAAATACATAACAATAAGACATATAACCCAAAAACAATAAAAATAACAATAAAATACACAAACATGCATTAGTATACATCCATCCATCCATCCATTTTCCAACCCGCTGAATCCGAACACAGGGTCACGGGGGTCTGCTGGAGCCAATCCCAGCCAACACAGGGCACAAGGCAGGAAACAATCCTGGGCAGGGTGCCAACCCACCACAGGACACACACAAACACACCCACACACCAAGCACACACTAGGGCCAATTTAGAATCGCCAATCCACCTAACCTGCATGTCTCTGGACTGTGGGAGGAAACCGGAGCCCCCGGAGGAAACCCACGCAGACACGGGGAGAACATGCAAACTCCACGCAGGGAGGACCCTGGAATCGAACCCAGGTCCCCAGATCTCCCAACTGCGAGGCAGCAGCGCTACCCACTGCGCCACCGTGCCGCCCCCATTAGTATACAGTATACAGTAATCCCTCCTCCATCGCGGGGGTTGCATTCCAGAGCCACCCGCGAAATAAGAAAATCTGCGAAGTAGAAACCATATGTTTATATGGTTATTTTTATATTGTCATGCTTGGGTCACAGATTTGCGCAGAAACACAGGAGGTTGTAGAGAGACAGGAACGTTATTCAAACACTGCAAACAAACATTTGTCTCTTTTTCAAAAGTTTAAACTGTGCTCCATGACAAGACAGAGATGACAGTTCTGTCTCACAATTAAAAGAATGCAAACGTATCTTCCTCTTCAAAGGAGCAAACAAATCAATAGGGCTGTTTGGCTTTTTAGGTATGCGGAGCACTGCGGCACAAAGCTGTTGAAGGTGGCGGCTCACACCCCCTCCATCAGGAGCAGACAGAGAGAGAGAGAGAGAGAGAGAGAGAGAGAGAGAGACAGATAAAAAAATCAATACGTGCCCTTCGTGCTTTTAAGTATGCGAAGCACCGGGCAGCATGTCGCTTCACGAAGCAGCTGCACAGAAGGTAGCCAACGTGAAGATAATCTTTCAGCATTTTTAGACGAGCGTCCGTATCGTCTAGCTGTGCGAACAGCCCCCCTGCTCAATCCCCCTACGTCAGGATCAGAGAAAGTCAGCGCAAGAGAGAGAGAGAGAAAAGTAAGCTGGGTAGCTTCTCAGCCATCTGCCAATAGCGTCCCTTGTATGAAATCAACTGTGCAAACCAACTGAGGAAGCATGTACCAGAAATTAAAAGACCCATTGTCCGCAGAAACCTGCGAAGCAGCGAAAAATCCGCGATATATATTTAAATATGCTTACATATAAAATCCGCGATGGAGTGAAGCCGTGAAAGGCGAAGCGCGATATAGCGAGGGATCACTGTAATACTAATGGAAGGCTTCCATTTACTGACATGTTGGCTGTGAAGTGTAAAGCCACATCCACTTTAAACTTTTCTTTACCTTTTCTTTCTTTAACACTTTAATCTTACTGTATATCCGATGTGAAAAGTTTCAAATTAATCATAAACTTAAATATATGTCACTCAATATTGGTGGTTGTGAAATTGCTTCAAGCAGATTGCTTTGTTTACATGTATGCCATAGTGATAGATTTCCATAGATTATATTAGGTCTTTATGTATTCCTGTGAATCAAGTGTACTCAAAATAGCACAAGGGTGTGAGGCCTACCTAAAGATAGGACTCACCCCAGGCAACCTCACTCCAAACTCTACTGGCAGGCTTTAGTTTATCCCAGCCCCAAAATTCTTTTAAATGTTTCAAATTATACCAAGACCTCTTGAGAGAAAGGAAAACAATCAAACCTTTGGCTTGAAAAACAGATCCTCAAAGAATCTTAAAAAACAAACAAACAGATCCTCAAAGAATCTTAAAAAACAAACAAACATGTATTTAGATTTAATCAAAAAGGAGCAAAAATAAAATGTACCATACCCACAACAATAAGTCCTGATCCATAATCCACGTCCTGGGGTTCCACCCACAAAACACAAGGAACAAAGGAGAACACATCATACATAGATACTATATAATAAATAAACAGAATATTAATACAATTTACATAATCAACAAAAACACATGAGAAGTAATATATCAGAAAAAACTAAAGAGGACAACGGAAATGAAAATAAACGTAAGTCAGGGAACACACTTAACAGGTATTGATCTAGAAAATATGTAGATCGAGGCTCTAGGGATATCAAGTGTGTCTTCTTTGGCCGTCACCTGCCTTCGATCCATCAATATAATGTCAAATTCCTAGGGTGGTTAGGTATATCTGAAAGGAGCTGTTGTCTGCCCCAAAGGTGTTTCTTATTCAAATTAATTACAGCAGATTTTAAGGGAGACAGAGGTTTAGCCAATCAAGCTATGAGTTATAATGGGTGGGGACTTTTTTCTTGTTATATTTCTGGGCTTTTGCCAGTGTCCTCTAACATCACTACTGGCTTGCATGCACTGTATTGTATTAAGAAAAGGCCACAATAACAGACAATTTATCATCAGCAATAAATTCAAGGCTTGCCTTAAATGACGAAGGTCCTTTGTTAAAGAAGACTCTTCTGAAATTTGAATCAACATTTCATAAAGACTGAGGGTAGACTTTATTTTCAAAGTATTTTCATATAGTGAGTTTCACTTGTCAAAGTAAACCCTGACAATAGTTTCTGTTTAAAATATACTAATATTTTTAATCAAAAATGCCTTATTTTATATGTGTGCAACATTAAAGCTTCCACTGAAAGAGGAGGAAAAAATGAAATTTCATATTACTTTCAAACTGCAAAGTCATTGCTGGTGACACAGAATTGTTTCCAAGTAGGCATTAGTAAAACCCAGAGGGGTGATTAACCATGATGCCAAACACCAGGGGTCTCATTTATAAGGTGATCTTAACATTCATTTCCACTGCTACTTCACGATGTATCCATTGGAAAATCATGTAACAGTACAATCAAGTCCCACGTCCGCTCCTGAACACGCACATTCAGATTTAAACCTTTGGGGAATCAGTTTAAATTCCAATTTAATTTTGGTAAGTCTGCCTCAAAATAACTGAATGGATCAGTAAAAATACCTGCATTTCACAGTCAAGAAAACAACAGGTTTATTACTACTGTAGCAAACCTGACACACATTCATGGTGGATAGAAAAATAAATAAATGTAATGGAAGATAATAATTAAATAGCAATATTTGATTTCAGAAGTTAGATTGGAGCACCAGCCTACTGCAAGTGGCTTCTCGCCATTGCTAAAGTAGACATATGAAGTGTTACAGGTTAATATATAAACTATATGGAGAGCTCTGTGTTATCTGATTGCTTGATATATTTGAGATATATTTTCTCACAGAAAATATTATAGTAAATAATATATAGTATTATTATTTTACATGTTAGGACTAGGACTGGTCTGATTCCTTACTGGGAGTTTACATGTTCTTGTGTGTTTTTCCATGCATTCAGATCCACAGCCATCTGGTTAGGTTTCACTGGACATTTCCAAAATGTCCATGTGAGTTTATGCATACATTATATGAGTATAGGATATGATGGACTACTATTGCATCCAGGGTTGGCTCCTACTTGCTTCTTAAGCTAGTAGGATGGGTTTGGAGCTTCTTGCATTTTTTTTCCTGGTAAAAAAATAATGTAGGAAATGAACAGGCAAATATATATATATATATATATATATATATATATATATATATATATGATTGTTGAATTTTCTATTTTCTTAAATTTGTAGAATGTCTATTTTAATGCACCACAATATATTCTCAGCAAATGTGCATTTTAATGCAAATTGCTGCTGAACTGTTCACTACTAATTTACTATACAGTAAAATGAGAATACATCACTTGAAAACATGCATTCTGTATATTGTGAAGAAATCACTGGATGTGCGGATTTAGGACTGCCATGTAATTGCAGGTGCTTTAAAGCAAATTGGACAGGGAAAAAATTCAGAAATAGCACAAAAAGGCATCACTCATCAGAAAAGACAGCAAATAGTATTCTTATGAAATTATATGGCTTCAAGCAAGCATTTACAGTATATCTGACATAGTAAATAGATACATTGTAGGAGACTGTAAATTGACAATCATCAGTTCTGAGTATATTATGTTTAAGTGTGGTGAATAAAACAAAAGCTCTCATTAGGCACACATGATGAAGAGCCCACTGAAAATAAAGACCTATCACCAAACTATAACCACATGGTTTCATTTTGTTTATTGCTTATGTAAATAGTAATTTACAGTCATTTATTTTGCAAAACCATTTTCTCTGAGGTATTTATTTTGGAAGTTGGTGAAGTGTGCTTCAGTAAAAACTCTTGTATAGAAACAACAGCAGCATTTTGTTGCCAACCTGCTAGTTTAATTCTACCAAGTACCATAGTGACATTTCAGCAAAAAAAAAAAAAAAGAGTTTCTCATATTTATATGTCCTAACTCATTGGTGTTGGTTTGTCGAGGGATAGGGGATTTCCTCAGCACCCCAAAGTTTGCAATTAAAAACAAATTAACTATAGCAAGACAGTCTGAGGGTATGCCTTGGCTGCAGATATCTACTATGTTAATGAGATGGCACTGATGTGTGATTGGATTTTGCCTGACAGCCACTCATCAGCATATACTGCCTCAAGTTAATATACTGTAGCTCTGCTTGGCTGAAAATTCTGGATCTCTTCATAATTGGATGTTGGCACCTTGTTTGAATATTACCACCCTGTCCACCTGCCAGCTAGAAAACCATACTTAATACAGACTTAGTGACCTTTAGATTTAGCACTCAAGTAATTTCAGATTTAAAATGGAGATTTCGTTTCAGGAATCTATGGAAAATGTGCAAATCTGACACCACCTACACTGTCAGTACTGACACACACAGCATCACATGGTTCTGCATTTCTAAATATCTTGGCTTTGCAGGCTCAGTTTAGACTTTTTCCCAATTATTTCAAAGGCATGCTGCTTAAAACCACTTAACTGCCATTATAAAGTCTTAAGGCCTAGCTTACAAAATACTGGAGAACATAAATAGATACTTTCAAAAAAAAAAAAGTGATTTTTTTTTTAATTTATGTGACTTCATCTTTTAAGAGAATATTGTTGTTCCAGAAAAAACATAGACCACAAAAAGAAATTTTAAGAAAAAAAGGTGTTTATAATACAAGAGTGTCTGGAAAAGGATTGTGACTCTGTGCACAAATTAGTTACATGGATGTGGATCACATAAGCCTCTGCATGTGTTCCTCAGTGCTTGTGTGGAGAAAGACATGTAGGGTAAGGGGATGGCTGCTGGAATTCTCCTCATAATCACATGGATTTTCTCCAAATATTCTTTAACTGTCTTAGAGTCTAAACATGGTGAGCTGGAGCTTTTATATCATTTCCATTCTATGTGTGTTTTCTTGTCATGGAGATGTAATACTGACAACTCTTGATTAGAACAGAAGGATAACTGAGTTAAAATTATATGGCACCCTATCTAGCGTTCTGAGGTGTAAAAAACTTTTTATAAATTCTCTCATTACTGTATATTAGCAGATTATTTAGATTTTGTACTTTTAAAAGTATTTTTCAGTGAAAATATTTTTGCTTAGATTATTTAGTAAAAGGGCATTGCGGCATAGAGTTCTGGGGTCCTTTGTTTAAATCTTTGCCGGTTGTTAAGTGGACTTTGTAAAATACCTTGTACTTTATAGACACAGTAAAATACTGATATTATGGCATCAACAGAAGAAAGGTGGTGTTGAACTAATTTAGTTTAAACTGTTTTTCCTATTTGACTGCTTAATACTATAACATTCACATATTTTTTAATATTCATATGGATGTTATTTTCTGACCATTTAGTTTGCAAGCTCCTCAGAGTGTGTTACTCATGACTTACTTATTCATGTTGTGACAGACATCCGGCAGTTCAGCCCAGCCGGGACGCCCCTGAAATGGAAGGATGGGGGAAGGCAGCTACATGTGGACACTGCCTCCCCCAAAACACTAGATGCCAGCTCCCCTGGAGTGTAGCGGTGCCCCAGATTCCCACAGGGAATCCTGGGACTTGGAGTTCGGTTGCTCAGCCCTGTTGGGTACCTTGGGTGCCGCCAGGGGGAGCTGTGAAAGGACAGGAGGAGTCATACCTCATCCATAGCCCGGAAGTACTCCCAAGTCACGAGGACAGAAGCTCCAAAGTACTTCCAGACTGAGGAAAAGTCAAGTTCTACATCTCAAGAACTATATAAAGGACTACTGGAGACCCAGCAAGGGAAGCCAGAGTCGGGTAGAGGTGGACGAAGCTTGCTGGGAGGTGTGGAGGAGATATATAGAGAGAACTGTGCTTATTGTTTGATTATTTGCCTGTTTACTTGAAGGGTACTAGTATTGAGAAGACAATAATTAAAACACTTCATATTGTTTTTACTACGTGTCCTGAGCATCTCTCTGTTGGGGTTAAAGGGGCAACAGCGACCCCTAGTCTCTTACAATGTATACTGTGCTTTCCACTACTGCTAGGGTTTAGTCTTACCTTGTCCTAGCCAGTATATACCACATACAGAGCACTTGGAAAGTTTCTTTAGTGATCAAGTTATTTAAGTTCTTTTAAAAATGTTTTAGCTTTCATGAAGCCTTTTATCAAACTCACCTTCAAGGACTAATGTCTGTCTGGCCTCACCAGCCAAGGTCAGCTGTCTTTGAAATGACCTTTAGGGTTATTTGGGCTACAGTACTAAGACGAGTAACCTGGTGAACTTCTACATTCACCCACAGCAACCCACTGGGATATAAGCTTGTGGCCACAGTAGAAACATGTATTAAATGACGGATGAAGTATAAAAAATGTATAACACACTGCTTCAGACTAATTAGTACATCCAAATATAAATGTATTTTCATTGAAAATAGATTATGTTTGCATAGTTAGTGTTTTTGCCTCTTAACTATTTTATAAAAAGAGACTATTTCTTGATGTTTCACACACAGACTGTGTCCGAAGTAACATTACACCTTAATAATCTACACACATCTGACATCATATACTTAAATGGCCATATTCATAGAATTATTACAGCGTACCTGTACAGATTCTGCATTCCACAAACAACAGTATCTGTACAACCGTGACGCATATTCTACCCTTGACTGCATTAACATCTGCACAGCTAATGATTATACAGATACTTCTTTTAGATGGTTTTCTGCGTGAAAGTATACTGAACAGCTAAAAATTTTGTTAAATTTCTCATCATAATCCCAGAATGCAGACAGGTTTTATATAGTATAAAGAAATAAAAATGGATTTTAAGATTATATTTATAAGAAATTTAGTATACCACACTTATAATTATGGTACAGTTTTACAGAGTGCCCCCATCCCCCTTGACTGGCAGGAACAGTCTACAGTGACAATCTTTTCCAGTTTCAATAGGCTTGGCACTTCGTAATTGACAAAGTGGTTGCAATATGTGATGAGTAATATGTGTCATACACACCTTGGTTGAAATGTGTTGAGTCGATGGGCTATCCTGTCATCACCCTCCATATTTCATGCACATATATCGCCATTAGTACCATGATGCTTTTGTATAGTTGTACTTTCACTACATGGTCAAATGATTTTGTTGACCCAATTCATCCGCACTGCTGTTTTTCATGATGGTGTTGCCCAGGTTGGTGAAACCAGTCACCTCTTTGACCATTCTGCTTCCTGCTATGATGCATAATTGCAAGGTGTGATTTATCTTCAAGACTTTCATCTTCATGCCATTAACATGCAGGCCAATCTTTTTAGTCTCCAGTTCAATCTGGTTGGTCAAATCAACAGTCGGTTCTGGATGGTCCAAGGAATTCCTCATTGTATACTCGTGATCATCCTTCTCATGGCAAAGTCCACAGCTAGCATATACAGGAGCGATGGTAAGATACACCCTTATCTCATGCCCATTTCAATGGTGAATTTGGTTGTAAATTCATCTTCGGTCCTGATACACCACAATGAATTTCAGTACAGGTCCCAGAAGAAGCCATAATGCCTCACGATTTCCTATATAGAGTTTCAGTGTGTACTGTTGAAAACTATTTTTAAATTGATTAAATTTAATAGTAGTGGCTTCTGAAACACAACAATTTGCTCAATGATGTTTCTCAAAATAAAGCTCAGCTTGAAGCAGGACCAGCCCTGCCAGAAGCCAGCTTGTTCTTGTGTGGCCTATAGTTTCTGCAGCAGTATGTGGTAGAAAGCCATCCCTGGAGACAGACAGTACTGTGACGCCACGTTAGTATTACCTTCCTTGGGTAACTTGACACTGACTCTTCTTTTCCATTCCGCTGGTACTCTCACTTCCCACAAGCAGTTGTTACACATCCCCAATTAAGCTTTCCCCAGAATAGTACCTTTATATTTCATAAGTTACACTGTTACTTAGTCTCTTTCTGTGGCTTTTAGTTTTTCAGGTGTTTATTTGCTCTTTGTACTTTGTTAAGCATGATCTCCACTGTCTTCACCGGCAATTCAGGCATGGGCTGTAGTGCGCCAAAATCATAGGTCATTGTGGGTTTCAGTTGGTTGAGCATCTCTTTGAAGTGTTCTTCCCACCAGCAGCCCTGGTTTTCCCTTGTGAGTAGAATTTTTTCCATCCTGGTTCTTCCTAGGGCTTTCATAGTTTGTTCCTGTTAAATCATACACGATGTGGTATAACACCTTGCTGTTGGTTATTGCAGCTGCTTTTTGAGCTTCTGCACCTTTCTTCTCCAGGAAATCTCCATTCAGTTCAACAACAATGCTTCCTCTGGCAGTCCAATTCATGATACTTTCTCTCTCCTCCTTCTCTTTCTTCCTGGGTGCTTGCTTGCTCTTATTTTGCTCTGACTGCCTTCTACTCATCGAAGAGTTTCCACAACCAATCTTGTATAAACTGTACTTTGGATCTTCCTCTTTGATGACTTATCACTCTGCGCTCTTCACCACTGTATCTCTGAACTGTTCCCATATCCCATCAATGTCTGTATCAGTGACGACGTAAAGTAGCTTGAACCAGTTTCGCAGCTCCATTTGATACTGCTCTGCCACGGCCTTGTCTTTTAAGTTTTCCACATCAAGGCGGTTGACATGTTTGCTCGTCTTCTAGCACTTCTTGAGTGCAAGTTACAGTAATCCCTCCTCCATCGCGGGGGTTGCGTTCCAGAGCCACCCGCGAAATAAGAAAATCCGCGAAGTAGAAACCATATGTTTATATGGTTATTTTTATATTGTCATGCTTGGGTCACAGATTTGCGCAGAAACACAGGAGGTTGTAGAGAGACAGGAACGTTATTCAAACACTGCAAACAAACATTTGTCTCTTTTTCAAAAGTTTAAACTGTGCTCCATGACAAGACAGAGATGACAGTTCAGTCTCACAATTAAAAGAATGCAAACATATCTTCCTCTTCAAAGGAGCAAACAAATCAATGGTGCTGTTTGGCTTTTGAGTATGCGAAGCACCACGGCACAAAGCTGTTGAAGGCGGCAGCTCACACCCCCTCTGTCAGGAGCAGAGACAGAGAGAGAGAGAGAGAGAGATAGAGAGAGACAGATAAAAAAATCAATACGTGCCCTTCGTGCTTTTAAGTATGCGAAGCACCGTTCAGCATGTCCTTTCAGGAAGCAGCTGCACAAAAGATAGCAAACGTGAAGATAATCTTTCAGCATTTTTAGACAAGCGTCCCTATCGTCTAGGTGTGCGAACAGCCCCCCTGCTCACACCCCCCTACGTCAGCGCAAGAGAGAGAGAAAGTAAGTTGGGTAACTTCTCAGCCATCTGCCAATAGCGTCCCTTGTATGAAATCAACTGGGCAAACCAACTGAGGAAGCATGTACCAGAAATTAAAAGACCCATTGTCTGCAGAAACCCGCAAAGCAGCGAAAAATCCGCGATATATATTTAAATATGCTTACATATAAAATCCGCGATGGAGTGAAGCCGCGAAAGGCGAAGCGCGATATAGCGAGGGATTACTGTATAGGATTACTCTAGAAGGTAATGGTCAGACCCAAAATCTTAACCATGAAATATGAAAATGCAAATGCTATATTTATGTCATTCATTTGTTTTTTTGAAGTCAAACGAATTTTCTTGAGTATAACCCCTAATATGTAATGAATGGAGTGAAAGCATGTTATACATTTGAAATGTATATTGGTAAATGTAATGCAAATTACCAGCTGAACTATAGTAGGTCCAATTAATTTTCTAATACTGCATTGTACACAGGCAAAGCAATAAAAAAGTCTTATTAGTCATATAAAGATACTGAGGAAAAGTACAATAATGGGTGTTTCACTAGAGTTCAGAAATAAGGGATTAATGTAAAACTGCCTGGGCACATGGCAGCTCTTTTCCTTTATTAGAAAAAAGGAAGTTTGATTTTACAGAGGAAATGTAAATTTACACAAATCTAAAAAAAGGAGGGGTAGAATAGTAATTAAAGCACCAGGGTTTTGTGACACTATAAAATTAAAATTATTTGGACATGTCCATTAAATATTACTCTTCAGTAAGTTTTTTAACCAGCTAATGATGTTAACCGAGGAATTCTCTGACAAAGCAGATTTTAAAAGCATGTTCTTAACCAAAACAACTTTAAACAGTTTTGTAAAACTAAATTATTCTAAATTGTCTTGGAATTCACTAATTTAACAGTACGAATATAATAATGTTTGCATTTTCATTTTAAGTGTAGACTTTAGGTTGTATTTTTCAGTTAAAGGAGAAAATGTCAGGAAATTCATTTGAAATGCACATGGTAAAATACATCAGGTGGTCCATGAAAATATCATCCCTTATAAACACTATGCTGAAAACCCTCCAAGATTATAAAATTCCCTCCATTTGTTGTTAAACTGAGGGAATTCTCATGTCCATCACACATTAAAATTCAAGTCCTGAATAACATTTTGATATTTATAAATGTCAGTTCTAAATTACTTAAAAAAAAGTATTTGATGGATATATGTCTTTGTATTTTAATGTAGTTGTTACTACTAGTATTTATACATTTTTATATTCTATTACACAAAAGGACACAACTTTGTTCACTTGAATAATGATGGTCCTTTTAATAAAAAGCCATTGAATGGAATTTTGCTTTGGTATCAAATAGATATTGAGTATTGTGAAAAGTCACTGGTATTTGTATCAAATACAAAAAGTCTGGTATCACAGCATCCCTACCCTGAAATACTTGTTCTCATTTTTTGTTTTTTGGTGACACTATAAAGTAATAAAGATGTCCAAAAGTAAGGCACGATGACATTATGCTTGAACCATGGTACAGCATCTGTCCTGATACAAGTGCCCATTCTTCAAGTAATGCCACTGGCTCATTTCATTTCTTTTTCATTTCTTTAGTGCCTGCAGCCATTCTATAAAACACCATGCCTATACTTGCAGACTCATTTGTTCCAGTCATCCATTTTCTATCTAAATTTCAGGGTCTCAAGGAATTGATGCCCTATCCAAGCAGCACTGGATGCTAGGTGGGAACCAGCCTTGGATGGGATGCAAATCCACTGCAGTGTCGCCAGGTCGGGGGGACTCCCCTCATTTGTTGGGGGGAAATCAGCATCATGGGAGGGAAGAGTTTCATGGGATAATACAGGGAGTACAAAAATATACCATGGGTAGCTTTCTGAAAAATAAGGGGGATTTTTCATGTGAATTACCTTAATCGAGAATACCTTCCATGTTTTCTTCATCCCCAAATGCTCAATTAAAGTCTTATACAGCAGTAACCAGAATACTGTACATTGCAACAGCCATCTCTCATGGTTCCACCCACCCACCTTGAAGTTTGCATTTGATTGGCTATAGGTCGGCATGCTTTGGAATTGTTGGGTCTTTTGACATTGGCATGCTCATAACACCCCACTGCCAGCCTAGTTCATTATCTAACGTTATTAACAAGATTCAGAAGTCCAGTTGAGCATGAAAGCAAGTCTAGGGCTGCAAATAGCTTGCTGAGTTCTGTGAATTTGTGGTAATAGTTTCAAAAGATTAAAATCAAATCTTTTTTTAAGTATAAAGTATTTTGTGTAAACATTACCATTTGTAATGGCAGCTCCCACAGCATTAAGCTGCAGACAGAGATTCAGCAGTACATAGAGTTTATATGTAGTGTCTTTATTATTTAAATTATTACTTGTGCTTTACTATTTTGGCTTGTAAATAAACAGTGGCCATGTATTATATTTTGGGACAAACACTATCCTGAGTTATTCTATTTTAAAATGAAACTATATTGTATATCAGATCACAGAACGTTGTATTTGCATGTTTACAATGGTGTTTCCCAGGGAAGGTTAACATGCAGCAAGTTCTTTAAACGTTAATATTATTTAACTTTAATATCATTAAATTATACATTCACTCGTTTTTTTCATAAATATACTTGTTTATCAGGTGAAATATTTCAACCTGATTTGGATAACAAAAGGTGCCTAAATATGATATTGTTTTGCAGATGGTATGGAATACAAATAGGAAGTCAGAAAGGATATTTCATCAGAATAATTTGAAGTATTTGAATACCATTGTAGCCCTACCTAGGGCTGCGTAATTTACTTGATTAGTATAATATACTGTAGTGTACTGTATACATAACTAGTATAGTATATTGTTGTGTATTGTAGTATATTGTGATAAATCTTAAAAGTGCATGTCCACGTTTAAACTGTGCAATAGCATGGCGAACGTGTGTGGGCGTGAAGACTATTCCTCACAGTGTTAAATTATTTAACAATGACTAAGAAATGTAGTTTATTTATAATGGGAGATTACCTCAAAACAGCGGTGGATTCGCTTCCTGGTTGAGAGGATTTTGACTGTAGTACCTGGCATCCCTGGTCCATCCGAGGGATTCGAACGGGAGACAGCTGCGCACGTATGGCTGGTGCCCAGTCTGGCATCGTCGTCCGCCCTTCACCTATATTAAATAAGATTTTAGGATGCACACTTCCAGAGTTGCGCTTTGACTCTTGTCTTTGTCTTACCATATGCTTTGCGTTTACCACCTCGCCTTGACGATTACCGCACGTGTCTGACCGTTTCGTGTTCTCATTCAGTCCCAGGCTCCTGCCGCAAAACGACCGGCAGGTGCGATGCGTTTCGCTGCCCAGGCCGCGCAGTGTTCAGCCCAGAGGCGAACGAATTATTGTGGGACCAATGGGACGTAGGGGCACCCCAAAGAGTCGGCGGGTGGGCAACTGTCCCGAGAAGCAGAAGCCGCGATGGCGGCGTCCATAGACATAAACTGTGCTGGCAACTGTCTATTTTTATCCTTGGTAAAAGGGGAAAGAAACCGTCCCACTCTGACTGCCTAGCAATGAATTCTGTGTGTCATCAGCTGCCTGGGCACATGGCAGCTCTTTTCCTTTATTAGAAAAAAAGGAGCCGTTCCTAGGCGCTTGTGCCTGAGATTTAGGGCCAAATGCAGCTCGAAGGAGGTGTGAGGTGACAGGGGGAGGACAAGTCGGAGTACCAGGGAGGTGCCAGCTCAGGGTAGCAGCTGTCCGCACTCGCCGTCTGAAAGAAACATTAAATGAAAGTCTACTGCACAAAAAAAAAACACTCACTTGCCTAAGAGAGCCAGGAAAGAAGCTAGCCTTGACGCGGTGCCTCCCAGAATCGACACCTAAAAATAAAAACTGAAACGCAAGGCTGGAAACTTTTTTGATGAGGTTCATGGCTGCTGAAGAGAGAGAGGGTCAAGATCTCCGAGGCCTCTGCTGACTGCAGTGTAGACATGGACAGTGACGGGACGGATGATGACACCCACAAACCGTTCACCTCCAGTCAAATGGAAAATTACAGAACGGTAAGGCACAGGCAGACGCAACGTTTTAGCCCAGGCTAGTTTCATTGTTCTGTTTAGCTAACGATACGGTGTGCACACGTTAACCCGATTTCATCTGCCCTACACACGTATATTGTAACCCATTTGGAAAATGTATGTTCACATTTTAAACTGTACAGCAGTAGAAATGCGACTGTGTGTGGGCGTGAAGTCTTCCTGTGAACTGTACCAATTTTGAGAGTACCATCCCATTCATATAGTGGCCAACAGAAAATTAAAATTTTCCTTTCCTAAGAAAACAAACCTGTAATTTCCAAAACAGTGAAAAAGCCACAGACAGTATTGTTACATGTAATATAATGTTTACTGGAAATTGTAAAAACAGGATGATAACGACTATGCACAGAAAATCAATATACAATACAAAAACAACGTAATTGTGGGGAAATTGTGGAGGTTGTTTTGCTAATTTATATTAATGCTATGGATTAAGAAATAGTGAGTTGAAGTATGACATACGCAAATGTCAACAAATCTAAAAGACAAGCTAATGCTAACAGGGTAGCAGAAATAATTGAGGTTCACCAGGACAATCTTTATAACAGGACAAACACTTGGAAAATTATTTGCAAAAGGAACACAAATTATATATACAGATAAGATGCACAATGCAGACCTGCAAGAAGCAAATTTTGAACAAGATGAAGGGTTGATGTTGAATAACATTGTTATTCTGCAGCTAGTGGGTATAAGCAGTATAAATAACTAGTAAAATGTTACATTATATCATACAAACTGTGTGACTTATAACTTTCCAAGGATGATTCTTTCATTGCAAACTATGCTGCTAGACTAGGCCACAGCTGCCTTACAAATCTCAACTGGATTAAAAGCAGGACAGAATATCCACCAAGGTTAAAACTGTATAATAAATTATTGAGACTGCATTTGAAGAAGTGTGTGCAAATCAGGTTAACCCAATGTCAAAAAGATATAATGGTAATAAACCAAACAGGGAACAGTAACCAGGTGCAGCTTTGAACTAAAGGATATTCTGTACTCTGACAGGGCAAAAAAGATGAACCACTTTAGTGCTGAACATAGAAGTCTAGGCAGAGAGCTTATTCATCCATCTGTCAATCACTTATTGAACTCTCTTAATCCAATTTGGCTTGTAAGCAGGTCAAAGCCCTTCCTGGCAGTGTTAGGTGCTAAGCAGGGACTCTTTTATTGATAGTCATGTGTAATTCTTCCTGTTAGTATTATCCAGGTAAACTGGTGGAAGTAAAGGGGAAGAACATTCAACACAGAAACCAGGAAGCATCAGCACACTGTTGCACAAAGTGTTAAAATAGTCCTTGAAATCTGGAACAAACTGACAAGTCATGTAGATGAAGTAGAGAACCTGTTGGAAGAACTATTGGAGCAGTTTAGCTATTAGTTAACCTAAAAGCCTGATGGCTGCCATCATGACATTCAGAATACTGCATTGCATTAATACACAGTTTCACAATTATATTAGGCAAGTAGTGTAGCCATCTGGCAAAGGTTTTGGTCTGCACCATGCTGTATATGTTAGTTTGGTTTCCATCACCAGCACCTTGTGCAACTCTGAGCAAATCACTTCGAATTCTAGATTTTCAGTTGTAGGAAGAACATCTAAATTACTGTTGTACCATTTATTTGTTCAGTGAAAATGTCATCTAAGCACATAGATAGAATTTCATGTGCATACTGGGTAGCACAGAGCTCCAGGTTCACTTCTGGCTGGTGTTGTATAGGAAGTTTAAGTGTGTTCTTCTTGTAGTCACATGATATTTCTCCAAGCACTCATGCTTCCTTCCAAAATGTCCTGTCAGGTCAGATCAACAGTCAACTTTTTATTGCTCTGCACTGCAGTACACTTGAGATGGGGAGGATTGGGGGGCTTAAAACAGTAAGGATAGCATATGTCACATGTATTCTGAATTACATGTTTGCAAATGTATATATAAAATGGGTAAAGGCCCATTTTGAACAGATGTATATGTAAGTAGGTACATACAGTATATTTGTGTTGGCTGGTGGTTAGTTTGGTGCATGAGAGTGTTTGTGTGTAGAAACACATTAGTGCCTAATGGTATGCAAACACTTAATTTTCCATATATTACACAAAATAAATATTTAAGTAGTTGAGCTGTCAAGTTTAAGGAAGATAACTTGCATAATGGACACCAATGCAAACACTACACATTTTTATTAAATTATTACAGTTACACTCAGCAATCTTTGAATGCAAAAGAAAGTGAATCTTTATATTTAGTAGGTTATTCTTTAGCAGCTGTGAGAGTTTACGCTTTTGACAACATCAACCGTGTAGCAGTGTTGTTTTTGAGAGCAAGGTTTTCTTTGGCTAGCATCCCATTAACTCCATTGCTATTCAGTTGGTGTTGTATGCACCTAAACATTAGCTGTATCCGTAGACATCAGGAGATCCTACCATTTGGTTTTGGATTCTCTTACAAAATGTTTATTGTTGCTCTGTGGCATATTTTGAAAAAAAAAATACAAATACAAAGAACCTTGTCTAGATATAGTTAAAACGGTTTTAAATTTTCCTGATTTACAGATCATTTATCATTCAGTAGATTGAACCTCATAATATTTTACTTTGTTTTAGGATATTCTGCATACTTACCGGCTCATGCCACCCTAAGGAGTCTGTGTAGATCATAGTGTATCAAGGTTTATTCCACTAAACTATATGAGTAGGGCCAAATTTGATAAGATGTCTTACTCTATATAGTAACGGTCCTCTCACTCCTTGTCCTGCTGATTGCTGCCATGGTTGGTTAACAGTTTGACCAGGTTACATTAGCACTTGCTTATACTTACTTTGTTACTAAAATAATAAACCATGCTGCTTCTTTAACATTTGCATTTTCTTCATTGTTATCCAGGCCACATTGTTCGATGTTTATTAAATTCTTTCCTGCAAAATTAACCCTTTATAGAAAGATTAAATATATGATTGGGAGTGTTTTGTGTTTGTATACCTGGCTCTTTCTCCTAATACTCCTCTCTTCTACTTCCGAAAGATGAGTGCTTTTTTATTTGGAAGCTTTAATTGGCTCTGCTTGAGTGAGGGAGAATTATCAGTATGGCAGAATGTTTTCTGTGATGGATTAGCAATCAGTTCAGGGCTGGATACTGCCTTATAGCCTGACCTGTTTTGATAGGCCACATATCAACAATTGGTTTCACCAAATTTAAAAAATGAACGGATGGTTAAGATGTTTTTCTTCTACTTTGTGCGCTGTATTTTTTTTTGAGAACAACCTTTTATTGTTGATTCTGCATTTTTGCAGCATTGAGTCCTGAGCCAAATACTGTTTCTATAAGATATAGCCTGAAAAATTACAGACCAGCTTAATCCAATTCAGGGTTGTCACAGCACTGGCACAAGGCATGAAACAGTGTGCGCAGGCACTAACACTCATTCATGTTATGTTCAATTTAGAGTTGCAGTTTTTTTTTTTTTGATGTAATGTATCATTTATTATTTCAGCAAAAATTCACCATACACCAATTTAATATCATCCCAGCCATTTACACATGACATCTGTCTTTTAACCCAATTATCCAGTTCACGTTTAGAGGGAGCCTTCCAGCAGCCCATCACAAGGAGTATGCACCACCAAACCATTTCAGAGTCCCTAGCAAACCTAGTATGCACATCCTTGGGACGTGAAGAGTACTTGGAGGAAAACCCACTCAAACACAAGTATACGATGCAGATGTCCACACAGGCTTTGCCCAGGTCAGAAGATGAACGCAGGACTCTGAAGTAGTTTAGCAGAAATGCTATCCACTGTGTCACACTGCTGCTTTACAGCACTTTACATATTCATTATTCTAGTGTTATTTCTTTTCAGTGACATTTCAAAGGCAATCAGGAAATCTTTCATATAACATTGGTTTCATTCTGAATTTATAGCTTTATGTTTCTGTGGTAAGTCAAGGTTAGTAATCCAATGGCACCGTGTCAGTAAGATTTATAGTTTTTTTCTCTTCTGTAATATTAAAATTTCAAAAGGCTTGTGCTGACTTTGACTTGAAGAAATGGCATAGAGGATAGATATTTTGATGAATTTGTAACTGTCTATCTGTAGCTTACGTTAGGCCATCTACCATCCAAATACAATCAACTTGAGTAAATAGTGTGCCTTTAGTTATGCTGCTCTTTAAAATAGGCTTCTGAGATGAGGTTTGTACACTTCTGTCACCCAGCTCCTGACAGTTAACCCGTAATCCTAGAATAAATATCAGATGCTGAATGTAAACATTACTTGCTGCACTTTATTTAAGCTAACATGGCAGAAAGTCAATGTACTTATAAGGAAACCAGCAGCAGTCCTCTCCCATTCTTGTTTGTAGCCAAAAATCAAAATATGAATGAATTTAAGAAATAATACATCATTTATTACTAATGAAAAAGTACTTTGAATATGACAGCAGATATTAAATGGTGTTAAAAAATGGGGCAAATGAATTCAAGGTTTCAGTGTTGACCTGCTTTTTTTCAGTCTAGTAAATTCTGATTACATTGTGGTCCAGAGTTACATGTCAGCTCTGATCTTACTAAAGTGATTTTAACATACAAAGGCGATTAGACAGAAAGCCATAGTAATGACTTGAAGTTAGTGAAGGGCTGTGTCAGTATGCATCTGCAAAAGGAACAAAAGAAAAGTTTATGCCAAGCCCTCATAAAATTGAAAACAACTTTAGAGACCCAAAATCTTGCTTGATTTGCCTTCATTAGGTGTGCCATATGAATGATTTGTGCAAAGTATGTGTCTGCAAGGAATGCATAGTAAACATTATTTTACAAATCTGAATTTGAATCCACATTATCTTTCTTGTAAAACAGTATTCATTCCACAGAAAAATTCCCCGTAGACAAGGTAGAAGTATCAGTTCAACCTAATCGAATATTTGTAAGGTTTAAAACCACAAGACTACAAACTTTTAAGTCTAGACATCATACAGAGTGGTCTAGTATGTCCACTCATCTATCATTTTTTCATACTGGGACTCTGTAGCACGGAACTATCCAGTATTGGATGGAAAGCCCATGCATCTCAGGCCGGGCCATCTCAAGTGTGAGTGGGGCTATGAGCAAGACAATTGGAGACAATCATGAGAATTAAAACTGGATTAGAGCTTTCTTTCTGGTACACCCATGCAAAGTTGGGCATTGCTGAAAAAATGGTACATTTCTTATTAAGAATTATTTTCCAGCATAAAGCTGAAATACATGAATGACCAGTTTGTAAGAAAAAATTGAAATGTCTGGCATTAGCTCTGTCTTCCTTTCCCACAACTTTTAGGAAGTAATTTTTTTGGATGCTCTGCCTGGAAGATTGACTTGCCAGAGTGGAAAACAGTTAAACAGATTGGAGGAAAGGGTGGGTACAAAAATCAAGATTATAGTTAAGTTATAGTCAGGAGCTTTTCTAAGGCAGTAGAAAGCTAAGGAGAAAAGAGACAAAAAAGAAAGGGTGGCGTATTTATTTATATCACAGTGAGATGTCAAGAGGTTGTGGCTTTTACAGAAACAGTAACACAATTTTTAACATAAAAGGTAACCAAAATAGTTGAAAAAATAGTAAGGACAGATATATTTAGTATTTTTATACAATGCTGTCTGACAGACTTTACAGACAGTTATATACTATGACATTTCTGATTTGTTCCATAATTAAAATCAGTTTCAATAAAATTTATTGCATATATAGTAGTGACCAAATCTCCTTACAACGTACTGCATAGGGCCATGCAGGGTTATAAGCCTTTTGTTCCTGCACTAGATCTTTAGCTACAATGCCATGTAAATAATCACTTGTCCATTATTAAAAACTAACATCTTGATGAAAGGATGGCACAGTGGCGCAGTGGTAGCGCTGCTGCCTCGCAGTTAGGAGACCCGGGTTCACTTCCCAGGTCCTCCCTGCGTGGAGTTTGCGTGTTCTCCCCGTGTCTGTGTGGGTTTCCTCCGGGTACTCTGGTTTCCTCCCACAGTCCAAAGACATGCAGGTTAGGTGCATTGGCAATTCTAAATTGTCCCTAGTGTGTGTGCCCTGCGGTGGGCTGGCGCCCTGCCCGGGGTTTGTTTCCTACCTTGTTGGCTGGGATTGGGTCCAGCAGACCCCCATGACCCTGTAGTTAGGATATAGCGGGTTGGATAATGGATGGATTGATCTTGATGAAAGTAAAAGGAAACTCAGTTAAAATATGAAGATGCCTTAGGCTCTGTTGTAGACCTTACCTGTTATTTTTGGTTGTTGGTTCTTTCTATGCCTTCTAGTGTAAGTTATTAGAAGAAGAGGAGTGTGTTGAGAATTTTTAAACGTGTACAGTTTCTTCATTGTGACAGTCTGGAGTTCACTTCAGGATGGATTCCTCTCTTGTGCCTTTTGCAGTAAGATAATGTTCAGCTCCCAGCAACCTACAACAGAAACCGTTAGTGTCAGAAAATGGGTTGACATATAACACCAGTTTACAGTATTTGTTGCTGTCTCAGGGCTGCCCATCTTTGTTTAGTCTCTCAAATCATGCAGCTGTTGTATTTAAAATACTTAATAGTTGTTGCAATGTAGTATATTTCATTCCTAAACTAAAAATATTTCAAACTGTAACTAATACTAATTGCTAACAAAAACACATGAAATTAAAGTTTATGAAGAATATGAAAAATGCATAAAAAACTAAACCACGTGTAGTGCAGAGTTTTTCATTTACATTAAATGGAATGGTGCATACAGTAGATGCCTCAAATAACTGTATTATATTATCCTTTGATCTGTGATCTGACTTTTGGTTCCCACTAAAACAGCCAAGTGATGGCTGCACTGAGTATTTGTAAAACTCTGCCCCCTGTTCCTTGTTAGAGCTTCCCAGCAGACATGCCATCAAAAATCAATGTGTAAACAGCATCTCCACTCATCTGTAAAGAGGGATTATGGTTATTTTCTTCAATTCAGACATGGTAGTGTCAGTGATTTAAAACAGCAACTGATCTATTCCTCTCTATAAGCTATTTATTCCAATGTGACTGTGAAAGCCTAATGACTAGCCCACCTGCTTTAGTACTTGCCCAGCCATATTGGTGTGTGTGTGTTGTTTGTAAAGGCAGATGGGATTTTGCTGCAGATTTTATTTTTTCTTTTCATAGTTATGCAATGAAATTATTGTGGTAAGAATAATTTCCTTTGAAAGGCCAGCTGGCACCTGTTTCCATGTATTGTGAAGCAAATGGCCTTGTTTATTTTTGCGGTATGGCTTTTTTTGTCTTCTGGAAACATGTGCTTCTACAGATTTATTTCTGTAAACCTTAAAAAAGTTCACAGTGGTGCAGTGCATGATGAACAGCCCTTTAGCTGATCAAAATGGCTAATATACATTTAGTTTATCATCACATATCTCTAATTTTCTTTTTTTTCAGTTTTCTGAAAGGATATAGTTAACAGATACAAACAAGTGCTTGGGCTTCAGTGCCTATGGTTCTGCATTCATTGCTACTCCAATGTTGTGTTTATTTTGGATGAAAAAGGAGCTGCAGTAATTAGGTGATTTGTCTGATTGATTTGTTTGCAGGAAATATGAGTTGTGGAGGCGAAGTCAGTACTACTTTTATCTGTTCTTATACAATGAAGAGGAAGTACATTTGTCATTGGGGCACTACAAGAGAGCATTGTTTAATATTATAAATGTGTTTTTTTTCATGGACTAGTCCAGGGCTGGATCCTTGCACATGATGCTTCTGGGATATGCTCCAGGCACCTCTGGATCCTTAGCTGGAGTGACTGTATTTGACCAAGTTTTTTATTTATTTATTTTTTTAAAGGCTTATCTTTAAAATTTTACACTTATCTCAGCCAAGTGAACCAAGAACCAAGCTGCTTTTAACACAACTAGCTGATAATATGTCTCTGGACAATGTCCAATTTATAAAGGAATGTCTGCCCTCAACTCAGTGATTATTCTTAGATTCTTTTTATCAAGTAAGCTGTTAGGTTAGTATTAGCTGGCAGGGGCAGGCCACAGGGTGTAATAAATTTTGAGAAATTAAATAGAGACCTAAATAAACACTGCAGGATTACTCTCATTGTCAGATGCAAATTCCAAAATTATTCTTCAAGTAAAACTAGTAATATATATTTTATTAAATTATTAAATGCACATCTCTTATTTGTGGCTTCAATCAATAGTTATAAAAATGTGATGCACTGACTTATTTACAGGTGATTAAACTTTTTTTCTTAAATTTGTGACCTGGTATGAATAGTTACCGCCCTAGAGAAGCTGACCTATAATGAGTCTATTGGCTATCCATGGATGACTGCTACTCTGAATTCATATTGGCTATCAACTCTTCTGCCAGAAAATGCAAATAAGTTAAAAATCAGTATGTACATCTGTAGAGTCCTCTAATGATTTTTCTTAATGTGGATTTCTTTCAGGCCCAAAAGAATGAAAGAGAGTCAATTCGGCAAAAGCTGGCACTGGGCAGTTTCTTCGATGATGGCCCAGGAATTTACACAAGCTGCAGCAAGAGTGGAAAGCCAAGCCTGTCTTCACGGTGAGTTCATTTTGATCACCCAAGAAACTACATTACAATTAACAGAACACAGATATGACAGAGTCCTAGAATTCTCCTCTGTATAAAATACATTGTCAAATGATGCCATTATTGAACAGAACCCAAAATTAATTTTAAAAAGTGGAGTTGTGGTGCATGGTGATAAAACAATTATAATGAAACGTTGATTACTAATTCACTGCAAATGAATTAGCTTTGCTGAGGTGTACCGATCTGATATCATAAATTGCATGTGATAAGTAATAAGTAATAATATGTAAAATAAAATATATTTTTAGCAATACCAGACTTCCAGGATAAATATGTGATTCTGAGCTGAGTAAAGACAAAATCAGCCACCATGCTTCAGTGACATTCCAAGTAAATATTTCATAATAAACAGCGATATATACATGCAACAGGTTTATGTACAGCTATTGTATGTCAATGCGTATCATATCATTTTCACACAATCAATATGTAATCCTGTGTATAATGGTGAGAAATAAACTTTTCTTTTTACTAAAACTTTACAACAGCTCACATATTTATTACCACTGCTGTGGTGTCTGTTTTTCAGGCTAAACCTTAGATATTATAAACCCCTATTTTTGTGTTTATAAGCATGTTAGGTTAGCAAAAGGCTACCCTTTTTACACACAAGAAGAGCATGCACTGTTTTTGTTTTTTTGAGTTCCAAGGGTTCACAGAAACTATCCATCCATCCAATTTCCAACCCACTGAATCCGAACACAGGGTCATGGGGGTCTGCTGGAGCCAATCCCAGCCAACACAGGGCACAAGGCAGGAACCAATCCCTGACAGAGTGCCAACCCACCGCAGGACACACACACACCCACACACCAAGCACACACTAGGGCCAATTTAGAATCACCAATCAACCTAACCTGCATGTCTTTGGACTGTGGGAGGAAACCCACGCAGACACGGGGAGAACATGCAAACTCCACTCAGGGAGGACCCAGGAAGCGAACCCAGGTCCCCAGATCTCCCAACTGCGAGGCAGCAGCGCTACCCACTGCGCCACCGTGCCGCCCTTCATAGAAACTACTGAAGAGTAAATGTTCTAAATGAAACATGAAATGTTAGTCAATGGAATGCACAGTATTTATATAGGCACAAAATGTTTTGTTGATGCAATGTTACAGTGAACATCTGGTAATTAATTTCTGTGTATACCAAAACTTTTGATCCATTTGCTGACATTACAATGATTCTAATTGCATATCCTTATTCTTCAATAAATATTTGCACCATTAACTTCTCCAGCCCTTACAAATCTCACTGCCGCAGCCTACTCTTCCCTATAAAGTGAGATGACCACAGTTACACAACTCAGGATGAACATTTTACGTAGAACCTCTAGATGGCAGTAAATGATAACACTTTACAGTTAAAACCTCTGAAGGCACTTTTCTTTTAGACTACATAGATCGGAACCTTCATAAAGGCTAATGTTGATGTGTTGTAGCATGCTGTGACTTAGGGTCAGCAGGATTTACATTATTTTTATACCATGAGTACTATAATTATACATTTGATTTTCCTCACTGTATACTTTAAATCACAGAGAAATAAAGTTTAAGATCACTCAATGTTAAGGTTTAAGCAGTGTCATTTTCACAATAATGTATCTTTCAACAAAATACTAAGGGTGCACCGTAAAAGCTAAAATAACACTGAGAACACAATACATTATAAAGAAAGAAAGAAAGCACTGCCTGTCATTTTTATTTTTAATGTTGAGCTTTATACAGAGTAACATTATATTAATTCATCAGTATAAATTGTTTTATGTCTGTCTAACTTAAAAAAAAACAACTCCTTCTGGTTGTAACTCTGTAAGCTCATTGATAACTGTGAGTGACCATATATTGCTTTCCAACTTCCACAAATACTGAAAAGCTTCATAGTTAATGGCCTACATTGGCAGCTTAGGTGGTGGAATATGCCATTCATGCAGCTAGCAATGTTGTTTTAATATTACTTTTAATTTGAAATAAATGTGGCAAAATATGTGTAAAGTACACCCCAAAGGTAGACTTATAGATCATAGTTGTGCTAGTAGTAGTATTGTCATGTGTACAGAGTACAGCACAAGTGAATGCAGTGCTCTCCTCACCCTACAGTCATCTCACTTCACACCAGCATAGAGAATAGAGGAGGGGGAATACAGCATGCTGTTCAGTAAATATATGACACACTACTTAGAAAATTACTTATCAATATTAAAGTTGTAGTTTTTTGTCATTTTTTACTGTGGTAACAAAGAAAAGGGTAAATCAGTCTAACATTATACTTTACATCCTGCATAATAATTTATTTAATAAAGCACCCTTCACTAATATCTCAAATAACTATACTAAAAGCTTCAAAGAAATCAGCAAATGCATGGAAAAAGGAGCAGCTCTAAGTTATCTTGGTTTTTCAGTTAAATAACATTGTGTTTATTTTCAATAGTCAATATAAATACAATAGACACATATAAAAAGTCAAAAAGGATATTCAGAGGGAAAAGTCTATTTCTGGTTTTACACAGAATATGCCATCCATATTAAACATGGATATTAAATATTTTGGATTTTGCACCCTTGAATTTTAAATGTTATCAAGTCTTCTGTGCTTATGTAAGATTCATATAAATAATGGGCAAAAATACAGATCAAGATTGCTTTGAAAATGCTGTAACAGCAAACATGAACATAAATAAGTACATTGAGGACTGGGATTTGCATGCATTACAATATCATGGGTGCATCAAGAAAGTTATCATTCTTAAAGGAACAAGGCGACCCTTGTTCTGTGGTCAGGAACACATTTCAATGGAAGAAACTGACGGAGGATAAGACAGCATGTGCAAAGTACAGTATCTGATAGGTGACAGTCAAGTCAACTAACTCTGGAGTACAGAGTCATTATGTTGCACTTTGCCAAAAATGGGGTATGTGCCAGTGCAGTGGAAAGGATGAATGGAGGTCAGAGCTGCAGATAGAGATAGTGAAATTTTAAAGGTGAGTGTGGGTCTGCAGCAGAGATCTGCTCTCAGTCCTTTGCTTTTTATGATAGCGGTGAAGGTGGGAACCGGAAAAGTGTTTGAAGGCTTGCTCTCATAAAATAGTCTTCTCAAATTGATAAAATAGGAATCAAAGGAAAAGATTCTGAAATGAATTCAATTTTGAAAGTAAAAAGCTTGTACATAAATACAGTAAAGACCTAGGCAGTAGTAAGAGGCAAAGGGATAAAAGGGCATGGAAGGGCTGGATGTGTGGCCGTGCTGCATGTGCAGTAAACAGAGAAATGTTCAATACATGTGTTGTCAGACAAGGGTGCACAAAAGTTGTTGTAGTGTAAAGGGTAATTTGCATCTGGCAAATGCAAGCTTTGTTTATAGAAAGTGTGTGAGAGGGTGAAGGATGCTTATATATTAAGTGTAAATGTAGATATCAGCAGTGGAGTTTGTTTTGGAGAAAGGAAAGACTTATGGGTACAGAGTGACTACCGGTGTGAGGGGGGGCATGGAAGATTTTCTTGAAGATGTCCCCGATTCTGGCTACTAAATGAGCCTCTCTGCCATTGAAGGATGAAGTTTATTAAAGCTGTGTAAGGGGTAGTATGCTGTTTGGGAGATACCATGATAGTGGAACATGAAGCCAAGTTGAAAAAAACAGTGATGACAATGAATATAGCTGTAAAACTGGCACAGAGAGAGACAGACTAATTATGGAGTGACATATAGTCAGTTTTAGAGGAAGAGTATTAGGGTCACGATGGGTACTGTTCTAAGCAGAAACAGGGCAAGATGTTTTGGGGTTGGTTACTTGAAGTGGGGCACTGTGATGGATGTGCATGGGGGGGTTCAAGGTCAGTCCTACAGGGGGGCAGAAAAAAACACGTGGTTGGAGGTTGTAGCAGATGTCATGAGAAAAATGAGTCTTATTTCCACCAGACCCAAGGCCACATATATTTCTGAATGAAAGAGGGAATAACCAACCAGCCTCTATAAACTTGGAAAATGGCTGTTAAACATGCTGCTACTGATGTTCAACTATATATTCAGTTCTGACATGTCACAAATTTGGGAACACTGTCACTTGTACAATACTACTCAAGGCTCTTATTTGCTAGTGCCAAAAATGAATAAAAATCCTGTAGGTAGATGCAGTAAAGACTAAGGCAGTAGTAAGAGGTAAAAGAATTGGAGGCATGGAAGAATTGGATGCATAGCCATTCTACACGTGCAGTAAACAGAGAAAACTTCAATGCATTGGTTATGGTCCTTCAGCA
The DNA here is from genome assembly GCF_900747795.2 of Erpetoichthys calabaricus. NCBI lineage: Eukaryota > Metazoa > Chordata > Cladistia > Polypteriformes > Polypteridae > Erpetoichthys > Erpetoichthys calabaricus. The sequence goes on from NC_041395.2 coordinate 120,532,577, forward strand.
TTGAAAGTATGGTCTTTCTGCTCTTCAAGACATTGACTTACTTACCGTCTACACTATAGACAAGTAATTGCTGCATCTAGGTTAAAATTCTTCACCCTTGTACTTAATGAGTTGAAAGGCAATCCTAATGTGTTATTCACGACTAGCAGCCAGATCCTTTAATCTGGAAAAAAGAGGGTTTCCTTTTTTAATTTAAAACAATGTCTCCTCAGTTTATCAAAGTAACAGAATTTTTTCCTCTCCTATGTTTCAACTCATTTGTCCCCTTTTCACTGTATTCCTTTTTAGCTCTCCTGCAAATTACCCCCATCTCCTGCTATCTTCTCATTTTTCTCAGTCTGATGTCTCTGTGACCTTCTCTTGTATTCTTATCCAACTACCCACACTCTGGATTTTCTTCTACCTATCTTTAAAGGGGATTATTATGCTTTGTACATCAGACACTTCAATATGGTTCAGTTCTTCCTGTCCTTTAACCTGCAAGAGGAGAAAGCTAAAATGTGCCTATTCTTTTGTTTATTTAATGGTCTTTCTAAAACTGTTTTCGTCACATTGTAAATCACCTACTCCTAAATAGTGGTGCTGGTTTTCCCTAACCCCCTTCCACACTGAAGACTTGATTTGCCTAAAAAACTATACAGTAAATCTACTACATACAAACCTTCCAGTTACGAACTTTCAAAGATGCGAACATACATGTCCAACAAATTGAAAAATATTAAAATAAGTGCATTGTACGGTATCTTAAAATTTTGAGGCAGCATGTAAGTTAGTTCTCGTGTGTGCCACTAGGCGGAGCGCAAAACCCATATTATTATATCCTACATTGTTAGACATGTGCATGCCTCCTCTATAAGTGGTTGTGCTTTTGGCTATAAGTCTCTTTGCGTTTAGTTAACACAACTTATTTCAAGCACAAGATGTTCAGAATTATGCGTAAAAGCAGCGGTGATGTACTCCTAAGTGGTGATTGGCAATAACGATGAAAACAAAAGTGAAAATAATTGAGAAAGTAGCAAGAGGCGAAAAGATGGTTGACGTCGCTCATTCGTATTACATGAACTGTTTAACCATTGGCATGATTCTAAAGAACAAGGACAAGATCATGGAACATAGTTTTGCTACGTATCCTAGTTCGCTAGCCATAAACGAGTCTACTGAGATCAGCTGACTCAAAAAACATGAAAAAAAAACTTGGTTGTTTGTTGTTAAAATGCACTCAAAATCATTGCAAAAATACTGTACATAAATAATATGTGGGTCACAGGCTTGCCCAAGAGAGAATAAGGTGAGTCTAGATTTCTAAAAGAAGATCAATTTAGATGTAATCTCAAAGTTATCCAAATGGGAGCTGTCTGTTCAGCACTCTCAGAAACCCCAGGATGTAGACAGTGACACTGTCATAATTTTGCAGTCACTATCATCTCAGTTTAAAAGAGCAGACAGACTTCATGCACAAGTGAGAGAACAGCAAATGAGCAAACAGCCATGTCAGCGGCCAGATTTAAATGTTCCCTGTATCAATCAGCAGGCGACTGAGGCGTTATGCAATGCACCTTTGAACTTGTAATTGCCCCATGTGCGGACAATCAATCTCTGCTTGCATTAACAGTTTCAGGGCACAGCGCAGTTGGTGTGTTGTCTTGATATCAAAAATCTTACAGTAAATTTCACAGTAGCAAAAAGCAAGCCTACTGTACCGAGATCAGCTGATGGAAAACAATGGGAATAAACAAAAACTTTCAGCTGTTTGTTGTTGAAATACACTAGAAATATAAAAAAATAATTAAAAAATACAAATATTAACTTTTAAAAGCATTTTCTTGTGTACAATTAGCTGGGCATGTACATATTTTCTGTAGGAGTTGAGGATTGGGGTTGCATTGATTTCATTGAGTGCCTAGGCTAACTTTGCTGGACTTACAAACAAATTGGACTTGCAAACGCACCCTCAGTGTGGAACTCATTCATATGTAGGGGACTCACTGTACTAGGATTATTTTAAATGGTTGCTCCTAGACTTGCTTCTGTTTCTCAGGCCACATGCTGTCAGTTTTATTTTTATCTCTTGCGATTCCTCTCTAGTTCAGTGTACTGTTATACTAATGTATAACATTAGTTTGCGCTCGGATTATTTGAATTGTCAGCTTGACTTCGCATTTCACTTATATGCTGACAATACAAAGTTTTTTAAGATGATCACCCATCGATACACATCCATCAGAATCACTGACTGCTTCAATGATACTAGTGCGAAGATAGATGTCGACTTACCAGCACTGAATACTAATATAGCAGGACTACTTCTGTGCTATCTCTATCTCAACACAAGACACTCTACACCATTTCATTGAATCTTACTTCACCTACTTACCCTCATGTGCTTTGACATTTCTTGACTGATGTCCAAACATACTGTAGATAAGCAAAAAACATTGCTTGAGTTCAATCTTACCTCCTCTCCACAGCAGCAAAATGTTTTAATTCATGTCTTCATTTCCTTTCATTTGAATTATTACAGATCTTTTTTCAATGGTCTTCCTGCACCATATATTAAAAGATTTACAGCATTTTTAAAATGCTGGTGCTGCCATAGTTTCTGATCTGAACATTTTCTGTGAACACATTATTGTTTAGCTAGCTTTGCTCTACTGGCTTCCTGTCCACTATCAACTTGTCTTCAGAACTCTGATATTGATTTACAAAACTGTAAGATCCAACACTCTAGGCAACATGTATGACTAAATATCTCAAACCAACTCTTCAGACACCTGAGGCCTTATCACACTGGCCTTCTTACTTTTCCCAAGACTACTTAAGCATCTTTACAGTAACAGCACATTTAGCTTTGTGGACTTGTCTCTAGCTATCTCATTTCCTAGATCTGCCCTTTAAGCTCTCAGTATTAAAGTGTAATACATATTTTAAGAAGAGGGAGGAACACAGGGTTACAGAGTGGAGGAAGATGCACACAGGTAGATTACATCCCATGCAGAAGAGTTGATCTGAAGGAGATTGAAGACTGCAAAGTGGTGGCAGGAGAAAGTGTAGTTAAGCAGCATAGGATGGTGGTCTGTAGGATGACGTTGGAGATCAAGAAGAGGAAGAGAGTGAGGGCAGAGCCAAGGATCAAATGGTGGAAGTTGAAAAAGGAAGACTGCAAGGTAGAGTTTAGGGAGGAGGTGAGACAGGCACTGGGTGGCAGTGAAGAGTTACCAGACAGCTGGGAAACTACAGCAGATGTAGTAAGGGTGACAGCAAGAAGGGTGCTTGGTGTGACATTTGGAAAGAGGAAGGAGGAAAAGGAAACCTGGTGGTGGAATGAGGAAATACAGGAGAGTATACAGAGGAAGAGGATGGCAAAGAAGAAGTGGGATAGTCAGAGAGATGCAGAAAGTAGACAAGAGTACAAGGAGATAAGGCACAAGGTGAAGAGAGAGGTGGCGAAGGCTAAAGAAAAGGAGTATGATGAATTGTATGAGAGGTTGGACACTAAGGAGGGAGAAAAGGACCTGAACCAATTGGCTAGACAGAGGAACCAAGCTGGGAAAGATGTGCAGCAGGTTAGGGTGATAAAGGATGAAGATGGAAACGTACCCACAAGTGAGGAGAGTGTGTTGAGCAGATGGAAAGAGTACTTTGAGAGGCTGACGAATGAAGAGAACGAGAGAGAGAAGAGGTTGGATGATGTGGAGATAATGATCAAGGAAGTGCAACGGATTAGCAAGGAGGAAGTAAGGACAGCTATGAAGAGGATGAAAAATGGAAAGGCCGTTGGTCCAGATGACATACCTATGGAAGCATGGAGGTGTTTAGGAGAGATGGCAGTGGAGTTTTTAACCAGATTGTTTAATGGAATCTTGGAAAGTGAGAGGATGCCTGAGGAGTGGAGAAGAAGTGTACTGGTGCCGATATTTAAGAATAAGGGGGATGTGCAGGACTGCAGTAACTACAGGGGAATAAAATTGATGAGCCACAGCATGAAGTTACGGGAAAGAGTAGTGGAAGCTAGGTTAAGAAGTGAGGTGATGATTAGTGAGCAGCCGTATGGTTTCATGCCAAGAAAGAGCACTACAGATGCAGTGTTTGTTCTGAGGATGTTGATGGAGAAGTTTAGAGAAGGCCAGAAGGAGTTGCATTGCGTCTTTGTGGACCTGGAGAAAGCATATGACAGGGTGCCTCGAGAGGAGTTGTGGTATTGTATGAGGAAGTCGGGAGTGGCAGAGAAGTATGTTAGAGTTGTACAGGATATGTACGAGGGAAGTGTGACAATGGTGAGGTCTGCGGTAGGAGTGACGGATACATTCAAGTTGGAGGTGGGATTACATCAGGGATCGGCTCTGAGCCCTTTCTTATTTGCAATGGTGATGGACAGGTTGACAGACGAGATTAGAAAGAAGTCCCCGTGGACTATGATGTTTGCTGATGAAACTGTGATCTGTAGCAATAGTAGGGAGCAGAGAGGAGAGGAATGAAGGTCAGTAGGAACAAGACAGAATACATGTGTGTAAATGAGAGGGAGGTCAGTGGAATGGTGAGGATGCAAGGAGTAGAGTTGGCAAAGTTGGATGAGTTTAAATATTTGGGATCAACAGTACAGAGTAATGGGGATTGTGGAAGAGAGGTGAAAAAGAGAGTGCAGGCAGGGTGGAATGGGTGGAGAAGATTGTCAGGAGTAATTTGTGACAGACAGGTATCAGCGAGAGTGAAAGGGAAGGTCTACAGGACGGTAGTGAGACCAGCTATGTTATATGGGTTGGAGACGGTGGCACTGACCAGAAAGCAGGAGACAGAGCTGGAGGTAGCAGAGTTAAAGATGCTAAGATTTGCACTGGGTGTGACGAGGATGGATAGGATTGAGAAATGAGTACATTAGAGGGTCAGCTCAAGTTGGACGGTTGGGAGACAAAGTCAGAGAGGTGAGATTGCGTTGGTTTGGACATGTGGAGAGGAGAGATGCTGGGTATATTGGAGAAGGATGCTAAGGACAGAGCTGCCAGGGAAGAGGAAAAGAGGAAAGCCTAAGCGAAGGTTTATGGATGTGGTGAGAGAGGAAATGCAGGTGATGGTTGTAACAGAGCAAGATGCAGAGGACAGGAAGATATGGAAGAAGATGATCCGCTGTGGCAACCCCTAACGGGAGCAGCCGAAAGAAGAAGAAAATTAAAGTGTAAATAATACCTGATAACAAACTTTATTTCCCTTGCATCTTTCAGCGTATCAGTCTAGGCAGTGTGAGCTGTTTTTTTTACAGCTGGTATTTAGAATTTTTTTTTTGTTTTTGTTTTTATCTTTAAGACAAACTTTGCCATAGCCTCTCCTCTCTTTTGTTATATATATCTTGGAATTTTACAATTCATTAGTAAACTTGCAATTCTTAATTCAAAAACACTATTTTTGGAATCTTTCACTTTGTAGTAAATCACTAACATACACCAGTATTTACTTGTAATCTGAAATAAATTAAATGAGCCTTTAGTTCTATATTCATGTTTTTGAGAATATTTACAATATAAAGCTGAAAATATGTTATTTTTGGAAAACTTTAGGACATAAGCGGTTATGGTACAGTTACTTCCAATGAAGAAGAAACTACTATTGGGAGGAATATTATTTTAATTTAGAATATGTCACTGTTTTATGGAAATTCCAAGTTTCTTTTTCTGCACAAATAGAAAAAAAGTTTGAATACACTGGCATTTCAAATCTTAAATTATGTGTGTTTCAGGTATTGTACTTTAATCTTGATACTTAATAAATATTATAAATATGTCTACATTATTATCTAAACAGAAATGTAACACTTGGGGGTCATAGCTTTAGTATTCCATTATGAAAATAATTTCTTCAATTAGATGGAAATTAAAATAGTTGCCTATGTTTATATATATTTATGTAATTTTAAAACATTATGTTTTAAATGTGGCATATCAATCACATTCCATTAGTATACTTTTTTTACAATGTAGTGACAAACCTATTAATGTGTCATAGATAAATAATCTTTATTTTAACACTAGCAAGTCCTATGCTACTAAGGAAACTCAACAGACAGAAATCATGAATTAACATAAATGACAAGATGCAGAAAATTAATTAAACTGGTTCATTTTTGCAGTCTCATACAATTTGGTGCATTTTTTACAAGCTTAATTTCTTCAGCACTGTTGATAGATCTATTCATTTATCCTTAGTGTGGTGGAAATCATTGACAGAGATTATAAAACTGGAAATGCTAGTAAGGCATGGATGTAATTTTACACATGGTAAACTCCTTCATTGCAAAACCATCCTAGCATTTGCTGAAAACAGTTTAGTTATAAATTTAAATAGGTGCAGACAGTCCCGCACAAAAGTATGTGTAATCCATCAGTGTTTGCTATATATGTAGTGTAAGAGTTTGAAGTTAATAGTAAAGTTAATAGAAATAGCAAAGTTTGAAATTAATTGAGCAGTGCAGTGAATATATGTGGAGATATAAAGAAGTTTGGATCAGTTGGGCAAAATAAAACTTTAAAACACTTATTAAACATGAATATTAGTTCTCATTAAGAAGTCAGTTTTTTTGGCCTGGATTTCAAAATTGAGAGAGAAAACTGAGTGATAGGTATCAAGCGAGAGGTTTAATAACAAATGGCCATATTGTTTTAGACAGACTTAGGGGAACAAGTAGTTGCCTACCCAGGCATATGTTATATACTATATGAAAATGACTCAATATAATATCATTCTTTTTACAGGATCAGCCATTGCACCCACCGTGTGCAAGACAAAGCCACAATGCTCATATCTACTAAATGACAGTGTAGAGCAGAAAAAGTGCACTGCCCATTCTTTTTCACTGTTCCCTAGGATAGGACTATGCTTTAACACATGACTTCACCATGGGGTACATTCACAGATATTATGGAACATTTTGTCTGACACCTGTATAAAGGTGCAGTTTTAGAGATTTTATCTTTCAAAAGCCATCTGTAGTACTAGGGTGCTATTATGGATGTAATAAGAAATCAAGCAAAATCACACCTTGGCTAACTAGAAAGATTACAATATGCAAGCTTTAGTACATCATGCCTGAAGAAGGGTCCTGAGTTGCCTTGAAAGTCGTTTTGCTTGACTTCTCATTAAAAGCCAACTGTGCAATTATTACATAACATGAAAACCAACAGAGGTTTTGCAATTACTAACTTTTCGAGATTGTTTCAGTTTATGTGTGATGTTTAACTAACACAAAATTAAAAACATGTATATGTATCTCTGCCCATACCTGAGACCTAAATGAAAGAACACAAAAAATTGGCTCAATTATTTTCTTCTGTTTGTTTTGGCAGTCTTCAAAGTGGGATGAACCTGCAGATCTGCTTTGTGAATGACAGTGGGAGCGACAAAGACAGTGATGCAGATGATAGCAAGACTGAAACAAGCCTCGATACCCCTCTCTCCCCCATGGTACAGCTAAATATTTATTTATATTTTTTATACAGAAAAGGAGCAGGTTTGGACAGGTTGATTAGAAACACTAAATAACAATGCCTGGATCTTGTACTTAGATATGAAGAGAAATTATCTGGACCCCATGCTTGTTCAGAGCTGTCATACTGAAGACTGTCATGCTTTCTAAATCTATCACTGTTCATTTTTAAGTAAAGGTTCATAAGGTTATTGTTGTCATATGTACATAGTACATTATGCAGGTTAAAGAGGTGATATGAAACATCAAGAGCTGCAGGTTCATATCTGGTCTGAGCTACACACATGTCCTACTTACTGTATATTATGTTTGTTCAAATGCAAAATGTGCATTAAATGTGAATGCTGCTGACCAAGAAAGGTGATATGTAAAATAAAACCTGTTTATAGTATTGTCCTGTTTCTGTGAACATTTTCAGAAAATGCGTGTTGCTATACCTTCTGGGATCTAAGTTACTTTACTGGGCTGTTCACTGTATGAGGTTTGTATGTTTTCTGGAGGAGTTATCTTTGAATACGTTGCTGTCCAGATACCTAAAACTAAATGATATGGTAAATGGAGACCAGTTTGTGTCTTGCTGGTACTGAGATTTCAAAGAAACCATATTTTGTCACTTTCTGTCACAAGTATTACGTGGTCAGTTTGTAAAATGGTGATGAACTTGCCATTTTTTGAACAGAGAATAGGTGGAAAGGCACTCTTAGCCATTTTAATTAAGATGCTGTTTTTCTTAGAATGAAAACTCAGTCTCTACAGACATTAACTTGTAACTTTCTCAAAAAAGAATTTGGTACCCAGCCAAATCGTACAGTGTATTCTGCTTCTTCAGTTTGATCAAGGAGTTTCATTCTATGTCATTCTCTAAATAGAAGTAACAATAGGAATAATTATTACAGTAACTGTATGAGCATCAGGTGTACCAAGGACAAGGTACAAAAATCTTTTATTACTATTATTATTATTATTATTATTATACAGTGCTAAAATTTATTTCTCTTGGTTCCCTATTGTTCTTAGAAAAAAAATCACTTTAAGCTTAAAGATAAATTCATGAAAGAGCTTCTTGGGTAACTGCTATGAATGAGTATACTGCTCAGATCTGCTCACCAAAAAGTATTCTTAGCCTCAGCTGCTCTCTTGCTATAAAATTAAGATGTATTAATATATCATAATGTATTGCATAAAAATTCTGCTTTATATATTGATGGAGTCATGAACATATTTAAAGAAAAGGTTGTCATGAAATTTACTTACCGGTATCTGCTCAATTAAAAGCTCAGGCCTCAGCTCTTTCAGTCTTCCCTGACATCTAAAAACTGGCAGCCCACTAGTTCTTCCCTAAATTTTCCTTAACGGTTTCATTGCCTTCCTGTAACATGGAGACATATAGGTGTATACCATATTGCAGATTAGGCCACTAAGTTATTTACATTATACAGTATAACTGAATCTGAGAATCTCTAGACTCTAGCCTGACAGCTTTTGAATTGTAGCCCATGTCCACTTATTACGTTGTTTTTTCTTCCTCAGAGCAAACAGAGCTCATCATACTCTGACCGTGATACTACTGAAGAGGACTCTGAGTCTCTGGAAGACATGGATTTCCTCACCAGGCAGAAGAAACTACAGGCTGAGGCCAAGATGGCTCTGGCAATGGCTAAGCCAATGGCCAAGATGCAGGTGGAAGTGGAAAAACAAAATCGAAAGAAGTCTCCCGTGGCTGACCTTGTAAGTACTGAAAATGGTTTAAATCTTTAACGATGGTTTTAGTGGCGATTGCACAGTGCATTTTTAAAAAATTCTCCAGTTACTTTAAGTTTCGCAGTGCTTGTACCCTAGCTCGAGGTACAATGTACTGGATAAAGCAGGAAATAAAAAGGTGGACAGAAGTTAGTACAAAGAAAGAAATCATGTCTACATAAAAAGAAAAAAAAAATCTTGGAACTCACCAGTTATCTGGTGATGTTATAATGAGTTGTCCACATATTTTATTTAAAATGACTTATGATTCAGACATAGTACTATTAGTGCACTTCTTTATAATATCTATTTTATTATTACTACTATTGATTTAACCATAGTTTGTTATGTTCACTGTTATTTTTATGATGTTCAGATGGGGAGTTTCCAGTGTTTTTCACCTTATTTTTGTATTTATGGCCACTTTCAACAATCAAGTAAAACTCCACATGAAATGAAGGTTCAACTTGTTTTAGCTTCTTATAAAAATAACCTATTTTAGTAGGCATTTTATACTTTTCAAACTGAAGGTCCCATCATCACTTTTTTTTATAAGTTAGTGTTTTCACATATAATATCACAAGCACTGACAGTAATACATTTATCAATATAGAAACTCAAATCTACACCCTGGTACTCAAACGCTGGTACAAAATTACATGAAATCTTTCTTCTATTACTGCCATGTGCATGACTTTACTTTGCATAACCTCAGACTACAGTATATATAAAGATAGCATAACTGAAAATAAAATTCTAAAACCCTATTATTCCCATTAAGAGTCATGGTAGATGCTTCCTACACTGTAAGCACTGGCTCTCTGAAACCATTTACTAAGAATTCAGCCATACGAGAATGATATATTATTACCATATGAAAATGATATGTTATTACTTAAAACATTTGTACAAACCAACAGTGTTAAAACAGTCTACATATCCATCATGTACTAAAAATTTAAATGTTCTTTTGTAAATAAAATACAATCAAATATTAGCTAATTAAATGATTAATGTGATAAGCAGGAACATTTTATGTAATTAACTGTATGTTTCAATTGAAAGCTCAGTAAGTCATGACTTTTGTCATGACTTAGTCATGACAAAAGTAATGTGAAGGATAAATAGCATGTTAGTATATACAGTACGGGTTAAAACTCTTCTACGGTATGATGTCAGTTTCAGATGACAACTTTTGTACTGCATTTGCCATTTCAGATGCCTCTCATTCATTTGTGTTTCCCATGAAAGAAAGGCAGAACACATTTGATTGTGATTGTCTCAGTATTCCTGTCATAGAGAGAATTATTTGATAAGAAGGAAAATTCTTTAATTAAACATACAAACTCAATGTAATAAAGTGTGTGATGATTTTATTAGGTGTATTTGACTGTCTCAGTATTCCTGTCATAGAGAGAAGTATTTGATAAGAAGGAACATTCTTTAATTAAACATACAAACTCAATGTAATAAAGTCTGTGATGATTTTATTAGGTGTATTTGACCTATAACCTATGTGCAAATGTATGATTATTGAAGAATTCTGCCCTTCTGAAATCTTAAAAAGTCACCCTCAATAAAGTACCCATATGAACTTCATTACTTCTGACAGCCACGCACCACTGGATCTACACTCAGTCAGCAACAGTGTGGCAGAATATAAATTATAGAGTAACGTTTCTTGAATAAATAAAGATCCTACTCTGTATTTATTTATGTGTACAATATAAATAAAGTACTCCTATATAAAAACCAAGTGCACGGATGGGATGTAAAAAACAAATATTTTTCAGAAAAGTGAAAAACCAAAACTGTATATAAAAAAATATGCTATTGTGAATGTGAATTGTTTTTCTTTCTCCTTTGATCTTTTGCCAACGTGTCATGTTGCTGAGAACAAATACTAAAACAAGTAAGATCCTTAAAACAAAAAACAGAATTTTATTGTCTGTTTGTTTACATTTTTAAAGATGAGTACTAAAAAGATGTTTGAAAGTGTTTGATTTGAGAAGAACCAGGACAGTAGTAGAACATATGTAAACAAGGCCCTGAAAATATGTTCATAAGATACCATGATGTAGGAGAAAAAACTGAGAAAGGTCAAGAACCACATACATGTACATAGTAGCCAGCCTCCTCAAGCTGTACCACTGCACAAAAAGTGTAGAAATAGTTGACGCTGCAGTGAATGGGGCTATCCTTGTTTAGTGTAAGAATGTTAGTCGAGATGAAGAAGGAATCATGAGAAGAACTGGGAAGTAACAAATTTGAACATAAGTAAGAAAGTGTTGCTTACTGAAGTCATAGCTTGATAGTAAATTTTGCTGGACACTCTGTACAGCATTTATAAAAAATAAATACATGAACACATTGTACATTGCTATGAGGTGATCTGCTGGAAAAAGGTTGCTGAAAGCAAAGTCCTGTTAATATAACATAAGATAAAATACAGAAACTTGTACAAGAGAAAAAGAACCATACTGGCAAGGGAGAATACAACTGAAAATGACAGTATATGGAGGTAGGGATTCCAACAACATGTTTTTTATTATTTTAAAATGAAACTATTTTTCTTGTTTTTATATCTTGGTGTTTTCCAGGTTTGGGGAGCTGAGACAACAGCATCCACTCCTGTTAGAACATGTGAACCTTTTTATTTTGTTTGTGGATTTTCTGCTTGAGTTTATTTTTTTTATTTATAATTTTGAAAATATAACAACTAATAAAGTAGCATGGGTATTGCCAAGATATATTTCATATGTTAGAATTTAAAAATTAAGTAGACTATGGTTTTCTTATTGAATATATACAGTATTACCCTAATATGTAGTTTGATTTTCTTTGTCTAATAGTAACTGTATTATAAAATATAATGTGCAATGCATCTGGTTTTATCTGCTTGCATAACTTTTATTTTTTTTTATAGTATATTGACTATAAGTCTGCCTTCTTCTTTTGAATAGTCAAAAAATAAAATTTCTCTGGTAATGAAAATATTCAACAGATAAGCAGAAATAAATGTTTTATGCTTAAAAGAAAAGCAGTAAGTAAAACAAACATGAATCAATACTAAAACTTTCTTTGTGAAAAAAACTGAACTTTGAACTGTGTTTGTCTTCATTATAGTTAAATCACAAAAACTGAAAAATGATTACCCCCTTTATTTTTAAAGAATAATAAAAAAACAGCTAAAACAAATTAAAACTTCCAGGACAAATGTATGACATACACCCTTCCCCAATGTAATATTTCAGCTGAAGTATAACAGATTATCTTAAAGTGATTATTACAGATCATTGCTTTTACAATTAGCAGTTTCTGTTTTGTTTAAAAGGGGAATTCTTAAAATAGACTTGTAAACTTTTGAAAATGTAATAATTAATATTAGCATTTTGATTATGTGCTAATTTCTAATTTTATTTTCTGTTTTTTCAAAGTTCACAGGGGTAAAAATTATACCATTTTGTGTGTTTTCATTTCCAAATATAAATATTCATAATAAGTTTTCCCCTTTTTTAGTTGCCACATATGCCTCATATAAGTGAATGCTTAATGAAGAGAAGTCTGAAGCCCACTGACCTGAGGGATATGACAATTGGTCAACTACAAGTTATAGTCAATGATCTCCACTCACAGATTGAAAGTAAGTTTTGTATTTTTAAAAAAGAAATGCTTTTATACAGAAACAAACATTATTTCTTGATGTTCGCTTGCTTCCCACCAAAAAACATATATTGAATTGTTTTGGGTGAACATAGGTTTGTAGTTGAATGCTTACCTCTATGAACTTTGTTACATATAACAGCACAGATCTACAGGCAGTAAAATCACAAAATCAGCAAAGGGACTCATTATCCACTTAACAAGTAGAATGACACATCACATCCCCCTAAATTCAAATCCCCTTTGAGATTCTAAGATGAATCTCAACAATACAAGAACTATACTTGCTGAACTCTGTCATGCACCCAAATTGGATTATCTGGCACAAGAAAATTTGGGAAAGGGCTTTCTCATGGAAGAACAGTAAAGGTTACAGTATTGGTATGTTTTAGGGTTGGCCTTTCAGGCATTTCTCCAATGATTCTTCAAGGATGCTACCAGGTATATTTTTATTTACATGATTTTATTCAATGTGCCCTCTCTGTTTGTCTGGGTCAAATTTTGCAATCAATTTTTTTTACCCACTTTTACTGAACCAATTTCCTTCAAACTTTGCATGCATGCTGATCTCCGGTGACAATGCAATATTTCATCAGTTTTCACTCAGGATCTGTATGTTAATTATGTCAAATTTAAATTTCTTGTTTCCTTATATTATACTTTCACTGATTACACATACTGTATGTATAGTGCTTATATATATATATATATATATATATATATATATATATATATATATATATATATATATATATATATATATATATATATATATATATAATCAGTGGCGGACCGTCAGGTTCTGCAAGGCCTACTCTGCTGGCCTAAAAAAATATCTGAATCACAAACTGATGTTAATTATATTTTGTCCATGAATACTTATTAAATAATTCCAAATAGTCTGTCCGCTTCCTTTCATAGCTTTTCCGATGGTTGTGCTGCTTCCAGACATGTATTTTCGTATTAAAGCATTTAACCAATCACATTTCAGCCATCATTTGTTGCCAGGCAGGGTCAAAAGTCAAAGAAGTCTGCCCGGAGGCCTTCACAATCCGTTCTGCAGGCCCTCTAACACAAAGTAAATGTCGATTAAACTGTTGCTTTAACCAATCAGATTTTGAGTTGGTTTCACTAGGGCCCTCTAGCAGGCGTACGGCAACGTCACCATATTCAGACCCACTGATTGGATAGGATGGTGTAATAGCTATTTTGTCACCCCCACAATGGCTGAAGGAGGAGAAGAAATAGATTTGGTGCCATTCAAGGCCATTTTCAAGACGGACTTTTCAGGAAAAGCTGGACATTGTTAAGAAAGGTCGGACAACTCCAAAGCTAGCTAGCCTGTCACAACCAGGAGGAGGATTTGTCCGCCAGTTTCAGGTTACCAACTACGAGCGGTACCCCTGGCTCACAGGGTCCAAGGAACACTGCAAATTGTATTGCTGGGAGTGCTTGTTATTTGCCACTGGTCGACATTGTGTTTGGAGCCACACTGGGTTTGTAAATTTGACTTGCCTAACCAAGGCAGCAACGAGACATCAAAGCACTGCCGGACACTTACAAGCAACGGTGCTTTCCAAAACGTTTGGGGAGACCAGAGTGGATTTACAGCTAAACGAGCAAGTGCGCAGGGAAACGGAGCTCCACAACGAAAAGGTGAAGAAAAACAGATAAATCTTAAAAAGAATGATAGACTGTGTCATTTTTTTGGGCAAACAGGAACTTTCATTTCGGGGACACGATGAAAGCGCGGGATCCAATAACAGAGCAACACGGATTTACATTACCACCTGTCCACCAATAAAGTGTTTAGTGGGACGTCGGGTAAAATACAAAATGACCTGATCACTGCTATTGCTGAAGTGATGGGAGAAGAGATAAGAAGTGACGTTAAAAAAGCACCGTTCGTCTCTATTATGGAGGATGAGACGACAGACGCGAGTAACGCAGCGCAGCTAGCACTGGTCCTGCGTTACGTAACGGGCACAGGTGTCAAGGAGCGATTTGCCAGATTTGAAGATGTTACCAGTGGGAAGCGAGCCGATGACATTGCAGGTCTTATCATCAGATTTTTGTTGGAAAATGAATGTCTGGGTAAAGTTGTGGCACAGTGTTTTGACGGCGCAGCGGTCATGTCTTCTGGATTAAATGGGGTGCAGGCTAAAGTTAAAGAGAGAGCACCTTTGGCTTTATTCATACACTGCTATGCACATCAGCTCAATTTAGTAGTGACTCAAGGGGCCTCAAAGCTTACAGGATGCAAG